>NC_137013.1:5869068-6069068 GCF_032717465.1 Coenobita brevimanus
AGAAAATGTTACGAATATCATGGACAGACAGGAGGACGAATGAGTCAGTACTACAAGAGGCAGGAACGAAGAGGGAGTTACTAGCGTGATGAGGAAGAGGCAGATGACATTCACGGGTAACTTGATGACATGGAGGGGACTGGTGGAGGTGAGTTTAACTGGGAAGAGTAACGGCAAGAGAGGGAGAGGAAGACCGAGGAAGAGTTTCATGGATGGGCTGGTCGGAGCCACAGCAGCGACGAGCAAAAAAGACTGAACTGTCACAGAAGGCAACGAACCGAGACGGATGGCGTTCCTTGACAGCCCAAGACCTCTGGAATACGGCACCACGATAGATAGATAAATATAAATAAATAAATAAATATCTATCTATCTATCTATCTATATGTAGACAGATATATAGATATAGATATATAACACCAAATGGAGAGTTTGAGAGTATAAGAGAGTGGGGGTATGGATGGGATATATGAGCAGTAGGTGAGAATGGGAGGGCAAAAGAGGGTGTATGTACAGTTATGTGCTAGAGGTGGAAGGAGAATATAAGAGAGTATGGATTAGTTGGTGCAAAGATTGTGTGGCTAAGATTGAAAGTTGGAATACAAAAGTTGGCGATTGTATGTGTATGCGCCAATGCGTGCATGGAAAAGTTTGAAAGGAATGAGAGAGTGTTTTTGACTGGAGATATGAATGCAACATTAAGGACTGTGAAGGTGGATGGAGTACTTGGTGAGTGGGGTGTGCTTGCAGAAGTGAATGAGAATGGCAGTGCACTAGTGAACATTTATGCGGGGATGTGCGGGAAGGAGGTTGGTGATTGCTAATACCCTCTTTAGGCACATAATGATCCACAGGTATATGTGGAGTGTGATGAGAAGGGTGGGTGATGAACTGAATGAACGGAAGGCAATGATTGATTGACTGATTGATTGATTGATTGTGTGTGTGTGTGTGTGTGTGTGTGTGTGTGTGTGTGTGTGTGTGTGTGTGTGTGTGTGTGTGTGAATGAGAAGCTATGTAATGGATGCAAGGGCATACAAAGACTGGGGAAGTGGACTTTCTGACCACCACTTGGTGTGGTGAAAGTCAAGGTACAAGTGCAATGGATGAACAGAAGGAGGGAAGGACAGCAGGAAGTAGTTCATACAACTAGGATGGAAGAAAGGCAGAATATAAGAGAGAAGTAGAGGTGCAATTGTGTAAATATGACTTGAAGCAGATGGGGGAAGTGGAAGGTGTGTACAAGATATTCACAGAACAAATCTGTGCAGCATGTGAGGTAGTGTGTGATATGAAGAGAAGACGAAAGGGAGTACAAGGAACACCATGGTGGAATGAAGAGGTGAGACAAGCTGTGGCGCAAAAGAAGAAAACATATAGTGTGTGGATGGGAAGAAGAGGCATGGAGGACGTTGAGAGACAGATGATAGAGTTCTATGTAGAGAGGAAGAGATGTGAAAAGATTAGTAAGAGAGAGTAAGAAGAAAGTGGATGTGGAATTTGGAAGGACTTTGAGTTAAAGTGGAGGGAACGCAAGAAAATGTTTTGGACGGAGATAAAGAGAAGAAGGCAGGATGATAAAGAAGTTAATCGGGGGTGAAAGATAAAAATGGTAGATTGATATAAGAGAGAAAAAAAGAAAGCAGATGGAGAGAACACTTTAAGAAATTATCAAACATAGAGAATGAAAGTAATGCAAATATAAGTGGCTGTGGAATGGCTGGTAGAAGGAGGGAGGTGAGAAGGGAGGAAGAGATCAGTAGGATGGAAGTAGTGATAGCAATGAAGAAAGCCAAAGTGGGGAAAGCCCCAGGAATTGATGGAGTGGGTGGTGATATGATGAGGCATGGGGGAGAGAGAGTACTAGAATTGGTATGGAATATGTCCAGATTGGGCTGGGAGGCAGGTAGAGTCCTGGAGGATTGGAAGTCAGGTATAATTATTCCCCTGTACAAAGGAAAAAGGGAAAAAAATGTGTGTGGTAATCATAGGGGCATTTGGCTTCTGAGTGTAGTAGGAAAAGTATATGGTAGGATACTTATTGACAGAGTTAGGGAAATAACAGAAGAATTAGTTGGAGACGAACAAGGAGGTTTAAGGAAGGGATGAGGTTGTGTAGATCAGATATTGATCCTTTGGTCTTTAGTGGAAAAGTTTGTAAAGAAGGGAAAGAAGTTGTATACGGCCTTCATGGATTTGGAGAAAGCATATGACAGGGTAGATAGACAAGGATTGTGGAAAATATTATAAATATCTGGAATAAGTGGGAAGCTATTTAACGCCATATGAGGGTGCTAAGGCTGCAGTGCGTGTGGATGGTGAACTGAGTGATTTTCTCTATCTGAATGTTGGATTGAAAAAGGGATGTGTCATGTCTCCATGGTTGTTCAGTTTGCATATGGATGGAGTTAAAAAAGAGATACGAGGTAGGGGCAATGGATGTTGGAGCGGCCCTATTGAAAGAGGGTAGCATTTGGAAACTTTCGGTTCTGTTGTTTGCAGGTGATACTGTGTTGTTAAGTGAAGACGAGGGGTAATTGCAAGGCTTGGTGAATGAGTCTGGAAGAGTGTGTAATAAACGGAATCTAAAGTTGAATGTAGGGAGGTGTAAAGTTATGGTCTTCGAGAGAAATGAAGTCACTGAATGTACAGTGAGGTTGGATGACGAGGAAACGGAAAATGAAAGTGCGTGCAAGTAGGGGAGACCGGGTCTAGTTGTTATATATTTTTTTATTTTTCCTCCTTGCATCATAAGTTAATGCTATAATATAATTTTTTTTTGTCTGGAAGCAGGGAAATATGTCTCTTTGTTATAATTACAGACAAAATAAACGGAAATATTTTTGCCATATGGTTATTAAAAGGTTTATGATGGCATGTCATCCGTCACAGTTTACCTCATATACAGGGCAACTTGTTACATACTCAGAGATAAATTGATATGCATGTTATAGAACCCATATATGTCGATAATTATGCTATTGTCATTAACATGTGTATACAGGCGTACTGGCATATTGGATGAAGTGTGTGTAAACTAAATTATATCATTATCATGCATTCAGTTACTCATCACAACCTCTGTCAGTAACTGAAACATTCAGTTGTGCAACTGCTATCACTCAGTTACTACCCCACCGTCACCAGCACTCACTGAATCACTCACTCGTTCCATTTCCACTATTTTTAGATAGACACAGAGACAGAGAGATAAATATAAATAGCTTGATTTTGTATACAGTAGACCGACTGATTGAATGATATAGATATATATATGATGGAATAAACTGATAGTTTGAAACAGACAGATAAATATTGATAGATATATTAGGTAGATAGATAGATAGACTGACTGATAGATAAACTGACAGATAAACACAGAGACCATCTAGACCTACGTAAGATTACCTTTACCAACACCGTTCATTAAACAATATTTTACTTTTACAGTACACTGTATTGATCTGCAACACGTTTATATGATTATTATACATATCTTGTTTGACTGCTGCCTCCATGACAATCTGCTTCCCATGGGTAATTCCAAGCAAGGTTAGTGATTAGCTGAAAGTATTGGGATAATTAGTACAGTTGTTCTTGAATGGGGTAAACTGATACTGTAACAACTAATCCATAACAACAAAACCCAACGCTGGTGTTCTGTACACTTGGCCATTTTACATTTAAGAAAATGATGCCACCACCATAAACCTTTGCTAATTTAATAGCCTTTTCACATATATGGTTCCACACACCAGATGACTCAGCTGCATCAACATGTGACTTTGATATTGTATATCAAAATAACTTTGAATATGGAAAAAAATTTCGACAGTTAAAATATCTATTTTTTCCCTTAGCTCTTTCTCAAGCAACGCCTTCAAGTTGCCACTTCAGGCTCTACCGTTGTATGAAGGCTGCATAACATGGCGACGACCACTCACTCATCTATAGACTAATTATGGAGATATTGAGGGTGTAGCAACTTGGACATGTAACAAATAGACCCGGTCTCCCCTACTTGGGTAGTGTGATCAGTAAGAATGGAAGTTTGGAGGATGAAGTGCTTGAAAGGGTACAACAAGGAAGAAAGGCTGCTGGTTCTTTGAAAGCAGCGACAAGAAATAGGGAAGTGAGCATGGAAGTAAAAACGTCGCTGTATGACAGTATTGCGGTACCAACTCTAAAGTATGGATGCGAAGCTTGAATATTGTTGGAAGGGCACTAGTCAAGAGTGGGTGCAGTGGAAATGACTTAATTGAGAGGAGCCTGTGTCGTTACGTGGAGAGAGAGAGAGAGACTGAAAATCGAGGAAATGAGGGAGCGTTGTGTTGTGATGTGGATGTGATACAAAACGTTAGGAGAAATACACTGAGGTGGTTTGGCCATGTGGAAAGGATGGAGAGCAAGAGACTAACGTGGAGGGTGTATGTGAGTGAGGTGGTGGGGAGAGAGGGAGGAGGAGGCCGATGATGAGATGGCGGGATGAAGAGGAGAGAGAAATTGTATGAGAGAGGGGTGTGTGAGACTGGGAGAGAACAGTGAAATGCCGGGGGACTGGGCAACCTGAAGGCGATTTGTTTGTGGCCACCCCTTACAGGATTAATGCATCTGGCAATATATATATATATATATATATATATATATATATATATATATATATATATATATATATATATATATATATATATATATATATATATATATATATATATATATATATATATATATATATATATATATATATATATATATATATAATACCCCCAGTATATACCGGTAGTATACAAACAATAAATTATATACTGTATATAGTATACAGTATATATAGATATAGATAGATACATAAATAGACAGATAGAGATAGAGATTATATTCCCGAAAAATTTCAGACTACACAAGGGAGCTTTTCGTGTGAGAATGTTTTCCCCAGTGCACAGCCATTCATTACTGCACAGGGAAAAAAATTGCAGTGTTAGACCTCCACCCTGTCCAGGTTTTAGACTGGGGGGACCCCGAGGGGCTACCCCGAACGTGGGATGAGGCCTCTGAGGGTTACCAGTAACACTGTTTTGCAGGCCCATTGTATTAAGAACAGGGAAATGGAATTCTTCGGTGGCAAACTTCCACCCTGACTAGGTTTTGGGTCACCCGTCATAACGGGGGGTGGGGAGCCTTATGGGTCTTGAGCAATGCCGTATGCACAACCATAGTTTTTTATCTGGGGCGATGAAGTACTGCAGTGTAACATTTCTCCACCCAGACCATTTCTCCGCCCAGACCAGGTTTTAGGCAGACTGGAACCCCCTGGATGCTGCCAGTTGAGAGGCGGCCTCCAGGGGTACTGCCCAGCACAGGGTATGTTACAGACTACTGACAGAGAATATAAGAGAACACTGAAAAAAAAAAAAAAAAAAAAACTTCAAGAACGCATTTTATGTTCAAAAAAGCTTTTGGTCCTAAAATGAACATATCTCCGTTAATTACTTACGAAATCTCATATACGCTCATTTTAAAGGAGAAAGTTGAGATAACAAACCATTATGCTGAAATTTTCCTAGAACGTCTTTATTTCCCACAGTATGGGGTTTTCATGGATTTGGAGAAAGCATATGACAGGGTGGCTAGACAAAGATTGTGGAAAGTATTAAGATTATATGGAGTAGATGGGAAGTTGCTGAATGCTGTGAAGAGTATGTATGATTGTGCTAAGGCTGCAGTGCGTGTGGATGGTGAATTGAGTGAAATTTTCTCTTTGAAGGTTGGGTTGAAATAGGGATGTCATGTCTCCATAGTTGTTCAATCTGTACATGGATGGGGTAATAAAAGAGGTACAAGGTAGGGTAGTGGATGTTGGAGTGGCCCTGGTGAGAGAGGGTAGTGTTTGGAAACTCCCTGTATTGTGGTTTGCAGATGATACTGTGTTGTTGAGTGAAGACGAAGGGGAGCTGCAAGGCTAGGTGGATGAGTTTGGGAGCGTGTGTAAGAAACGGAAGCTAAAGGTGAATGTAGGGAAGAGTAAAGTGATGGTCTTTGAGAGAGGTGAAGTCAGTGAATGTACAGCGAGGTTGGATGGTGAGGAATTGGAAAATGTGAGTACGTTTAAATACTTGGATAGTGTGATGAGTAAGGATGGAGGTTTGGAGGGTGAAGTGCTTGAAAGGGTACAGCAGGGAAGAAAGGTTGCTGGTTCTTTGAAAGCAGTGATAAGAAACAGGGAAGTGAGCATGGAAGTGAAAAAGTTACTACATGACAGTATTGTGATACCAACTCTAACGTATGGAAGTGAAGCTTGGACGTTGTTGGAAGGACACAAGTCAAGAGTTAGAGCAGTGGAAATGAGTTATTTAAGGGGAGCCTGTGGAGTCACATGGAGAGACAGGCTGACAAATGAGGATATAAAGGAGCGTTGTGGTGTGGATGTGGATGTGTTAGGAAGCGTTATGAAGAATACACTGAGGTGGTTTGGCCATGTGGAGAGGATGGAGGGTGAAAGACTGACGAAGAGAGTGTATGTGAGTGAGGTGGAGGGGGGAAGAGGGAGGGGGAGGCCGAGGATGAGATGGAGGGATGGGGTGGAGAGGTAAATGAGAGAGGGGGGTGTGAGTTGGGAGCAGGGCAGTGAAATGGCGAGGGACAGGGCGACGTGGAGGCGATTTGTTTGTGGCCACCCCGAACAGGATTGAGGCGTCTGGCAATAGATAGATAGATAGATAGAAAAAAGGCAACAAGGAAAATATTCACAGTGACATTAGTAATGACAGTAGAGAAATACCAAAGACAGTAGAGAAATACTAAGTTAACGAATAAGGTACGAGAACAACAGCCATGGCCTTCAGCTAGTTTGTCCAATTTACTGCCTTCAAAATTATGAAAAATTTGTGAGATTTTGTTGAAAATGTTTAAATTAAATTTATGAATATTTGCACAAATGGCAGTCAAACCACATTTTACAGCGCTTTACATTATCTAAACCAGTTTTAAAACAATGCCAGAAACTTTAAGACAACTCCCACCATTTTCCCAAAAAGCAGATTACCTGCTGATTGTCCACAATTTGTATTGTATACTGGAGGCAACTGGAAAAATAGCTTAACAGGTAGCAATGATACTTAAATGGGCATTTTTTCGGTAACTTTTGTAGATTTAGCAGCAAATAAGAAGGTTCAAAAGTAGGCAACACAAAACAAGGTGTTGCTGTAGTTACTCCCGCTGTGCGTCACATTTTGAGACATGAAATAAAGGGCTTTGAAATTTTTTTTTTTTTCTGTCCACAAGAGGCACGGAGCTAGGATTCAGATAATTGAACTTAAGGGCAACCGGTCATTTTTTCCTTGAGTGGTATAATGCATGGAATTAAAGCGTGATGGGCCACATTCATTTGGACAGCTTTCATCCACTAAAACACCAGGCATCCATTTGTTTGTATGTGGGTACCGCTCACCGTAGATTCCTGAAGCATGGGAAACCATTAGCTCGTCAGTCACTTTAGGGTCACCTGTAGGTAGTACTACATCATGTGAGTAGATGGAGGCCGCCCCTAGCTGACACACAAGAACCATGTTATGCAATAAGTAAATCAGAAATCACTCAACCGAATGAGTGAAAGCATTCAATACAAGTGGTACCAGGCACAACAAACCCCGGGCAACAATTATTATATTGCAGTTAAATACTGACTCGTTTCTGCCAGTCAGTACACAATGAAAGTCTAAGGTAATGGCGCAAATGTTTTCAAGTTACCCCCTCCGAAAATCCGTGATCTAGCGTTTGACCTTTCAAGGTCACTCAAGGTCAAAGGTCATGCTGCCAAATGAAATCTCTTATGAGACTTCTTATATCTTGGTACCGTAACAGTAAATATCTATATCTTCAACGAGTTTCGAGTTATAGCCCCCTGATTATGCGTAACCTTGAGTTTGACCTTTCAAGGTCACTCACGGTCACAGGTCATGGTACCAATTAAAAACCCATATGGGATTTCGCATATGCTGATAATAGTAAATATATCTTGAAATAGTTTCGAGTTTGACCTTTCAAGGCCATTTAGGGTCAAAGGTCTTAGTGCCAAATGAAAGATCACATTAGGAGTCCCTGCATGGTCCTAGTAGTAAATATCTCTATTTTCGATCGTTTTCAAGCTATAGCCCTCTGAAAATCCGTGACCTTGGTTTTGACCTTTCAAAGTCACTCGATTACCTCCAAAATGTAATCACTTTCAACTCAAAACAATAGCTCGTCGGGCTCCGTCTGGGCAAGGTAAATATGGTGTGTCGATGTGAAGTTAGGTGGAGACACACATATGAGAGGTTTATGGTGTTAACATGGGTGTGCTGGAAATCGTTAGTACACTGAGATGGTTGACAACGTGGAGAGAATGAAGAATGAGAGATCGACTAGGAGAGTGAATGTGAGTGAGGTGGGGAGGGGGAGGGGGAGGAGGAGGAAGGGAAAGACCGAGAATGAGATGGAGAATATGCTGGGAGGTGTGTAAGTTTGGGAGAGGGCAGTTTCATTGCGGAGGACAGAATGACGTGAGTTAAACCGTCTGGCTGTAGATAGACAGACAGATAGATAAACAGGCAGACAAACAGACAGGCAGATAGATAGATAGATAAATAGATAGACAGACATATAGACAGATAGAGAGAAATCTTGATACCACAGTGGCGTGAGTTATTCAGATGGAGAAGTTTACTCAAATAATACTGTGTTTACTGTCAAGAACACAACAATTTTGGCCCAACTTGACGCTCTTCAGAATAAAATAAATAAATAAAGAAAGAAAGAAAGAAATCATCATCGTAGGAAAACGTAAATGGAGATTATCGGGTTCTTGGGCTTAAGAAAATCGTCCGAAGGTAGGCAGAATAAAACAGAAAAAAATAATGTCGTTGTAAAAGGGAGAATGATTTTTTTTTTCTTTAACACTTTCATTCTTAGGTTTTTGTTCCATGGTAAGTATAATAGACTTAGAGAAGAAAATGTAAAAATAAAAAAATGTTTTGAAAGGGTAAATGTGAGTTGTCTTAAATCCTTCCGTTGAGAAACATCTTGCCTGAGCTAAATAAAATCCCCTGGCAGTAGCGACAATAAAATACGAAAGATTAAAAGAATAAAAAAAAAAAATACAAGAAAAATAAAGACTACAAGCCATAAATGAATAAAGAAGAAACATTAATTATTAAAAAAATGTATGTTTCAATCCCTTCAGGCAGGCATTCTAAGCTCAATAGAATTTCCTGGCATAGCAAGAACAAAGGATAAAGAGGGATAACGTACTTACCATCAGTGACGCCCTGTGGTGTAGTGGACTGCGGTGCCTAGTGGGGTGAAGGACTTCGATTCGAATCCCCAAGAGGCTTCTCCCAAGAGGCTTATCGATCGTGTCACCAGGGAGGTAGTCCGGTCTCCTACCCTTGATTCTTTCAATATAGTTACTTTTTTTCCTAGTTTATTCCAGCCTCCAAAAAATTTTATCTATCCTTAGCTCTATCAAAACGAAGAATTTTTTGTTTATTATTGCTGCCTCCAGACGATTTTATTCAGCACTGGAAAGCCCTCTCGCACTGAAGGGTTAATTAAATTATCCAAAATACCTGACATAACTTTTTGTTGTTTTAAATCTGATCCATCGTAACTCCAGGGGATTACATTCATCTGCGAATAACTCTGATACTGTGGCAGAAGCAGTCCCTCTTAGCCTTTTACTGCGGTAGTCATTAATTATTATTCTTTCTGCCTACAAACAATTTTATTGAATTAAAAAACCTTGTATTGAAGAGGTTAGCCAATCTCGACGAGGGTACCCTGACTCTCTCTCTCTCTCTCTCTCTCTCCCCGATATTTCAGTTTCTCTTGATCTGTAGTAATCTAATTCATAACATTTTTCCGCAGCACATTAATTCCGATGTTTTAAGATCAGAAAATATATCATCGAGCTATAATCACACAAGTATGTGTTGATTCCTACGTCGAGCGGTATTCAGACAGAATAAGAGGAGATATCTTGTGTTTAAATGATTGCTGACTTATATTAACTTGTTTTTTTCATTCCACTATAGTCCTTTCACCTTAACTCGGCCTAGATTTTCGTCCTTTTGCAGCCTATTTCATGCAGCTCAGTGGCAGAAATAGACGATGCTACGGGTGCAATCACAAAGAGGTCAGAAAGTACTCCTAACGCAAACTGTCCGATAATGTTGGTTGGATTTTAAAAAATGGACAAAGGCAAGTTCATTTCATGAGTTCCCTGTCTGGCCATTCCGTTTCTGTGGCAAATATATCGCGTGAAGCAGTAAGAAACAATGTGTGCAGAAAATGGGCTATGAAACGAGACGCAGTATTGAAAGGTTTATCCTGACCTACACAATCGGACACTTTGCGTCTGAATGTGTTCGGTTCCGGCCTCAGTGTGAATGCACCCTACGGTTCTACATCCTCTCCATACATCACCTTCGATACTATAATATCGCACCATATTTTAGAGTTAATCTGTAATGACAACTGTGCATTCAAGATGAAAAGATAACAATTTTAGGCTAAGAGTAAAACCACTATTGTCACCGTTGCATGTACTGTACATTTCATGCTGTTTCTGTTTGACAGAGTATAACATGTCAGTGAAAACTTATCGCAGTTAGTATCCTCTCATCTCTTGGGAATAATATGGGTCATGATGATGATGATGATGATGAAACTGATGATGACAGCATTCACAGTACTAATAAAAAAACAGTCACGAACACTTCTCAGTGTTACAGATTCTATTTAAATCCATCATTTCAGTCCTTACAAAGATATTACAGACTTGTTTGTAAAATCCTTACTTTAGTTACACTCGGGAGTAATTATATGATTTTTATTTGCAGTCATAATAACGCTCACTTGGATAACGTTATGCTCAGTCGAGAGGTGATGTTCCTGATAAACGCTACACACTCAGATTATGTCTTCCATAATTCTTTAATAAAACAATATTCTTCCATGACCGCCACTTCACTGTCTGTAACTGATACATGGATTCAGTAAGTTAGGCGCAATTTATATATACATCTGGTCCACTTCTGCCATACTAGTGTTTTTTTCTTTCTCTAGTGTCGTTAGTTTTCTGCTTTGTAAATGTGAGCTAATGTTTAATTTCTTTTCCGTAACACAGACAGACAAACAGATAGCTCAGAGACACTACTGTTTTTGCGGGGTGTTTGACCTTAAAAGCTGGGGGGAGTTCAACAAGAAGAAGAAGCACGTGAAGAAGGAGGAGGAGGAGGAGAAAGTGGTGGCGAAGAGAGAGAGAGAGAGAGAGAGAGAGAGAGAGAGAGAGAGAGAGATGTTACCGCGACGAGAGTTCGGATAGGAGTGAGAGGCAGAACCCAACACACTGCACATCCTCTCTCTCTCTCTCTCTCTCTCTCTCCAGTGCCAGCTGTGCAGAACAATAATAGGCCACTGTCGAACAAAAGAGTGACATAGATCTAAAATGGTCACTCAGATTTCATGACCGGAAACGTGTATGGCCTTTTACAACCACAGGAAGTTTAACTATTTTATTACGAGTACTTGTGGGCGATAGTTCTTTATTATTATTATTATTATTATTATTATTATTATTATTATTATTATTACTGTATTTTTAAGTGGAGAATGGTGCCTCGTTGTCGAAGGGCGAAAATAATAATATATAATGTAGTTCGCTGGCCCGCTAAGGAACCGTCAAAGAGGGTAAAGAGATAGGTGTCGTGAGGAAGGGATGGATGGCATAGGATGGAATTTGGGTGGGTGGTGAGGCCATGGAAGGAAGATATATCCCATGTTAATAAACGCTGTAGGGTTAGCACTTCGACTGTTTCAAAATACCCTCAAAGAATGAAAGTCAGGCGAGTAGATAAATTAATGTAAAGGGGAAAAAAATAGAATAAGGTAGATTTTTGGTCGAGGGTAAGGAAGGGCCAAGAGAGTACACCCTGTTAAAATAGGTCTGTAGAATTTAATGGTTTGATTCCCGTGAAGGTTAATGTCAAAGTTTCCGTGAACAAGAACTAAAGAACAGAACAAAATCGCGTTGCTCTCCACAGCTTTGTGTCTTGTGACGCAGACAAACACGACACTAATTCCCAGTAATTTCCCAACGCCTGTTTATGACTTTTTATTAATTGATTTATTTTTTATTGTAGATATTAAAAAGGATATTGATTGCTCCAATTTAAGGTGACATCTCAAATTTTATTCATGTTTTTATTCTCTCTCTCTCCGTCTCTCTCTCTCTCTCTCTCTCTCTCTCTCTCCCCCCACATAAATTTCAAGCCGGAATGACGATAATTATATTGTATAAGAAATAACACTAAGTAGATGTTTTATTAACATTCGAACGTCGAACGACAAAAAAAGAACTATAATAACTAGAAACATCAGTTATATACTTTTACTCGTTAAAAATGCAGTTCCCAGCGAAGCGCAGTAAAGAAACTAACTCTAAATAACATTAATCCTCGGAACTCTGGAGGTTTTCCAACGGCAGGTAAAATGCCAGAGTTAAGTAGGCAAGTCCCCCGGGGCTTAGGGACAGCTGAATGGAAACAGCAGGCCTATTATAAGTGGCTTGGCAGGCTTTGTAGCACCTCTTCCTAAGAGCATTTTGCATATCCCCATAAAAAATAATTAAATGAATAGATAAATAAAAATACACAAATAAATAAATAATTAAATAACTATATAACTATCTATCTATCTATCTATCTATTTATCTATATCTATCTATCTATCTATCTATCTACTTATCTATCTATCTATCTATATATCTATATAGTGTGTGTGTGTGTGTGTGTGTGTGTGTGTGTGTGTGTGTGTGTGTGTGTGTGTGTGTGTGTGTGTGTACCAGCTTATTGTGAACAACCAACAGGAAATGAGAAGGGGGGAGATTATGCGGGGGGGAGGGGTGTTGTAATCAACCACTGTGAGTGGGGGAATATGAGGGATGTCATCACTCCGCCCCAGAGTATGGGGAAGACGGCTGGGTTGATGGGATGATCGCGAATTCTCTTGTATGTAGGTTCATCCTGGGAACCTTTCTTTGATAGGGAAGGCTTTTAATATTTGTAGGCGTCTTGTATCTGGAGCCTGCCAAATGACCTGTGTGTTCTCATCCATCATTTGCCTGGTCAGATGGGTATTGTGGTGGTCTTGTGGGTGTTTTAGGGGCACCATTCTGCAGGTGAAGTGTTATTCTTTGGCTAAGCTTGGTGGTTAAATATCTTACATATGAAGAGGGGCGGGACTCACAGTTCCCTAGTTAGCAAGTAGATTCTTACACAAGATGACTCTTCTCCAGGCCTGCTGCTTGTCTCGTCCAGGTATTATTCAAAAGTACATTGGAAGTTTTACTGATTATGTAATAGATGACGAAGTCAATGGTGTCTTGGGTTGTGACTGGTTTGACATATCTTCAGATCTGCTGTTTCATTATTCATTTTCTCTGTTTTATAATCAGGATGCATGTCGGCTTTGTAAAATAATTTTATTCGTCGTCTGTCCTGGTTTGGTTTATTTTTTATTTGTAATACCATTTTTCTATTTTGTTTTATACTCCGCCACACAATCTGGCCGCACTATGGGGTGTCACTACCACTCTGCTGCCAGGTTGTTAGGAAGAATTATGCCACCGTATTCCCTGCGTGTCGTAAAAGGCGACTAAAAGGGACGAGGTGAGGGGGCTAGGGACCCCCTCCTCCATGTTTAGTTCCTACAGTGAGAAAGGGAAGGGGGACTGAGTTATCCCCGTACCCTAAAGATTGGGTCTATGAATGTGCGTGGATGTAGTATGATTGAGGCTAAAAGGGAGGAGATTGGGAGAATGTTTGTGAGAAGAAAGTTGGATGTGTTAGCCTTGAGTGAAACAAAGATGAAAGGGAAGGATGAGTCTATGTCTGGAAGTGTGACTCGATGGATGTCAGGTGTTGATAGAGGAAAGGCGAGAGAAGAAATGGGCCTGTTAGTAAGCCCGGAATTGCAGCAGTGTGTGACTGAATGGAAGGAGGTGTCATCGAGACTGATGTGGGTGAAAGCGAAATCTGGACACGAGCTGTGGGCATTTGTGAGTGCCTATGGGCCTGGTGATGAAAGGGATGAAGATGAGAGGGAGTCTTTCTGGAATGATGTTGATGAGTGTCGGCAGAGTTTTGGAGCAAATGTGAATGTGGTAATGATGGGAGATCTGAATGCTAGAGTGGGAAATGTAGCAGTTGAAGGTGTAGTTGGTATGCATGATGTGCCTGAAAGAAATGATAATGGAGAAAGAATGATCGGTATGTGTCAAGCGAGAGATGGTGATTAGAAATACATTGTCTGAGAAGAAAGATATACATGGTGGGACAGGAGGGTGGATGAGTTGCTGATACAACATTGATGAAGTATGTGGTTGTTTCCAGGAATGTAAGAGAAAGATTGTTGAATGCGAGAGTTTTGGAGGCGAGGGTGGAGGTATGTTTAACCACTACCTGGTGGAGGGAAAGCTGAGAGTAGGCAAGAGATGTGTGACAGCTAGGAGAGTTAGGTGTGGCAGGGAGGTTCTGAGAGTGAGTAAGTTGGATAAGAGAGAAAATGATAGAGTATCAGGAGAAATTGAAAGATGAGTGGAACGCAGTGAAAGATCAGGAAAATGGCAGTGTGGAGGAGGAATGGCAGTTGTTTAAGAGTGCTGTGGTGGGGTATGCGGAAGAGGTGTGTGGTATGAGACGAGTGGCTAGTGGTGTAAGAAAAGGAAGTGAATGGTGGTGCAAGGAAGTAAGTATGGCTGTAGCTGAGAAGAGACGTGCTTATGAAGTATGGCTGCAGAGAAAGGATGTGTCATATGAGAGGTATAAGGAAAAGAGGAATAGGGCGAGAAGGGCTGTGCATGATGCTAAAGTGGCAGCAGATGAGAGGTGGGGTAGGCAGTTGACTGAGAATTTTCAACAAAATAAGAAAATGTTTTGGAAGGAGATGAGAGGGTGCGAAAGGAAGAATCTGGAAACGCGCAGAGGAAGGAAGGATGTAAATTGGATGCAGTAAGGAAGAGATGGGCAGAGTATTTTGAAAGACTGTTAAATCTAGAGGAGGAAAGGTAGGCTGAGATTGTAGCAGATGGAAAAGTGCAAGGAATAATGTATTGGGAGCGCTGAATGATCCTTTGATCACAATAGAGTGCAGGAGGTAGTAAAGGACATGAAAGCAGGTAAAGTGCTGCAGGTATTGATGGGTGTGCTGTGGAATGTTTGAAAGGTGGTGGAGAGACTCGTAAAACTGCTGAATGTGATCAGTATGGTGCCGATTGACTGGGCAAGTATGTGTGTGGTTCTGTTGCATAAAGGTACGGGTGATAAGTATGAATGTACTAGTTTAAGGGGTATAAGTTTATTGTGCGTTGAAAGTAAGGTGTAAGGCAGTGTGTTGATTAAGGGAGTTAGAAAGGGTACAGAGGGAGTAATTGGTGATGAGCAGTGTGGTGTTAGGAGAGGGAAGGGATGTGTGAATCAGGTGTTTGCTGTGAAACAAGTGTGTGAAAAGTATTTGGCAAAAGATAAGGATGTATTTTGAGTGTTTGTGGATTCAGAGAAGGCATCTGAAAGAAGTGACAGGGAGGCTTTGTGGACTATTTTGGAGATTGTATGGACTAGGTGGCAGGTTGTTAAAAAGAGTGAAAAGTTTTCTTGTAAATAGTAGAGCGTGTGTAAAAGTGCATAATACTGTGAGTGATTGGTATCCCGTGAGAGTGGGGCTGTGGCTGGGATGTGTGATGTCACCTTGGTTGTTTAATATTTATATGGATGGTGTAAGGGAGGTGAATGCGAGAGTGTTAGATGGACTTTCGGGTCTGGTGAATGTTGAGGGTAGAGAGTGGAATTTGAATCAGCCGCTGTTTGCAGATGATACTCAACTGGTGGCTGATTTCGGAGGAGAGATTGAGACAGTTGATAGAGAAGTTTGGAAGGGTGTGTGAAAGGAGGAAATTGAGAGTAAATGGGAAAAAGTGATGAAGTGTACAAGGTTGGTAGATGGTAGGTGGATGAATGTAGTTTTGAATGGTGAGTTGCTTGAGGAGGTAGGGTGTTTTATGTATTTAGGGTTACAGGTTGCTGTGGATGGAAGAATAGATGTAGAGGTGAAGTTTAGAATGAATGGAGTAGGAATTGTGCTGGGAGGAATGAAAAAAGTGTGTAGATGTCATTTGCTTAGAATGGATGTAAAGAGAAGACTGTAGGAGGGTGTAGTAGTACCGTCTACATTATATCGGGCTGAAACATGGAATATGGGTGTAGCAGGGAGGAAGAGCTTGAAAGTAACAGAGATGAGGTGTCTGAAGAGTATGTGTCGAGCGACGTGTATGGACTGAGTGAGAAATGATGAAATGGGAAGGAGAACTGGAGTTGTGCGGAAGATGGCTGACTGTGCTGAGTAGAGAGTGTTGTGATGGTTTGGGCATATGGAGGGAATGGATGAAGAGCGAATGGTGGAAAAGATACTGGATTGGATGTGGGAGGTGTAAGACGGAAAGGAAGACTATGATTAGGTTGGAGGGACAGTGTGAAGAGAGCTTTTGATATGAGAGAGATGTCTGTAGAATAAGGAAGAGTGGCTGTGCATGATATGGATGAAAGGAGAGAAACTGTGAATGAATTAATGGTGATGCGGCCCTGAGGGAATATTCTTCTGCATTTGGTCTGTTCAGTTGATCAGGTCAGGTGCGAGTAAGGGGATGTGTCCATTATGATGTAGCAGGGGTAAACCAGCTCTGCTGTTGGGACCTGCTGCAGATGTAGCTAATTTCACTGTGCGGTTGACTCTTGTGTGGTGCGGTGTGGTGAGGATCTGTCCCTTCTCCCCATGGGGCTAAGATACGTGTAAATGTGTGTGTGTGTAGATGAGTAAATTGGGAGTGCATCATCCTGTCCTGGCCACCCCCCACCCCTTTGTTTGGGGGAAACAGCCTAGGCATGTAGATAGATAGATAAACCACCTTACTGACATCTCAGTTGGAATATCCGTTGTTCAGAAGGACCTAAATGGCTCTTTCTATCTCTAGGTGAACAGCGCTGCAGCAACTTGAGTGTGTGACGGCCCTTCTGACGTAGGCCCTGACGGTGGAGTCCTTGTTTCATTAGGGACACTCACTTTTTCCATTAACCTATACACGCCGGGGGGTTTCCGATGTTGCTCGCTCCTCCCTACAGGGGATATGCGTGATGGAAAAAAATACCCTTGCTTTAAACCCTGATATCTGCCAAACTATAACAGCTAGAAAAAATATTAAAGATACACAAGAATCACCAACTCTTCCTATTTCAAATGAAAGTATCCCCAAGTCTCCAGTTGGTCCCATCAATGAGTAAGGATAAGTTAAAATTCAAAGGGTGGCGGGAAGATGCATGCGGCCATACACACCAACTGGCGTTACTCTGCACCCAAAATTGTGACGGCTATACAGGTCAGCTGGCGGTTAGGGGTTAAGGCACAATCCAGTTTTTCTTTGTTTTTGTGTACAAGTCTGTGTGGAATCTGCTCTGGCTCTGCTGGACAAGCACATCCAGGAAGGGACACTTACTGTTGACACTGGATTCTGTAGCGAAATTTAGCCCAGAGATCTGCGGTTTCTTCTTCATGTTTTTTACATTTTCGTTGCTGTTACTCCTGACACAGATGTCGTCAATGTACTTGGCATAAACGGAGGGTTTGTTGATGACACTGAAAACCTCTTGTCAACCATTCCTATGAAAAAGTTGGCGAAGAGGACTCCTAAGGGGGAGCCTATTGCAACTCCAGTCTGCTGCCTGAACATCATTCCATGGGAACAGACGAAAGGAGCCTGCTTTATGCAGGTCTCCAGTAAGGAGTTGTCATCGGTTTTATATATATATATATATATAAATATATATATTTACCAGTATACTTGTGCTTGCCCACAAAAATTTTCGGGTCCAGCTACTAGCCTTTCCATCACAAAATGTTTGCAAATACTATAATCTTTATTTCCATACCGTTATTGAGCCCACGGTGACCAATTCTGACGAAGAAGTAGGAAAAATTATTTTTGCATATTATCGCGTGTCGTGATTTCCATCAATTTCGCGCCGACGCGTCGCGCATGATCGCCGACATTTTTGTAAGGTATTTTTCTGACACTCCCTGGACATACCTATACCTAATGCAAAAAGAACTAGTTTGATATCTACGAGTATTACCGTTCTTGCAAAAGAAGTGAACAAATGCACAGTCAGACATTTCTGCATGTCGCGATTTCCGACAATTTCGCGCTGTCCCGTCGCACGCGATCGCCAAAATTTTTGTCTGGTATTTTCTGACACTTCATGGACTTACTGGATATGCCCCAACCTAATGTAAAACGAATTAGGTTGATATCTATTACTGTTCTCATGAAAGAAACTAGCAAACACACAGACAGACAGAGATGAATATATATATATATATATATATATATATATATATATATATATATATATATAGATACACGTAACCTACAGAGAGAGAGAGAGAGAGAGAGAGAGAGAGAGAGAGAGAGAGAGAGAGAATGTTTTCTGTCTGTTTGTCAGTCTGTCATTCTGTCTGTCTGTCTGTCTGTCCTCTATAGAAATCGAAGAGGATTCGTACAGAACTCTGTTCACAGTTCTAACAGGTGTAAATTTTAAAGACGAATTAAATGTGTGCATTATTGCAGATAAACTGGCGCCCCTGATGGCCAAGATTAGAACTAACTAGAAATAATCAAGTCAACATGGTGGGAACAAAATAGCCAATTACTATAGATTTTTTTTTTTTCTCCTTTTACGACTACATCATTATTAGCTACAATAGGTCGGATGGGTGGACAGACTAGTTGGGTGGACATGGCAGGTGGGGTGGGTTGGCATGGTTAAGTGCATGAGTATGGAGGGGCAGTCTGGGTGGATAAGTGGTTGGGCAGGATGGGTGGGTGAATGTGGGTGAGTATGAGCAGGATTGGTGGGAAGGTGGGTGGGTGGATGGGTAGGGAAGATGGGTGGGTGGTACAGCAGAGTGGGTGGGTAGTGAGATAATAGGTCCATGGGGAATATGTCCTTGGGGAAATGGACCCAAGAAATAGCATCGGTTCAGTAGGTAAAATCGGACCCTGGTGTCTTCTCCAACAAGGAAAGTGGCCATTCAGGGTGCCGATCAGTGCTGGTATACACGATCATACAATTTTACCCAGGCAACGAAGGGTACCCCTGCTAGTTGCACCTAAACAGTCTTCTTTCTGGTATTTACTTCGTTTTAATATCGACATAGTTAGCAACAGTAATATTCAAGGAATGTTGAGATGTAATGAGAAATAAATCGCTAAGGGAGTAGTGTTTGGATATCCTCAAATCCTCTTGGAATGAGCTACGAGCCATTTTATCTGAAGAAATCCAATTCTCGTAGTCCTGTGCTCAAAACCTGAATGGCAAAAGGGACACCCTGAAATTTTAACTGACAGTTGTCGAACGCATATAGCTATTACACAAGTGCTCGTGGGCCCTTCTGGCCCTCTCGCACTTGCTCCTGCAGAGGGCTCTCGTGCTGCATGCTCGTTTTTTCGTGCCTCACACTCGTTTCCTCGTGCTTCTCACTCGTTTCCTTGCACTTTGCAGATGTGTTGCGATCATTTCAGGTAATCCGAGTCACGTTTTTGTGCTGTTCTAGTCTAACGTTGTCACTATCAGCCATCAAGGCGACATCGAAGGGCCCATGATGGTCCATTTATATGGTGTTCTAGTCTAACATTGTCACTTGGATTATTTGCAGCTAACCAATTGATTGTGTTATTTGCAGCTTCGGGAATGGAACCCAAGTTGTCCGCACGCAAGTCCGAGATATTAACCACTTGGCCACGGCTACTGACCGGGCACCGGGAGCTGCATTTTATTGGTCAAACTTTGATCACTCATTAAATATAGTAAATGTTTTTCAGTCCTGATGGAACCAAGTTTATTCACATCAGCGATTTTTTTGCGATTTTTGTGCCAATTTTGGTGCGATTGGAATGTGTAGTTTCGGCTGCCCAAAACACACACACACACACACACACACACACACACACACACACGGCTACTGCTATAGTATATTAGATTATATCAGTCTGAACCCTACATTAGAGAGTGTATTTAACAATGACAGATAAAACTAGACTCGGTTAGAGTTCCTTGTGTGCTTCAGAAAGTACTGCAAAAAAAAAAAAAAAATCTGTGAGTTTGTCTTGCTTTTCGTGATAATCTTTTATGTTTTCAGTTGACTGACATCTTTTAGTGTTTAGTCTTGCTACTTCCAGACACCTTTCTTCAGTTTCGTAAAGGTTTTTCGTATTGAAGAGATTAACCTGTCACGTCTCGACCGATTTTCCACCACTGACTCCCCCCAGTCCTGACCAATTTTGGAAAAAAATTATTTTGGCTCAAACCTCCTCATTTGGTGAGAAACATCGAAAATTCATAGAGATCGCTCACCTGAGGTTTAAAATACTCGATACAGATAGCAGTACTCCTTACCTTACTGGGTTTTCTATCAGGCTGGCTCCAATGAAAACGGGTTCTATGGGAGGGTAACTATTCCACACCACTCATAAACGGTATTTATTAATTTATTTGGTACGAATTTATATGTAGTACGAGAGTATATTGGTTTTCAAACAGTAATATAGGCAACATAAGCATTGTTTCACTCACTAACACATCAACATACTTGACCTTTTTTGGCAACATTACCTGATCATCGTTTCTGACTGTTTCTTCCTCTAATGCTATGTAAACTTTGTCCTCCACATTGTCATCAATTGGGGAATCACTCTGGCCCTGAATGTCTTTATTGGCCAGGTCACTGGTAACAGGTGAATTGCTGAGACAATGGCGTGCGGAAGGGAGGGGAGGTCATGCGGTGTAAGGCATTGTCCCTGCCTGGCATCTTATAGAGGAATAGAGGAAGGTGTCCCGTGTATACGTACCAAAAATCATGGCAAAAATTGAAAATTGTGCAAATTATGAACCTTGCAATTGCTCGACGTACCAGTATGTTGACGGGTCTAGCTGTGACAAAACGTTGCGATGTACCCATACGTCAATGGGCTGCCCCGGATTAATTAGGGCTTTGTACAATTCCTCCAGTCTCATTCTCGCTCCTGATATGTATAAAATCATCTAGGGATAGTAAGAAGAATTGCGTGAAAAATGTAATGGCAGTGAAAGTGTAATTATCGGGTGTTCGGACTCTTCACTGCTGAGTCCACCATCCAGCCTCGAGCCCTCTGAATCCCTGAAGCTGCTTGATACATCCCAGTCACGACTCATTTTCTGCTGAAATAGACCTTTCTTTTTGGCCTACAACTGCCATTATCTCCATCTTGAATACTGAGCTGTAACAAGTGATTAATGCTAGATAATGGTGCTAATCATGAAGAAGTGCTGTGGAAAGGATGTAGAGCCATAGTATTGTATTATTCTCTCACTGAGCTATGCAAAATAAGCTGCAAAGGGAAAAAAATGAGGGTCAAGTTAAAGTAAAATGAGAATGGCACATAAGGCGACGTGCAGCTACACCACCTACCTGCCAACCCCCACTCGCTTATAATTTTTTCCCTCTTGAGCCATGTTCCTGCTTTGACAAAATTTCCCCCATGAATCTGTTTTTCATTCTGGACCTATTTCCCCATTCAACCTATTTTTGCTCATGGGCATTTTTTAACCTTATTTTCACCATAAATCCCCTTCCCTCCATTTATCTATTTTGCCAATTAGCCTATCTTCCTCCTGGGTCCTATTTTCCCCATGGTTCTATTCTCCCCATGATCCTATTCTCCCCATGGTCCAATTTTTTCCGTGGACTTATTTTCCATCCATGGAATTGTTTCTCCTCTATTGGCCAGTAAATTTTCCCCTTTGGGCCTATTTTCCTCCTTGGACCTATTTCTCCATGACCTGTTTTCTCCATTTATCTGTTTTCTCCACGAACCTATTTTCTCTGTGGACTTCCTTTCCCCATCAATCTACTTATTCACATAGACCTACTTTCACTGTGGACTTACATTCTCCATGTACATATTTCCCCCAAAGATATTGTTTTCAATGGAATTATTTTTCATCATAGATCTACTATTATCCACCATGCACCAATTTTTCCCTCAATAGGCCTGTTTTCCCTCCAGAAACCCATTTTTCCCTCCATCAGCATATTTTCCCAGTGGACCTATTCCCTCAAGGATCTACTATCTCCGTTGGGAAGCTCCAAATTCAGAGATGGACCCATTTTCTCCCATGGACCTACCTGTATTTTCTCATATGGACCTAGTTTCACACACTGGATCCACGTTCCTTCTTGGACCCATTATCCCAGGTATATAATCTCCATGAACTTGTTTTTCCACATAGCTTTGTTCCTGCCATGAACTTATCCACCCTTTGGAGGTTTCTTCCCATTACCCTCCTACCCACACACCCTTTCCACCTGCCTACCTTGTTACACCCATCCTGTCCACCTACCCTCCACTTACCCACCTATCCACCCTGCCTACCCATCTACCCTACTCACCAACGCCATCCCGCCCCACTATACCCATCCAGACCACCTGCACCTCCCATCTGACTCATCCTGTCCACCCCTACCTACCCGGCCACCAGGCTCCACCATGATGATTTGCAGGTTTACACACACACACACACACACACACACACACACACAGAAAGAGAGAGAGAGAGAGAGAGAGAGAGAGAGAGAGAGAGAGAGAGAGAGAGAGGGAGAGAGATGCATTCATAATTTAAAGTGTGTGATAACGCCTGGAAGAAAAATATTAAAACTGTGCATTCCATGAAAGCGAAAAATAATGACAATTTTAGTCTTCTCAGGTTCTTTTACTCAAGCCAAGATTAATTATATCGTCTGGTGTCAGGTGGAATGAGATAACAGAGAAGGCAGAAGAATGACAGTGGTGGTATCGGCTGTTTGAACTCTGTTGCCGAGTATACCATCTGGCATAGAGTGCTCTGAACTCTTGAAGCATCCTAACCCCTTTTAATTACCCAGCAGACGTGAGAGAGGGAGGATATGCCTGTGGGGAGCAGGGGTAAGAGTGATCTGTCTGGTTACCAGCCGCGATAGCGAAGCTGGTATTGTTCTCAAACTGTCTTTCTGTCTGTCCTTCTGTCTGTCTATGATTCGGTTTGCACGACACCTTCACAACCGCTCAAGATATCATTTCAAAATTTCACAGGAGTGTAGTAGGGAAAAATAAAAATCGATCACGATCTCGAACCTGGTGAAAGTAGGTCAAGGTCTGTGTCTCTTACCATGATAACTTTAGCAACCGCTCAAGCTATCATCACAAAATTTTACAGGTGTGTAGTTGGGATGAAAATCTCCCAATAGTTCGAAATTAGTGACAGTAGGTCAAGGTTAAGGTCATACTGCAAGCCGCGCTAGATATGTACAAGTACTCGTGGGCCCTTCGGGCCCTCTCAGTCTTGCTCATGGGGAGGGCTGTCACGCTGCACGCTCGCTTTCTCGTGCTTCACACTCGTCTCCTCATGCTTCTCACTCGTTTGCTCGCACTTCGTGCGCACGTTGTGATGATTTCATCCGAGTAATGTTTATATAAAGCCATAAAAACTCTACGGCGAACGCAACCCTAATTTCACGCACTTACGCCGGGAGTGGCGTTTTTTGGTCAAACTTTGATTGCTCATTAAATATAGTAAAGTTTTTCAATCGTGATGGGACCAAGTTTTTTCACATCATCGATTTTTTTGCGATTTTTGTGCCAATTTTGGTGCGATTTGAATATGTAGTTTCGGCTGCCCAAAATACACACACACACACACACACGGCTAGTGCTATAGTATATTAGATTGGTTTGCTGCTGGTGTGATTCCTTCCTTGGGGGGGGTCCTCAAATATTGATGTTACTCTTGATTTACTGTTTTTTTTTTTTTTTTGTTACTTGATTTTTCATCAGCGAAATGCAATCAGTGGTGGTTGTAGTGTTGAAGTGGCTTTGGATATGTGTGTGTAGTCTGTGAACCAAGTGTAATCGGCCCACGCAAGCCAACTGGGTGCAAGCATACTTAATAGTATGTGACTGGTTCAACCACAGCACCCCTTATGTCCGCCCAAGATCTTGATGTCTGCCAAAGCAGTAAGTGGTCAGAAGAACGCTCCCAAAGTTTATTACCCTGGCGGGGCGCGAACCCTCGTTCTTCAGTGTACAAAAACGCACTCGTTGCCACTGTACCACGGAGGCTCCATATACAGTATATATATATATATATATATATATATATATATATATATATATATATATATATATATATAGAGAGAGAGAGAGAGAGAGAGAGAGAGAGAGAGAGAGAGAGAGAGAGAGAGAGAGAGAGAGAGAGAGAGAGAGAGAGAGAGAGAGAGAGAGATACTGTATATTTTAGACTGGGTCATATGATCAAAAAAATAAATAAATAAATAAATAAAGTCCAGTTTTCTTTATATAACAGAGGGGAAAACTTGCTCCTATATAGAGACAACAGAACTGCAAAATATTATATCCGTATCATGTCAGTAAGAGGTGGCGCCTGGACACTTTATTGTGCAGCCCTTAGCTAGCACAATGTGACCGTGCACTACCCAGAACTCACCACGAGGAGGTGGCTGCAAATGGAGTTCCACACCTAACCCATCCCATCCACTCTTCCATTAAACTGGGCCAGATTTACTTTGCTTTGAAATTCTTCTTAGATTCGAATGCTGGCATTATTTTTCTTGATTTGTGTATGTTTCTTACATACTCATCTCTCTCTGTAACCATAAACTTTTGCAGATGCTTCACTCACCAGCTTTACTGTGAGTTCAATTGACTGAATATAGCAAAGTTACTTTGGACACAGCTTTTCCACAAGTTCAGAACTTTCAATCAAACCACGTAGTTCAACATCGTCAAATTCTTGAGGAGTGGTGGTTCTGTAATATCCACCACATCCCAGCTGATCATTTGAGTATAATGATCTGCTCCCAAATTTATCTCTGTACCTTGAATTGTCTTCTTTCTTGTCTTGGGTTGTTTCTTGCTGCTAGAATTTTCTTCACAGCATCTCTTCTGACGTCAATATCTTCATCAAATGCCATGGCCAAAAGCATGTTTTCCGGATGGGCATAGAAAGCATTTGTTTGAATAGCCTGGGTAGCGGTCTTATATGCTTCCAAGCATTCGTCTTTCATATAATTGATCTTGGTAACAGCACTGAATAGATGTTTTGGGCAATTGACACAGGAAGGATTTTTCTTAATCTCAAAACAGGTCGGTATGTATACAGTCATCAAATATTTGGCTAATGTTGCCAATGGTTTGGAAGGAAGAAGTACTGGGCAATACAGTCTCAAAATTCTTACACATGCTGTCAGCCATCTTGAATGTGAATGAGAATGATGCAGTAAATTTTCCAGATGACACTGCATACCATGTACTCAGAATATATTTTTGATCCTTACTTAAATCTAGCTCTCAATAGGTCTCATGAAACTTCTTCGCATCATCAACCAGGATTGGTTCAAAATTTACCACAGGGAGGTTGCTAACTGTTTCTCCTATCTTCTTCCCAGTCTTTCCTTTGAATGCTGTGGGTCCTGAGGTTTCACCATTCAAGTGTTTAAATATATGCCGAAATGGCTTTTGGTTCCTTCTTTCTTGCATTAAAAAAAAAAAAAGCCATTGCAAAGGACGGTTAAGAAAGTCTTCAATCAATTTTATTGCTCCGCCTTTTGTTACCGTCTTAACAGGTGTACCATCACACCCTTGTGCAACAAGCATCTCAGTCTTCAGCCCACAGTTCATCAAGTACTTAGAAATAGCAGCTGCCGTTCCCCCATCAGGAGTTACATGGTCAAGGTATTCAGAGTTTGGCTCTTAATGAAATATGATTCTCAAATTTGCTTACTTGGTAAATAGACAGATAACCATTTTCATCTTTTCTCTCTTCCATTGTTAATATTTTGTCTTTTTCTTCCATCAAAATCCAGTGCTGTTATGTCTTCCTTTTCTATATGTTGAAGTCTTTCTCTTCCTGATTTTCTGGCATGTCTTACTTTTGACTTATCTATAACTAAATTCTTGTTTTCGGGTGAAACAAGTCCAGCATCCACCAGAGCGGAAGTGGCAATTGAAGCGGCACCTCTATCACTCACCAAATCGATCAGCTTCTCTTGCAACCAGTTCACAGTTGATTTGCATTCGTGATATCTTAATTTTTTCCTCTTCTTTTTTCTACACTCGAACAATATGTTTTATCTGTACCATCATTTTCCAAACTATCATCAGTATCACTCTTTTCCTCCATTCACTTTGACATTTCTGACAAATAGAGTCGCTAGTTTTTACTTTGTAGTTCTCTGCATCCCTTTCTCTTTTTGCTCGTTGTAGCAGGATTTTTGTTTCTTTTGTATCCACTTTTCCAATGTACATCTGTCTATTTCCTCTTTGATCTAAAAGGAACTCTTTCATTTACGGGCACCTTTCATTTCTTTGAACACTTGCACTCTTCGAAGGATTTACATTTGCAACAGGAGGTATCAAATAGCTCCTTCTGCATATGAGTTTTATAGTTTTCAAGCTGTTTGTTGTAGCAGTCTTTTTCCTTGTTTTTCACTAGGGTCTTGTACTTGGAATGGTTGTCCAAAACCAGCTGTGTAATTCATGTTAGGTGAACACAAGAAACTGAAGCTTTTTCCCAGACACCGAAGTTTTAATCCAAGATCCTTCGCTATTTGCTTCACTGACATTTTTTATTATTATTTTTCAGCAAAAGGTGTCTTTCCACATTCCACTTCGTTGAAAGTTGCTTGTCACCAATAGTTCTTAAAGTGCCAAAAATATCATGAGTTAAGGCAGACCGAGTAGTGTGAGCCATATTTGTAGTTCTCCAAGATATTTAGCTATATTATTACCTGGAAATTAAAAAAAAAAAAAAAAAAGTATGAGTGGAAAGAATAGATTTTATATATATATATATATATATATAAACCACGAAGTACAAGCTCTGACCCAAGGTCTGACCTATAAGACTCCTACGAAGGCACTGATGCGCCAGATTCAGCTAATGGCGAGATATTGACGAGGCAGGCGCCACCTCTGTATGAACATAGATTACACCAAAATTTTGCATACATGATACTTTCATTATGGATCAACTTTTCTTTGGTATTACAAATTAAAATTCAGAAGTTGGATTTTCCGACCTTGCCTAATTATATATTTTTCTACCCGATCTAATTATATATATATATATATATATATATATATATATATGCGGATGTTCAAGAGGAAAGGAAGGGTAGGGGAAGCCTGTTATTTGTGTATACGAGCAGATCAGTGAAGTGTAGTAGGTTTAATAAATTTGTGACCAGGTACTTGAATATTTATTGTGAAGTTATATAGATAGTGGAGAAGGAGAAAAGTTGGAGGTTGGCATATGTTTTCCGAGTATCAATTCTGCTTCTAACAAGTACAAAGTTGTGATGAACGCTGAAGAGCTGCTTACGAAGAATGATACTAACTCTCCTAAAACTGACTAGCGAATATACAGTATCATGTGACAAGCAGACGAGAGCTCAATGTCCAGTAAATTTTTTGACATCGCTGATAATGTTTTCCTTTGTCAACACGTTAAGTCTCACACAAGATTCAGGCAAAGATAGACGCCTTTAACCCTTGAATTTACTTTCCCTAATGAATCAGAATAGATGAGGTTAGGTTAGGACTTGCGCACCACTGGGTATGAGTGACCATGCTGGAGTGTTTGTAGTGGAATTTGTTAAAGTAATGAGTTAAAGGACTTTCTGTTAGTGGCGATTATGGCGAGTGAAGGGAAATGTTGGGCAGAGGGAAATTGAAATTAGTTTGTAGAGAGAAGACTACAGACAACTGGATAAAATTCTTGTTTGTTAGCGACCCGGTTACTTGTAGAGTTGTAATCAGCTCTCATCTGTACTAATATTTCTTCTGACACCCGTCTTTTTTTACACCAGTTGGAAATCGATAATAACGGCAAACCATTACTCGCATAGCCAATAACGTTTTGTTAGTATTTTCTACAGTGACGGAGTTTTTGGACTACGGTAATTGACCCCATTAACACGAAGAAACCATTTGTATTTTTCTTTTTTCCACAGACGATTTTCTCAGGTCAGGAGAGACTTGAAAACTTAATTGGGTTCGGCCACACTTGCTCCAAACTTGTGATCGACAAGAGGAAACGAGGCTCAGGGGTCCGTTCAAGAGTCAGACTGTGATATAGCTGTAACTCCAACCCGGTGTTTCGTTTCATCTTGGCAGTCACATGTTTCGAGCAAATGTGGCAGCACCCATACAAAAGATAACGCCTTTTGTGTGTGTGTGTGTGTGTGTGTGTGTGTGTGTGTGTGTGTGTGTGTGTCCAATCAGTTTTATTGAGTTTAAATCAGACATCATACTGAAGGGCTTAATGAAATGTATGTAATCCCTCCTGTTCGAATAATCGCGCCAGATCAGAGTAGAATCACCTGAAGATATCAGAGAAATCGAAAAAAAAAAAAAAAAGTCGAAGAATTTAATTAAGGCCTAATCCCGCCATTTCGAAAAATTTGCGTAAAATCATCCGGACATCCTGCGGCAGAAGGGGTCTATTCACAACGATGACGTGTGTTATTCATATTATTCATGATTATTTAACGCTCAGGTTTCCATGACTCAAAGTGTGTGTGTGTGTGTGTGTGTGTGTGTGTAAGTAGGTAAGTAAGTGAGAGAACCAGAAGAATAATTTCGCTACCTTCTTTTAGCCATCAGGACCAAATGTCTCCCTTTGAGCCAAACTTAATTATTAATGTCTGGTGGCACCAAGAATAGTAAAAAAAAAAAAAGTGGAAACTTACCCAGTTAAAAGAGGCATAATATATTAATCCACTCACAATGATGCTAGGTTTTATAATTATTTTCTTCCTGCTCTCTCCAGGCGGCTTTTATGTAGCTTTTTGTGGGGTAAATTGGTTTGGTATAGCCTTAAGCCATTTAGAACGATGGTCTAGGACCTTTGCTGCATGAATTAACTACAACCTAGAGGCTAGGGTATAGTTAATTCATGCAGCGAAGTGGCGATTCTATCCAAAGAACTCCTTTAGTTGGATTTTACGAGTTTATTATAGTTTGTCGTGATATACCATTTTCTTTCATCACTTTATTCGTTTTTTCTATTCATAAAGGGTAACTGAAACATATTTGACCAAAGGAGTTTTCTGGTCAGTAATTACCTTCCTTGCTCTAACTACTGTACCATCAGTTTGGGACAACTGTTGGCTCGCTATTCCACTGCGATTACTTCACACTCAGGAACAGTCCGCTACCTTCCTCCTCGATGTATCATATCAAAGATAACCATCTGTGGATAGAGGAACATAGGCCTATTGAGCCTTTCTTATGTGAAGAATATTAGCCAGCAGAGGACAGTGACAAGTAATGACAGACGAGAGTCGAGAAATATAACGTCTCTCGGCGTAGGACTATTATCCAGCAGAAGAAACTGATAATCACTAGGGATAAATTATTATGGGAGAGAGAGAGAGAGAGAAAAAAAAAAGGACCTTTCATAGCTTAGGAAAGTAGATGTATAGGTGAAAAAGGCGTTTATGTCGTATATCCCCACCCCCCTCTCTCTCTCTTTCGATAAATACAAAACACATTGTCTTAAATGTATACCAGCAGTCATGCGCTTTTTTCCACCTGTTCGAAACAGAGTGTATGAAGGTTTTCCAAATTAACCCCATTAGTTGGGTGACATTTGCCAATGTTGTTTTAATGTTAATGCTTACCCTTTTTTTTATTATTAAGTATCCATCATCATTTATTCGGCATTATCAGCATTTATATACTTTAATATTGTTTAACATCAACATTTAGCATTTCATGATATTAGCTATTAGATGCATGCTACGTACTCAGAAAACATCTCATGTACTAAAGAAATATAAGCTTCATCCACTAACCTATTCAGCAGAAGTCTTTCCGAATGTATATAAAACTAGAAGTAGGTAGCAAGAATATAAAGAAAAACACTGCCAATTGGTAATGTGGTTAACACAGACTTCTGACGCATTCGGCTGAATATAATCGTATGAAGTTAGAGAGAGAGAGACAGAGAGAGAGAGAGAGAGAGAGAGAGAGATCCTGTGCAGTGGGAAAATTGTTTTTCATTATTCGAGCTGATCCTTCATGCATTCTAGCTATGAGCTTCTTGGTAGGCTATTTGCTAATAACATAATGTAGGCTAGCCATAACAAATCATAATTGATGATGACTGCATAAAACTAATTTATTAAATACATGTCAGTTCGTGGCATTCATAACAGAAGTACCGGTAGCGAGACTTCTCATTGATCGCTCATTACATCATCTCTCAGGTCCAACACAATTTCTTTTTTTCTTTCTTCAAGGAACTACAGTGCTAAGGCTTTCATCACCGAGTATTTGACGGAGTGGTGATATTAAGCACAGTATATCAACCATCTGGGTGTAACACGAGAGTCATCCAGTGCAGTCTTCGCAGGAGTAAATTGGACAAATAGCCGATAACTTTGGATGTTCAGTTCTTTGGCGGAGATTCGGACAGCCAGGATTGATATTTACATTCAGTCTCATGCAACCAATTCCCAGTAATTAATAAGATTTGTTTTGCCACGAAGAACAAGGAAAAGGGAGTGCAACAACTTCCCCTGTCCCTTGGTCTTTTCTGCATTATCAGATCTTAGTTGGGTGAAGCAGTTGATCAAAAGTTCGCTCGTGATTTTCTCCCACGCATCCCTATCCCGGGTTGTAAGGCTCCCGTGACGTCATATCCTTAGGGGTTTCCAAACCAGAACACACAAAGATATCACTAACTGCAAAAATAATAAGAAAAAAAGCTAATCCCAAGCTTCTCCACGAATTCCTTGACTGAGCCAATCTTTGCCACGTTTTCCCTGCAAATTTCTGTATCTCATCTCTCCACCTCTTGTCTGGCCTTTTTCTTCTGCACTTTTAATCTCTTCTTGTCCAGTCAGTCAACCTCTTGCTCCATTGGTTATCCCTTATTCTTACTACATGGCCTGCCCACCTCCATTTCTGTTCCTTTATAACTTCTATAATATCTTTGACTTTAGTCTTGTCTCTCACCCAAGTTGATCTTTTCCTGTCTCTTAGATATTCTCAACATTGACCTTTCCATTGCTTTCTGAGAACTGATTTATTTTACATCGATTTTGTCAGTTTCCACGTCTCACAACCATACGTTATAGCTGGTATTATACATTCGTTATATACTTTTCGTTTCATACGAACTGGCAAGCTACTTTTCATAATGTCTCTATGTTTACCGAAAGCTTTCCATCCAATTATAATGCGTCTTTTTACTTCGCTATCATTATCTTTCGTTAATTTTAGTATTTGTCCCAGGTAATTGTAGTCCTCGACTTCAATTATTTCTCCGCTTATTCTGATGACGCTTTTTGGTGTTTCGGGATTAAACATTAGTTTTACTGTGATTCATCTTTAGCCCTACTTTGGGACTTTCTCTATTCAAGTCATTTTACATTTTTTGCAGTGTCTCTGCTGCTTCTGAGATTAGGACAGTGTCATCTGGAAATCTTGAATGGTTTAGCTTTTCTCCATCTATGTTCACTCCTATGTTTTCCTAGTCTAGCTTTCTGAACTTTCTAGGCATGTTGTTAATAATTTTGGCGAAATTGTATCTCCCTGACGCACGTCCTTCTCAGTGTTAATTTTTTCCGAGTTCTTATGTAATTTAACTGTAGCAGTTCCCTCTTTATATATGTTTTCGAGCAGTTTTACAATGTTCTCATTCACTCCTTGTTCTCGCAATGAATTTATAATTGCTATGTGCTCCACTGAGTCGAAAGCATTTTCGTAATTAACAAAACCTAAGCACAATAGTTTATTATATTCTGTAGTTTCCTCAATTAGCTGATTCACTGTGTGTAGATGATCAGTAGTCGAATACCCGCTTCTGAATCCTGCCTGTTCACGAGGTTGGTTTCCTCCAATGTTGAAGTTATTCTGTTCGTAAGGACTTTGGTGATAAGTTTGTCAATGACTGATAATAAGCTAATGGGTCTATAGTTACTAAGATAAATATATCTATAATAATAAAGGCGAGTATTTGTATGTTTGTTACCAGTCGAGCAGGGCAGTACTCCCAAGGTGGATGGAAAGCTGATGACAGGGAGAGCTGGAGCTCCCGTTTCATCAGCCCTCGGGACTAGGTCCCGACCATCCCCCTTTGCTGAACTTTTTCAGTGTCTCAGTAACACAGAGAGTAGACCAGCATGCTCTCCAATACAAGTTTCTTCAACTATCAACACCAAACTACATGCACAGTACACACCACACTTCCTTTTCAAAAAAAAAAAAAAAAAAAAAAAAAAAAATGGCGTCGATTAACATAGCCTCGGAGTCCCCAGGGGGGGGGAGAACATAAATGCCCCCACCTTCAGCCCCTCTCCCGGTGACGACTCAAGGTGCCTGGAACCACTGTCTGACTCTCTTCTTCTTCATTTCTGCAACATTCGTGGCCTTTCCTCTAACTTTCGCTTTGTTGAGCACCACCTCTCCTCCTCTAAACCTCACCTTCTTTTCCTAACTGAGACTCAGCTGTCTGAGGCAACTGACAGCAAACCCTTTTCTGTATCCTCCTACTTTCTCTGTACTCATTTCAAAGCCTAAGGTGGCTGTTGTGTATATATACGCAACAACTTATCTTGCTCTCGTGTTCATGAACTCGATTCTTCTGAATTCTCTACAGTCTGGCTTCGGCTTTCCTATCATTCTCTGACTAATTATATCTGTGCTGTTTACTTATCTCCTAATTCTACTGACTATCAAAAATTCTTTGACTATCTTACTTCTACGATGGAACACATTCTATCTATTTCTCCTTTCTCTGAAATCTCCATTCTTGGAGATTTCAATGTTCACCACCACCTTTAGCTCTCCTCTCCTTTCACTGATCCACCTGGTGAACAAGCCTACACCTTTTCTATCCTTAATGACCTAGAGCAGCTTGTACAGCACCCTACCCGTATCCCTGACCGCCTTGGAGAGAGCTCCAACATACTTGATCTCTTCCTTACAACTAATCCTTCTTCTTACACTGGTAATCTTTTCTCTCCGTTGGGCTCCTCCGATCACAATCTTATCACCTTAACCTGTCCTATCGTTCCAGTACGGCCTGCGGACCCTCCAAAAAAACGTCGTCTCTGGCACTTTGGAGCTGCGGATTGGGAGGCCCTCAGGCAGTACTTCTTTGATTTTCCCTGGAATGATTATTGGTTCCATGACCGGGAGCCATCTGGGTGTGCCTTGCGCATTACGGAGGTTATTCTCTCGGGCATGGAAGCATACATTCCTTTCTCATATCCTTTGACTAACACAAGAAAGCCTTGGTTTAATCACGCTTGTTCTAATGCTGTCTGCAACAAGGAGAGTGCCTATAAAAGGTACCAGAGCCAACCCACCCCTGAATCACATCTCTTATACATTTCTGCCCAGAATCGTGCTAAGTCTGTTCTTCGCTCTGCTAAAAATAATTTCATCCGTAAAAAATGCTCTCAACTCTCTAACTCGAACTCTTCCTGCTCCTTCTGGCACCTTGCCAAAAACCTTTCTAACAACTTTACCTCAACATCCTTCCCTCCTCTTTTCTACTCTGATGACTCTGTAGCTATTTCGTCTACTGATAAATCAGATCTATTCGCTCAGACTTTCTCCTCCAACTCCACCTTAGACGATTCTGGTGCTGTTCCTCCCTCACTTCCCCCCTCTGACTTCCTCATGGCTAACATTAAAATTTCTTCAGCTGATGTATTTTCTGCCATCACTGGCCTCAGTACTAATAAGGCATATGGGCCTGATGGACTCCCTCCTGTTGTTCTCAAGAACTGTGCTTCTGTGCTTACTCCTTGCCTAGGCAAAGTCTTTCGCCTTTGTCTGTCAACTTGTACCTTTCCTTCCTGCTGGAAGTTTGCTCTCATTCAGCCAGTCCCAAAGAAGGGTGACCATTCCCAACCCTCTAACTATAGTCCAATTGCTTTAATATCCTGTATCTCAAAAGTTTTTGAGTCAATTCTTAATAGAAAAATTTTAAAGCATCTTTCCTACCACAACCTTCTTTCTGATCGTCAGTATGGGTTCCGTCAGGGACGCTCCACTGGCGATCTTCTCACCTACCTTTCAGACTCCTGGTCATCCTCCTTTCGGGACTTTGGCGAAAGCTTTGCCATTGCACTTGACATCTCAAAGGCTTTCGATCGAGTCTGGCATAAAACTTTAATTTCCAAACTGCCCTCCTACTGTTTCTATCCTTCTATCTGTGCCTTCATCGCTAGCTTCCTTTCTGGTCGTTCTATAGCAGCTGTTGTAGACGGCCATCGTTCTTCTCCTAGATCTATCAACAGTGGTGTTCCTCAGGGCTCTGTCCTATCACCAACTCTCTTCCTTTTATTCATCAATGATCTTCTAAGCTGTACATCTAACCCTATCCACTCATACGCTGATGACTCCACCCTTCACCTTTCCATTCGGTTCCCGCAACGACTTCAACAAACAAGGGATGAGGCTATGGCACACCTAATGTCTGACTTGGCTCATATCTCTGACTGGGGTAAAAATAATATGGTTGTTTTTAATGCATCTAAGACTCAGTTCTTACACCTATCAACCCAACAAAATCTTCCACAGGTATACCCACTAATGTTTAATAATATTCAGCTTAATCCTGCATCATCCTTGAACATGCATTTACTCGGGACTTATCTTGGAAAGATCATATTACATCTCTTGTAAAATCTGCTTCCATGAGATTGGGTGTGCTAAGCCGACTCCGCTCTTTCTTTACCCCTGCACAATTGTTGACTCTATACAGGGGTTTTATCCACCCCTGTGTGGAGTACAACTCTCATGTGTGGGGAGGCTACCAACATACAGCTCTTCTCAATAGGGTGGAGTCAAAGGCTTTTCGTCTCATTAACTCTCCTCCTCTTACTGACTCCCTACAACCTCTGTCTCTTCGCCGCAGTGTTGCATCTTTATCTCTTTTCTATCGCTACTTTAATTTTCACTGCTCCTCTGAACTGTCTGCTTGCATTCCTCCACCTCTACGACGGGTGCGTAGCACCCGTCTGGCAGCAAACTCTCATCCCTTTTCTGTCCAACTCTCTAATGCAAGAGTTAACCGTTACTCCCAGTCTTTCATTTATGCAACAGGTCAGCTCTGGAACTGTCTCCCTGTCTGTATTTCCTGCTGCCTATGATCTCCAGTCTTTCAAATGCAGTGTGTCCAGGCATCTCAAAATGATCGGATCTTGAATTTGGCTCTCTATTGTATTTTGTTTTTCTCTTGGAGGGAAGTTTTACTGCGGGCTCATGGCCTTTGGTTACTTCTTCCTCGCATTAAAAAAATATATATATGTATTACTGATGTGTTTGGAGTAGTTGTAAATTCAATTTGAAGGTTAGAAATAATATCTCGTGAATTCCGATTTTATAGAATTACTGTGAGTACTGCAGACAGGGAGAAATTATTTGCGCCGGGATTATGCCTGAGGATATCGCAGCTGACAAATTTTATAACAGAACCGGAAGTAAAACGTTAAGAATCTTGGTGGTGATATCAGCCAGAATTTTTGTGTCAAAAAGTATTTTATTAGACTGCATACACTGGTTTATACTTATCATTGTTTTATTTACAGCTTTTAAGCTTTTATTTTTAGCAGTAGCCAGTGATTTCTTCTACCATTTATTCATTCTGTTTAGCTTTCTGTTATTAATCAGTTTTATTGAATAATTTTTATATTCCTGCTTTTTAAAATTTACTAAATCATTTTTATGTTTTAAGTAATTATTACTGAATGCTGTATAGCTTTCATTATAAGAGATTTTAAGTTTTTATTCAGTGTACTTGTTTTAGTGACTTTTAGAGAGTTTTACACACACACACACACACACACACACACACACACACACACACACACACACACACACACACACACACACACACACACGCACACGCACACCACCAGACACGCAGAGGCAAGCAAAATCATTATCGTTCCACGTTCTAAAGGCGGGCAGAATTTCTCCGTTAGCAATCACACTTAATATGAACCAATTCATACAGAAAGAAAATCACTCAAAATGCATGCCTCCACGAGGGCAGCACCATCCTTCCTGTTGGCACTGTCCATTTTCCTCCCCTGTTGTTTAAAGCAGGGTGGTTCGCACACAGCGCACTACCAGAAACTCGCCTGAAGGTATCTTATGTGTTGTGGAGACGGTTCAATCTGCTTGTGTGAAAGCGGATGTGGTAGTAGGAGTAGGAAATACATGAATGGTGCAGGATAGATACTGATCACAATGACTGAACCAACACTGGAATGCACGAAAAATTACCTTGTGAAGAGAACAGCATTATATATGACCCACTCTGTTTAAATGTTACCTGGTATTGTCTGCCATTCATTAAAGTAACTGGTAACTCTGGAACTGTCCTCCTTACTCTGTCACTCCTGAAAAAAACCTCCAGCCTTTTTGAATAAACTTATAACCAGATATCTTTATTATGATCTATAGCCAGATGCCTTTTTACCAAAGAGGGTGGCCAAAAACAAATAGCCTCCATGTCACCCTGTCCTTCACCACCAGGTTGCCCTCTCTCTAACTCTCACATACTCTCTGTCTCTCATATACCTCCTCATTCCCTCCTCCATCTCATCCTTGGTCTCCCCTTCCCCCTCACTCACATGCATTCTCCTAGTTAGTCGCTCATTCTCCATTCTCTCCTCATGACCCAGCATCTCGAGGTGCTTCTCTTAATGCTTTCTATCGCATCCACAGCAAACCACAACTCCACTTTTTCATTTCTTGGTCTCTGCAAGTGAACATCTTGAAATGAACGGACTTTTATTTTGAATTAGGGTTATCTCTGTTTTGGAATGAGATGCAAAAATGTAGAAAAGAAGTGTGAAAGCGAGAAAGATGAAAGTGAAAGAGTACTAAGAATGAGTGTGACGTAAAAAAAAGATGACAAGAATGTTATGAAAGACTGATCAATCGGAATGAGGACAGCAGAGCGGTTCTACGTATGATTGGTTTTGGTGGTGTGTGGAGAAGGAAGGCAATGTCGGGAAATATGTCATTAGCAAAAGTAAAGAATGTTTTGATGCGTCTGAAGAATGAGAAGGCAGCAAGTGTTGATGAGGTGTATGCAGAGATGAGAAAGTGCAGTGGAAAGAGTGGAATGAAAATCTTGTTGGAGATATGAAAGAAGGCTTGGATACGCGAAACTGTACCAGCAGAGTGAGAAAAAAGGGGCTGTGATTGTTCCTTTGTATAAAAATTTAGGTTGGTGAAGTGAGTGCAGACACTATGGCATTAGCCTTTAGTGCTGTGGGAAGGTTATATGGAAGAATTATCATCGAAAAAGTAAGGGGTTTAGGGTGGATTTAGGAATGGTAAAGGATGTGTGGATTATTTCCAGTTAGACTTAGTGGAGAAGGTTTGTGAGAAGTAATATAAGCTATTTATGGTATGTATGGATCTGGAAAAAGAAAAACATACAATAAGGTAAACAGAGAGGGATCATGGGACGTTTTGCGCATATACTGTGTAGATGGTAAGCTGCTGATTGCCATTAAGAATTTTTATGATGGTAGCGAACCTGCATAAGGTTAGGCGGCTATCTAAATGAATGTTTTAAGATAAGAGTTGTAGTGAGACAAAGTTGTGTGATGTCCCATTGGCTGTGTGTGTGTGTGTGTGTGTGTGTGTGTGTTACAGACTTTTTATATTATTCGTATGATATCATAAGGGTGTAAACACTTGAAAACATCTACTTTTAATGTCTTTTTATCGCTCACGCTCCCACTGATCCACAGAACAGGGTTATCTGGTACTGGTATGTATGTGGAGAGTGACACTTATCAGTCACTGGGCCTCGGTTGACACTTTACTTCACTTTTAGGAACATAGAGGATCAGGGTGGAATGGGATGGGATGCAGGATTCGATAGGCTGGCACTGCCTGCCAGCGGTCATTATTCAAGCTGCCTGTTATCACTGCGCGAGGCTTTTATCCTGTAGGGGGTCTGTCTCTGGGGCGTCTACTTGTCAGTTATGGAAGTTAATGGCCTTCTGCATTATGAGCAGCGCTGGTGTGGTGATGGGGCCAGCGCCATTGTCGGTAGTTGGGATTGGGATAGGGAGAAGAGGAAGAGTTAACACAGCAGGAAGGCAGTCACAAGGGAAGGGGCAACGGTAGAGGTAGCGTCAAAATTCAGAATACAGATAACTTGCAGGGGTGTCTGATGTTTGGTTATTCATTCCAGACGTTCAAGACGAGGGTGAAAAGTCACTCATCCCTGACTGGCATTGAGTGAGTAATAAAAACCTATCTAGCGCTTGGGTTTCCATCCATTTGGGTCACGTCCAATTGGAGAACCCTAGCCCACTAGATCACCAGGCACCCACGGGGATAGGGGTAGGAGTGGATGAGAAGGGGAAGGGGCTGAGGCAGGGGTGGGGTTAAAATGAAGGTGCCAGCGGGGAGTGAGTTATAGAGCGTTTAAGTGCCCAGGGCAGAGGAGCTAGGAGACAGAGGTGAGGGAAGAGATGTGTTGAGAAGGAGGGAAGAGGAAAGGAGGTGTGAGGGTAGGGCAGTGAGGAGTGAGGTAATAAGGTGTGAAGATTGCATTACGACGTCTAAGGAGAGAGATGAAAGATAAGTGAGGAAAGATGAGACATGAGGATGGGGATTGAGAGAGAAAGTCAGAGGAAAGAGTTGCAAAAGATGAGACTGGGGGTGATGTATGAATGCTAAGAGTTAGAATTACAAGTGAAATAGGTTTTAGGTTTAAGGTTTGCAGAACGAGTGGTGTGAGGCCAGTGATCCACAGAAAAGGGTGATGAATGAGGAGAAAGCACAGAGAGAGTGACGGGTGAAGATCGAAGGATGATGTTGACTACAGTAGTGTCAGTGAGGTGTGAGAGCTGAAGGCAGTGAGAGATGAGGGTGAGATATGAGTGAAGATGAAATATGTGAATGGTGATGGGTGTGAGGTGAGAAGAAAAGAATGGAGGAGAAGGGAGAAGCAGCGAAGGGTGGATTGATAGGTGATTCTGAGAAGAATAAAGTAAGCAGGGAAGCATGCAAGGTGTGGATGAGAAGAAAGGGTGAAGGGTAGGGAAAAACGGTGAAAGGTGAGTTTTTAAAAATATCTGAACATGGTTAGTGACGAAGGAGGAGGGGGAAAGGGTGCAGACTTAATTAAAGGGTGAAGACTTAAAGTTAAAAGGAACAGGTGAAAGTGGAGGTATGGAGGGTGTAAAATAAGAAGAAGAGGGTGAGGGATAAGGGAGGACAATAGCGTGAAGAACGAAGAATGAGCCAAAATGGAATGTGTTAGTAGGAAGACGAGAAAGGTGAGAGCTGAGTGGCAAAGGTGAGATGTACAGGGAGGGTGTTGAGAAAATGGTGAACTTGTTGGATGAAAAATGAACGCTGTAAAATTAAGGGAGAGGAATAGGAGTTATGAGATGACAAGGGATGAGTAGCTGAAGGCGAAGGGTAAAGAGTGATTATACAAAGCGAGGTATGAAGAAAAATGGGATAAAAGTCAAACAGCAAAAGATGGGGGGGTAATTCTGGAAGTGTGAAGGATGATGGATGATGGATGATGGACTGAAGGTAAGGGGTTGAGTACCAAAGGGTGAGGGAGGAGCAGCAAAGGGGAGAGGAGCTGAATAAATACAAAAGACACCTTTCCCGTATCTAATTCCCATAATTTCAACACAAGTTATTTTAGCGAAATTCACATGCTGAAAAATGTAAAACTTGCATACATCCTCACTAAAAAATGTAGAGGAAAAATCCTGTAGCAGGGAAATGCTTTAAGCTCAGAAAAAGGCATAAGCAGTGCGAGAGGATTTGGAAATTTTTTCTCGAGCCCGTATTATATATATATATATATATATATATATATATATATATATATATATATATATATATATATATATATATATATATATATTAAATGTGTCAGTGCATCTGAGTGAGCAGGAAAGAGCACCCACAGTGCAACGTCCACGGCACACAATCTTGTGCCCTTGGAGCTGGAATAATTGCTTTCAAAAAGTAAATTGCTTCATCCTTATCCGACCCTCAACATTTCCACCAAGTTTGATCCATATCAACGATAAAATTAGCCGAGTAAAAGCGTCGAACCTCTGACCTTATCCTTTGCCTCTGAGCGATTGTTCTCAGAAGTGAATCATTTCGTCCTTTCCTGTCTCTCAACTATTTCATCAATTGAAAAACGGATCAACACTTTAAGCTGACCTTGCCACTGACCTATGATTTATGATCATCCTCGGTCAAAAATTATCACCTTTGATCGTCCTCAATAATTTTGCCTAATTTGGTGAGAATCAGTGGCGGATCCAGGGAGGACGAGGGGGCGGCCGCCCCCCCTTCAGCTATGAATGGCGCCCCTAAGAGCTGATTATTATCAAATATCAATGTCAGTAAAAATATAAAGCTATAGTAATAATAATAATAATAATAATAATAATAATAATAATAATAATAATAATAATTATCAATAGTTTAATAAAGAATAGATTTTTAAGAATCAAACGTAAAGTAAGGAAATCCAAACAATGAAACAATGGGCTGAGAGTGGCTAAGAATACAAGAGGTTTACAGGTTTTAAATATTAACCACCATAAAAGTACCACAACTTTCCCCAAATGAAAATGCTTTCAAAATGCTTGTGAAATGTTAAAAAGCGTTTTGCGGCCGCGCCGCCGCCCCGGACCCCTCTGGGGGAGCTACCGCTCACCCCAGACCCCCTAGCTTATTGCTTCGCGCCTTCGGCGCTCGGCGACCCTTTCATTGACAAACAGCCCCCCCCCCCCTTTCCTAAATCCTCGATCCGTCACTGATGTAAATACGTCCAATATTCTTCCCATAATCTTGGTAAAAGAAAGACAGGCAGAATGACAGAAAGACAGACAGACAAGCAAGAAGCAGAAAGTGCAACACCCATGGCATACACTTGGATTAAAGGCCCGTTTGCATGATCGGTGGGCACCTGTGGTTTTCGAGCATGGTGATGGAACAGTGTTAGAAAAGAACCATGTAACCGTGGCAAACTGAAGCACCTCCCACACTTCTCACCTACTGTTTAGCGTGTGATTCGTCAACATTCTTTGAAACTAATGAACAACATGCTTTGACATGACAGGTGCCCACTAATCGCTAGGTTGGACATTAAGTCGAATCTGTGATCCTGCCCTGTGCTTTACCATTGACTGGATGATCTCAGAATCCAATTACGTCATCTTTACCTAACCCTCAACTCATCCACCAAGTTTGATTCAAATCGGACCCAAAGTGTTTAATATGACCTTATCCTGTGACGGATTTCGCCACCAGAGGACCGGACATAAAAAAATCATTGCTGTGTGTGGCTCATATTCCTGGTTTTTCCGCTGGTCCTTGCCTTCCAACACCCTTCTGTTGTTGAAGGGAGCAACATAAAGGTTTAGTGCTTACTTCACCGCTAGTGCTTACTTCACCGCTGGTTGTGTTTTTCTGGTGTTTGGACTTAGCCTGTAGTTTGGGGGGAAAATTCAGTAGTGCAGACGGAGCCCCCCTGGTCGGGTTTTCTCGTTTCTGAGCATGAGCAGTACGACCTGTGTGACGTCATGGACGAGTCACTCCATTTCCCCTGTTACCATTGGTCTGTTCTATCATGCTGGTGAAGCTGATGTCCTGCTCACCCTGCTACCTGCCTAGGTGTGCAGCATGGAGTACTTGGGCCCTGCCACCCTCGAGGACCTTGAAGCTGACCTGGCACTGAGTGACAAGGATGAAATGACTCAGAGTGACTGTCCATGGCTACCACAAAGTAGTAGCAATGTCTCACTAGCTGGGGAAGTAGTTACGGAACCAGCACCATCTGTGCCTGCCGCACCTCACCTCATCAGCCAGGCACCTTCCTCTACCAAGCACCCCGTGCGTAACACCTCGGACAGCAACAGTGAGCCTTCATCCCCTGCTACCAATTTCTCCAAGCGGCAGGAGACTTCTGACCCTCCCCAAAGGGCAACCACCCTTAGATCCAACACTTCTCGCTTCCTGTAGCTTGTTCAATCCCCCCAAGTTTCGCCATTGCTTCCTGCCTCTACACCTCCGACGTTCTTGCCCAGCGCTGACTATATCAAACTTTTTTTCAAAGACAACCCAACTGCGGACATCAAACTTCGATGGTTTTCTGAGGTAAACATGCTTTTCGCCTTGACTGCACCCAAGGGGAGGTCAAAATGTCTGCAATCACTTCCCGTTTTGTCTACATCTCCAGACGTCGCAGGGACATCGTAGATAGCGTAACTAAAGGAGAGTTCCTATCCCTTTCTTTGGAAATTCAAGACTCACCAGAGAGGCCCCGCAAGTTTCCTACTTACCTCCTTATACGTTATCCTGTCTGCATTGATCCCAACTTGGCCAAGGAGCTGCCAGGTATCTACTCAGCCTGACATTTCCACCAGAATGGCACTCCTATCAACCGGCTGGTAGTCACCTGGAACCTTCCTCACCTGCCACCACCAGTTGTCTCCTTCAGCTTCCTTCCCTGCCTCCCATCTTGTGAGTTTCGCAAGATGAAGGACGAGCAACCGTGGTGCTTTCGATGCTGGGGCATTAGCCACATCTCCCGGTATTACTGGGCGCCAGAATGGCGTGCATGGTGCTCTGGCCAACACGACTCTTGGACGTGTCCTCACCAACCCCCTCCACCTGCTTCTGATACAGCCTCCATGCAACCCAACCTGTCACCTCCAGATACCTTGCACTGGAAATGTCCCCAATGTCATCAAGAAGAGGTTAACGTTTGGCATGGCTGCATTAGATGCCGGGCTAACCCTGCCCCTGTTGCTACGGGTGGGGCTCCACTAGCATCACCACCACTACCACCCAGAGCTGCCTCTCCCCCTGCCTCCACTGTCGGTTTGGACTCAGCTGCAGTCACTGAACTTCGCGATGCTGTTGCCACTCTCAGGACTCGGATTAGCTCAGTTACGGCACGCTTCGATGCAATAAAAGCCCGCATTGATGGCTTGGTTAGCAAGCAAGCCACACTTGAGACAACATTAAATTCATTGGTTGAATCACAGCACGTCATCATTACGACTGTCACCACCCTTACAGAGAAGCTGGACTCCATTGTCACTCCCATTGGCTGACTGAATGCTCCCCCAGGGAGTCTTCCTCTCATGGCACGCTGCGTAGCACTTCTCATGCCACCACCACTTCCTCATCTGGCCCTCGCAAACGTCATGGCAAAGTTCGGTAACATGGCACAACTGCATGTCATCTCTTGGAACGCCTGTGGTGTTACTAACCAGTCTAAACTTACTGCACTCAAAGGATATGTATACAGTTGCCACCCGGATATAATTTTCATTCAGGAAACCTTTGTTGTTCGTGCGTTACTTGGGGTAGAGGCACCCACTCTCAGTGGTTATGTTTCTTACGTCCATCAAGTTAGGAATGGACTTGCCACTTATGTCCACTCCTCCATCCAGCATTATTTCCTCCAAAGCTCTGTAGATGACGAGACAATCTTCCAGCTTCTTGAGGTCACCATTGGAAGCAGCACAATTCTGTTGTGCAACGTGCTCTGCACCGGGCAGGTTGAATACAGCTGCTCTCCCAGCTCCCACCATCCATGGCATGATATACATGGGGGATTATAATTCCTGACACCCTGCTTTGGGGGACCTCTCTACCACCGTTAACCGTAACAGGACTAAACTTCTTGAGTATATTCGTTGTAATCAGCTCACCTGCTGGGACACCGGTGGGGCCACACACTCGCGAGGAGGCACACCAGATCACGTCGTTACATCCGGCCTTGTGGCGTCCCGGGCCAGGTGTTCAACTATCCCTGCGCTCTTCTTTGATCACATTGCTCTCAGCCTTCATTATTCCCTCCCTGCTACACCTTCTCCTGTACACAGACACACTCACATTGCAATCCCACCCAAGTACTGCCCTACATATATCTCCTATATGACCAACCTTCTTCCCACATTGACCTTTATTGTCCCGAAAAGTTGTATTCATCACTTGTCAGCTCCACACATGACTTCTACACCCATTATGTCAGCAGGCCACACATTATTCGCCATCATGATGCCCACACCTGGATACTGGATAATCGCATCACTCAGGCAGTGAGAAAGGCATTGGAAGACGGTTTTGCCTTTCAAAGATGACCTTCCCCCGAGAGTCTCCATTGGTATCGATTGTCGAGGGATGATCTAGTTGCTCTCCAGCACTGTTTATACCGATTCGTGGCATAAACTTACCGATAGCATCAACCATCAAATGACTGTTGGTTCCATGTGGCGCCTTATCAACAAGGTTGTCAAGAGAAAGCCCCTTGGTGTCCTCTACCACGGTCCAGCACAGTACACACAGGATCTTGTAGATGCCTGGTCTGCACGGTCACGGGCTTGTGCCCTTCCTGCACACATACTGTACAGGATGTGCTCTCCACCCAGAAAATCTTTCGTGCACTCCGTCTCACCGCCACATTACTGAGGACAGTCGATGAGGATGGTGTGGCTATAACTGACGATGAATTGCGATGGGCCCTCGCCAGGGGTAGGGTAACGGCTCCAGGTGATGATGGCATCACTTTTTCTCTTCTGTGTCCTCCTGAAAGTTCCTAGTACAGTAATCCCCGTACTATCCGGATGCCCACTTTCCGGACATCCCCACTTGCCAGATATTTTGGTCCCAGGATCCAATATTCCCAAAATGGGCCAAAAATCGAAAAAAAAAAAATGAAAAAAATCCAACTTGTTTCTGCCCGTAATTTGAACTCGGCACGCCTGGTGCGGACCAGCTGTGTTTTGGTGCGTAGTTCTGCCGCCGTCCGCTAGAGTGCCCCTGCATCCTCCCCACTTACCGCCCGTCTCTTGTTGTGAGTGCACGCTCATGATCATGGCCGCCCACTTGCCCACTTTTGTGGTGGTGCCTTACCTGTTGCAGGCTCTACTGCTGCTCTCGTGCCTCTTGTTAGTGTGTGTGATGATGGCCCCGCCGCCTGAGAAGAGGAAGAGAGTGGTTTTGACTCTGGAGAAGAAGAGGGAGATATTGGACAAGGTGGATGCAGGATGGCCAACCTCACGCATCCTTCGTGAATTCAGCCTGGCCCGATCTACTTTGTTTGATATCAAGAGATCCTGCGACAAACTCATGCAGTACACGGCTGACTTCTCGTCGAAAAGCAAATGCAACGTGGAGAGGAAGATGATGTTTACTCCCCGGTATGCTGAAGTCGACCGCTCCACGTTGATTTGGTATCGACAGCAATGTGCTGCTGGTGTGCTGGTGCGTGGCATGGAGCTGAAGGCTGCTGCTGAGAAGTTTGCAGGGCTTCACGATGCCCCAGACTTCAAGGCATCCGAGGGTTGGCTCTTCACGTTCAAGTTACGACATGCCTTACCAACCGTAAGGCCCATGGCGAAGCTTTGGACGCCAACGAGGTTGGAATACTGTAGAGGAGTTTCGGCACAAGGTGAAGCACTTGATTGACAGAGAGGGCCTCACTCTTGGTCAAGTCTACACCGCTGACAAAACTGGTTTATTCTATCGTTCTTTGCCAACGAACACTCTAGCCGAGGAGACGGAGAAGTGTGTACCTGGCCGCAAGCTTTCCAAGCAATGGATATCTGCTTTGTGTTGTGCCAATGCTAACGGCATGTACTGGCTTAAGCTCGTTATTGTTGGCTGTGCACAGCAGCCTTGGTGTCTTTCTGGGGTGATGGATGTCCTTCCTGTTGTTTGGTACCATTCTTTGAAGGCATGGTTCACTGCCCATATCTTCAAAGACTGGTTCCACTGCCATTTCGTCAAGGAGGTCATCCATTACCAGACGGAGAAACTGGGAATCCCACGCTAACAGGTAAAGGCCCTCCTTCTCCTCGACAATGCACCTGCTCACCTGTGCGACAAGAACTTTGTGGCTGAGAATGGGCGCATTAGGTGCATGTTTCTGCCACCTAATACGACTGCTCTTATCCAACCAATGGACCAAGGAGTGATCGTGGCTACAAAGAGGCTGTACCTACGGAAGTTCCTGGACGAGGTGATGGTTGTTCTTGAGGATGAGGACGAGTGCAGGGAGGGACAGGACATGCGAGGCCAGCTGACTTCGGAAAACCTTCGCCGCTACAACATCAAGTCTTCCATTTACAACTGGGCCAGTGCATGGAAGGAAGTCCCTGTCAAGATTCCAGATAATGGTTGGTCTCGTCTGCTTCTCGGAACGGATGTGGAGCACGATTTCCTAGGTTTTGACATGGATGACTTCCATGCACGTCTACGTGTTGATGTGGACGAAGTGCGAGAGTGGTTGGATGATGATGAGGGCGATCCTGGGTATCAGACCATGTCTGATATTGAGATCGCATCTTCAGTTGCAGGTGTCAGTACCCAGCTTGAAGATTCCGACGAGGATGACGACGATGATACGGAGTCCTCTCAGTGTGACACTACTCCAGCCATCCACAAGCTGAGCACACTCCGGGAACATGTAAAGTTCATTCTCGACTACCTGGACCACCCGGGTTGTGACAGGGAGATGGGGCCCTTGGGACTTGTGAAGGAAGTGTGCGCTTTCAGGCAGTGCATCATTAATCGCCAAAATCGTCTTTCCTTGCATCAATCAACCATTGACAGCTTTTTCAGACCAGTGACCCCGCTGTGCCCAGCCCTGGCTCCACTCCATTGCCTCCCCAAGACAGGCCCTCATCCTCCGAGTCACAACCCAGCACGTCAGGCACGGTGGAGTCACCACTTGACGGGAGTTTGTGCCTCTCTTCAGAGTCGTCTGCAGTGGGTACTCCATCACCATGACCCAGCGACGCACCCCTAGGCCACCTGCATCAGCTACTCTCAGACTCTGAGAGTGATTAAACGGCAAGAACTTCTCCACTAGACCACACGGGAATTTACAGTGTTGTGCAGTGAAAAAAAAAAAAAGTGCATAGTGTTAAGAAATTAGAATTCTGAGTGCAAAGACTAAAGTGCAGAATGTAACACTGATTTTATTGACTTTCAATGGAGTGCAAATTAACTAGAGTGTGTTATGTTTAGAAAATGGATTTATGAGTGCAAAGACTTTAAGTGCAGAGTGCAACACTTATTTCATTAAGGTACAATGGAGTGCAAGTAAGACTAGAGTGCGCAGTGTTAAGAGAATGGAATTCTGAGTGCAAATGACTAATTTCAGTGCAAGACTTCATGTACAGTGTACTACAGGTGCTTCAGGTACAACTTTTTACTGTCAGAGTCTGAGAGGAGGTGGGTTATTCATTGAGATGGCCAGGGACTTGTTGTAAGTACCCAGAATGTTTCATATTGTACTACATTTTCCATACTTACCTCTAAAACCTCATTTCGCTCTTTTATGTCCCTTATTGATGTGAATAGGGTCTTAGGTGCTATGCATGTGCAGTAGGGAGATGTTTTTCTGAGTTAGGCTAGGTTAGGGTTCATAACTACCAGTCCAGGAGCCAGGGACTTGTTGTAAGTACCCAGAATGTTTAATATTGTATAAACTCACCTCTAAAACCTCATTCTCTGGTTCTTTTGCATTTATTTCAGTCTTTTATGTCCCTTATTGGTGTGATTTGGGTCTTAAATAGGTGCTATGCATGTCCAGAGGGAGTTGTATAGGTCTTTTTCTGAGTTAGGGTCCATAAGTACAAGTTCAGGAGGCTGGGGCTCACTATCCGGACAGGACCACTTTCTGGACGTGCCTTTGGCTCTGTTACATCGGATAGTGGAGGGATTACTGTAATCCCCTTCTCCAGCTGTTCAATCTTTGCATCCGTCTGGGATACGTGCCACAAGCCTGGACCCGCAATACAATCGTTCCTATTCCTAAACCTGGCACTGATAAATTCTGACTTGTTTCCCTCACCCCCTGCTTCAGTAAAGTACTGGAACACATCCTCCTTACAAGACTCTTGTTTAGGCTGCAGGACAAGCTCTCACCCCCACTGTACGGCTTTATATCACAGCGAGCGACACATCACTCCCTCATGAAGCTATACACTCTTCTATCCCCCACCAATGTAGTGGTCTTCATTGATTTAAAAAGTGCATTTGATGTCGCCAACAGAGACATCATCCTCAACCAGCTAGTGGATTTTGGAGTTAAGGGAAACCTGCTGCGATGGATACATGGTTACCTGTCTAATAGGTCCTCTCGTGTTCTTTTTAAGGGCGCATACAGCACTGCAAAGGATTTCGAGCTTGGTTCTCCACAAGGTGGTGTCCTTAGTCCTTTTTTGTTTAATATCCTCATACATCGTCTACTCACCCTCCTTCTCGACATCCCTGGAACCACGATTACTTGCTACACTGATGACATCTGCTTTCATTCAAATTCCCCTGCAGATCTGCAACATTTCCTTCACTTGTTTCACGAGTCGGCTTCCAAATGTGGACTCATAATCTCTCCAGAAATCTTCACTTCCCGTCCAGCAAGAACACTGCCTGTATTCTCTGTTGGGGATTGTGTTATCCCTCTGTGCACACAGTACCTTTATCAGGGGGCGCCCGTACGGATTTCTCCGTCCATTCCTGCAAGACAATGCATGCATCCGATTGTTCAGGATCTACTGACCCGGCTACAGTGGCGCCTAAAACCTCTCAAGTGGCTCACTAATTATGCTGTGGGGGTGTCTATTCCTGTAGCACGAACCATATACGTAACATTCATTCTATCAGTTGTTGATTATCTCTCCCCTGCTCTTTGTCAACTTTCCAGAACAGCCTTACAACCTCTTGAGAAGTTCCAAAATGCAGTAATGAGACTCATCCTGGGCTACCCTGGCTCAACCAGGATTGTCAACATGCAACTTGAACTCAACCTTCCACCACTTGTTGAGATAATATACTCCATGGTTACACACTCCAGTGTTAAGTGCCAGCATTATCCTCACCTTTCTCCCCACTACTCTCACATCATTTGGACTTCCCTTGATCCTATTGCACCAAGACCTCTGCTTCACAGTGGTGGCCGCACACTAGTTAATACTGTTTGTTCAAACGTCTGACGGCTAAAACATCAACGTACTGGTGCTTGCTGAGGAGGTGGACTATGGCATTCCACCTTGGCAGACCCCTGTGCCTGCTATCTCATACACTCTGGCCTCCAAGACTGACCTGCCTCAGCTTCAGAAACAGCTAGCTTTGGAGACCATTGCCAGGCTGTCATCTTCCCTCTCTTCAGCCCACCATATCTACACTGAAGGCTCCCTGCAGGAGGATGGCAGTGCTGGCTGTGCTGTGTTTTCCCCAAGTCTGGAACCACCTCAAGGGGGCTGGTTGGGCCGTCGACTGCCAACCTCATTGAGTTCTACGTATTGTGAACTACATGGACTCATGGATGCAGTTACTTTATTAAAACGGATGAACAACAGCAGCTTGATCATCTGTGACTCACAGCCGGCCCTCCATGCCCTCTCCTCTCCCAGGCCTGCATATCAACACCTCGTTACGCAGATACTCCATCAATTTGCCACTACCCATGATGCACTTTCTGTGGATTCCCTTTCATATTGGTTTCACAGCCAACAACACCGCTGACCTCCTTGCAAGGACTGTCTGTGGACTGGATCTGGCCACTGTTGATGCTGCTAATGCCTCCCCCATTTGCTATAAGCAGATAATACGCAGAGCAGCCCGCTCACCTATTCTCCACCGTAGAAATGCCGAGAGGGCATTATGACCACTTTCCCTCTCGTCCCCATAGATATCATCATGGTGGTCTTATGGTTCGTTGACAGAACGTGGTGTGTGACTGCCTCAGACTGGGCTACCGACCTGTGTGCATTCATGGCAGGTGGCTGGGGCGGGCAATGCATCTCATTTCTCCTCCTGTAAGCTGTGTGACGCACCTAATGCTAACGCCCTTGACCATTATTGCCTGCAATGTTCACTTGTCTCTGATTTAATACCACATGGACTCATATTAGTGGATACTTGTAAACATTTGTTGGAAGATGATAACCTAGATGTTATTCTCATGTGTCATCCACAATTTGGTGGGTGTTAATTTGTTATAGGTAGACAGTGTGTCCTGCGTGGCACGAGTTCCCCTGTATGCACTTCACATATGGCTGCATGGCACTGTACTAGGTTTGTCGCCTTCGGGCGTAATAAATTAATCAAATCAATCAATTATCCTGTGACCTGTTTTTCTGAAAATAAAATAATTTCATCCTGGGCTAACCTCAAAACCTTCCACCAAGTTTGATTCAATTCCAGTACGCACTGTATTGTTTATGACTCAGTGCACACTGGTTCTGTCATGCTAATATCTGGACAACGCTTGGTTTACCTTTGCTTGCTGTCTTTAATCTCATCTCATCTCATCTCATCAGCCGTTTGTGTGTCCACTGCAGAACCAGCCTATCCCGACCGAAATGGGGACGATACAGCCAATGTATCTCTACCAAGTGGCTTAAGCTGTCTAGTAGAGATTTTTATGTAGGGTGAGAAGTGCTAGTAAGTGTAATTGTAGTGTTGGAGTGGCTTTGGATATGTGTGTAGTCTGTGAACCAAGGGTAATCGGCCCACGCAAGCAGACTGGGTGCAAGCATACTTTATAGTATGCAACACTGGTTCAACCACAGCACCCCTTGTGCCCGCCGATGCAGTAAGTGGCCTGAAGAACGCTCCCAAAGTTTATTACCCTGGCAGGGCGCGAACCCTCGTTCTCCAGTGTACGAAAAAGCACACTTTACCACTGTACCACAGAGACTCCTGTCTTTAATACTTGTTATTTAATTCAAATTGATGCTATTACTCTCATTCTGAACAGCTTCCTAGCTTTTTCGTATAACTGCCTAACCGCAACATCAGTTGGATTGATTCTAATATAATTTCAGTGATAGTTTGGTGGTTCTGTATAATACTGGTCCAATGTGTGCAATTGGCACTTGTGATAACAGCGACTTGTACAATAACCCCACGTAGTATCCCTTGGTCCACTCTCTTATAGTACGGTTATGCTGCTTCAGAGCCACTGGTGCTGCTGAGATACATTTTCCTTAACTCCTCAATCTCCACATCTGACCTTGTATCCTATTATACATTATGGATGGCAGGTGTCACATTACATAATACAGTATCAATATTATACTGTATATAAAAATTAATACATACCCCTCCACAATCTGGCAATTGACCCGTGGTTGGAGCTCATGATATTGAGGTTGGATTTGGACCTGAAACAGCAAGCGAATCACAGCCGTGAACACTAATGCTCCTGCCAATTTACACCAACAGTCGCCTCAATGTCATTATAGTAGGATAGGATTACTTATACCGATATTATATAAAATTTATTTTACTTCCAAGTCAACCAGTTGCAGTTGCATTAATCGGTGGATGTAGATCATTAAAACAGGACTTCTCCAACTCATTCGAGGTGCGAACACATTGGTTCCGCATCGACCTCAATCCATCTCCTGTAATAACCTGGAAGTGGTGCCCATTGTATCCCGGGGTACACTCGTTCAAAATACGATCTTGACACCAATGAACGCCAGATATCAGAAATTCTACTCTGCTGACACCTCTGCGAGGTTGACATGCCTGAATGGAATAAGCCCACCCAAAAGTTAGTGTGAGTGAGGAATATTCATGAATGTGACAAAATTGCTCTTGTCACTTATGTTTTAGGCACTAATTCATATTAAAATGATTACTCAGGACAAAATATTTGATATCTTTTCACAATATTGATAACATTTGAATTTGTAATAGTACTACAAAATATTACCTTCGGTGTTGTGCGAGAACTACTATGAAAACTGCAAGTATTACTGTGTAGAGTATTATTATGTGTTATGAACAGATATAAATATTGAATTTTTAAGATTCATTCCACTAATCTTGCCAAGCTCTCTCTAGCACAGAACGCGATCGCAGTAATTAGGACGAATACTTCACAATCATTAAGTCTTTCTTTAGTGCTTCAAGCCACAATCTGAGTCATAAAGGAGGGGCCATGCGATGATTAAAACAATATAATCATTAGCATAATTACATTTACTTTTGGTGGGTCTGCTCTCTTGCACTTCATATTTGTTTGTTTTGCTTTTATTGAAAACCATATGCCATTCTGTTGACACACACAAGTACAAACCGTTCGAGTTTCCGAATCCTCTTGATGAACTTGCTATGCGTCAAGCGCGGTTGTCAGTGCTACCTAATCTGAAGGCATGCCCTTGAAGGGTTCAGCATCTGTCAGCCTCGTGGACCAAACACACCCCCTGCATCACTTGTAAACGAGGCCTGCTGATGATGTTGCTCTTCCCTGCTCATCTTCCATTTTGTCAGGGCTTTTGCCTTCCTGCGTGTTTGCCGTGTGCGGCATCATGTAACGCTGGGAAACGGGAGTCCTATGGGTTGAACATCCACACCTGTGGTGAGCAGGGCTAGCAACATGTTATTCAGGCCAAGGCTGTTTTTCTATATGGGTTCGACCACACTTCATAATGCTACACTTACCTAGCATAAAGATTTCTCTTTTTCCTGAGTGTACACCCACTCAAAGACTTTTCAGCACTTTTAGCATGACAAAATTTGACACACCGGACGAGAGATCTGAAAATAAGCTAAGTTAACGTGACTAGTTGGCATCCTTGATCTGCTGAGCATTAGATCCATATTCACAGTGGTATCGGAGGCTTCGTTGCACCGCTTATTGAGCAATGTGTTTCGCTTAATATCACCGCCTTTTACGTTACTTAGAGAGTTTGAGTATCAGCATAGTTTTCATAAAAATTATAAGCGATGATGTTGTTGTGTAAAGGGTAGAATAAATCGCTATCTAAGAGGTGTTATGAAAGATCCCGAAGCCATCTTGAATATGAGCACAGCTCAGTCGATGCTCAAATTGTCCAAGCTGCTGCAGTTTCATAGGCAACACATTCCCCACATTATATGCAAATCAAGAACAGTCAGAGGTAAAAGCCTATCCTAAAATGAAGGAATATGCCTATTGATCAACCCCTCCACGATGTGATGCTATAATTTTCATCAAACTGGAGATACTCAGTGTACCATTTTCAGTTTCATATCCCATGCACTACTACATTCACGTGTCATTGATGTGATTAACACTACGATACATGCTGTATATACTTTACATGCATTGTTCATGGGGTGTTGTATATACTGGACGGTTAGGCCTATAAACTTTGTCATCAATCCTTGTTTAAAATGCTAATCGTGGTTGTCTTTGTATCATAACATATGGTAACATAAGGTGGTAACATCAGATACGATGGGTCCCAAGCAGACATATAACACTTTGATATCTATATTATCTGGTGGACAATGCTTTGCTGTTTTGACATATTCCTTCGAGCAGTATGTCCATTGCTATGAACTACTCGTTATACACGACATGAAGGTACGGGAGTGATGCTATATATCCGAAGAGAGAGAGAGAGAGAGAGAGAGAGAGAGAGAGAGAGAGAGAGAGAGAGAGAGAGAGAGAGGGGAGGGGAAGAGATTGAGGGAGGGAGGATCATGTGTACCAACCCTTACCACATATTTAAAAGGCTTCTGTGTCTATGATACTTGCAAAGGGCATCTCAGCAAGGTGTGCCGATAATTATTTTAGTGGGTGCACAGTGCCTGGCCAGGGACAAAATTTCAGGACTGCTGTCGATTTGGGCACTTTTCCCTTTCCAGGGAGATAATTTTATGGAAGGCTATGTTAGATTTGATTGCATAGTTTAGTATGTTGTTGATTAGGCCAGTTTATTGTCTTGGGTTAGCTTATGGTTACTCATAAATACAGAATGAGTGTCCAGCATGCAGCACAAAGATGACGGCTGCCCAAAGTTTGGGAAGTATGGCCCCGAGTTTGACAAAGTTTTTCCTGCGACCAGGAGACAAAGCCTAAGTTTCACTCTGCACAACTTTCACCAGACCACTGTCTGTTCTTTTTGTTCTCACAGACTACTTGCGAGTACGTTGACATCAGCATAGTAGAAACTATAAAGTGTACACTTCTTAATAAATGTGCGGGGTTATTCGTTTTCACGTTGATGATACCTTCGTAAACCGAGTGAAGATAAGCACTCTTATTTTGAAACCAACATTATGTCTGCTGTGTTTGTTACTTTCGGTATAGTTTTCATGCTTATATATGAGTTCCTCTAACGTTACGAAATGAGATTGGTGGTACCTTATTATATGCATCAACTTTCTGTTTAAACTAAGAATACTCTGGTTACAGGTACGGATGAGACTTTCTGAAAATGGTATTGATCTTTGAAAGTTTAGGATTTGGAAGGGTATCTGTTGAAGTTATTGGGACTGCTAATGTATACTGACTATTATTACTGGTTCTGGAGAAAGATGCCTTCGTGTGGTGGCACCAATATGACTGGATGGTGGATTTGTCCCATTATACGAACATCTCTCAGTCTCCTACGTACTCCCTGGAAGGAGAATGGTGGACTGCGGAAAAAGGGCAACTCTAGCATACATTTAACTGAATTTAGGGTTCAGATGGGCCGTGGGGTGCAACTATTATTATTATTATTATTATTGTTATTATTATTATTACGGTTACATTTTTATTTCTGAGGTGATTATGATAGCTAATAATCGTTTCATAGCTTATTACCTGTATTTTTTTTCAGGTAAGTCTTTTTCTTCTGTTATTCTACAGAAACCGTAAGTACGAGTAAAAGAGCATATTTAATGTAGATTCACTATTGTACTGTACAGCTGGGGTTAATGGTAACTTTATGAGCTTTTGATTCCAAAGGAACTCGGTGAGCCCAGGAACGTCATTTTTTTTTTTTTATCGTAATTTTTGTTATCCCCTAATAATTTTTTTTTTTAACTTATGATACATTTTTGAAATTGGAAGGGTTGGTTGTAGCCTTAACCCGAGGTGTCCTGTTGACGTATGGGTACGTTGCAACATTATGTAACTGCCAGTCCCGACGACGTACTGGTACGTCGTGCAATTGCAAGGTTCATAATTTGCACAATTTTCAATTTTCATGCGTGATTTTTGGTACGTATACACTGGACACCTTCCTCTATTCCTCTACAAGATGCCAGGCAGGGACAATGCCTTACACTGTGTAACCTACCCCCCCTCCCACACGCCATTGTCTCGGCAATTCACCTGTTACCAGTGACCTGGCCAATAAAGACATTCAGGGCCAGAGTGATTCTCCAATCGATGACAATGTGGAGGACAAAGTTTACATAGCATTAGAGGAAGAAACAGTCAGAAATGATGATCAGGTAATGTTGCCAAAAAAGGTCAGGTATGTTGATGAATTAGTGAGTAAAACAATGCTTATAATGCCTATATTACTGTTTGAAAACCAATATACTCTCGTACTACATATAAATTCGTACCAAATAAACATAAAAATACCGTTTATGAGTGGTGTGGAATAGTTACCCTCCCATAGAACTCGTTTTCTTTGGAGCCAGCATGATAGAAAACCCAGTAAGGAAAGGAGGTACTGCTACCTGTATCGAGTATGTTAAACCTCAGGTGAGCGATTCCTCTATGAATTTTCGATGTTTCTTACCAAAAGCGGAGGTTTTAGCCAAATTTTTTTTTTTCCAAAATAGCTCTGGACTGGGGGGTATCGGAGGTGCGAAATCGGTCGGGACGTGACGGGTTAGGGAATCCCGTTGAATAGAAAAGGCTTTTTAAAATTTGAATAGAATGACCTTGTAACATTAAGAACAAACAAAAAATTACGTCTCCCGGATTCAAGGAGTTAATGAAGAGAGATTCCAACACTTCCAACTATCAAAACAGATGATCTCAGTAGGTTTTGATGCAGTTTTAAGACGATGTAAAAATTTATTGGCCATATCTTTACCTATTAACAAGGCGTTATTTTTTTGGGAAAGCACCCTACGATCTAGCGTATATATCATCATGAGTTGGGTACAGCTGTTTTGACACTGTTTTCGCCATATATTTCCAGTTGTGCACTTGTATGGAATAATGTTAAGTGGAGGGTGAAAGACTGACGAAGAGAGTGTATGTGAGTGAGGTGGAGGGTGGAAGAGGGAGGGGGAGACCGAGGATGAGATGGAGGGATGGGGTGGAGAGGTATATGAGAGAGGGGGGTGTGAGTTGGGAGCAGGGTAGTGAAATGGCGGGGGACAGGGCGACTTGGAGGCGATTTGTTTGTGGCCACCCCAAACGGGATTGAGGCGTCTGGCAATAGATAGATAGATAGATAGAATTATACTCTGGCACAAATCCGAAACTATAAAGAGATATTTGATTCTGTAATAGTCGGTAAAGAATATGCAAAAATGAAGTAAGCTGAAGTACACATGGAATGCATCAGAGGATTTGAGGAGAGGGAGTGAGTAGCCTAATAGTAGTGTGGATTGAATAGAAGGATGAGAGATGAGGCTCAAGACAAAATACCAGGAGAGGTTTCGATTACCAGAAGTAAATGAAAATGTTGAACCTGCTGATTGTGAACAATGTGAGGGATGATGATAGGATGTACAGTCTGTCTTTCTATCTATAGCCAGACACCTTAACACCGTAAGGGCTGATCATAAACAAATCACCTCCATGTCGCTCTGTCCTCTGCCATTAGCTGTCCTCCCTCCAAGTCTCATCTACATCTCTCATATATTCTTCCACTACATACCTCCATCTCATTCTTGGTCACCCATTTTTTCCTTGCCCCTCACTCACTTACTCTTCTTGTCACTCTCCTACTCTCTATCCTCTTCACATGGTCGAACCATGTTAAGGTAATTTTTTAAAATGCATCACACACATCTGCACCAACAACACAGCATTCCTTCACTTCCTTATATTATGCCTGTCATGTTTCTCCATGTAACTCCACACGCTTCTCTCAAGTAGCTCATATCCACCGCCCTCCCTCTTGACTAATGTGCATCCAACAAGGTCCAAGCTTCACGTTATACGTTAGAGTGGAGATCACAGTGCTGTCATGAGCCTTTTTTTTTTTTTTTTTTTCCATGCTCACTTCCCTATTCCGTATCCCTGCATTCAGTGAACCAGCAACCTTTCTCCCCTGCTGTACTTTTTCAGGCACTTAATCCTCTAAACTTTTATCCTTACACGTAACACTACCTAAATGCTTGAATGCACTCATATTGTCCGTTTCCTGACCACAGAGCCTGACTGTGCATTGTGTGATTTTATTTCTCTTAAAGACTATACCTTTACTCTTAGTTACATTCACTTTTAGATTTCGTTTCTTACATACACTCTCACACTCATTGGTCAGTTCATGCAACTCCCATTCATCTTCACTTACAATATCATCATTAGCAAACAACCGTATATGTAGTTTCCAAATCCTACCCTCTCTTACTAAGGACATTTCCACATTACAGTGCCACCATGTACTGTAGCACTCTCATACAATGATCATGACATTTGAGAACTTCCTATCTGTCCATATATTCTCAGTATCTTCCACATTCCATGTCTGTCCACTGTGTCAAATGCTTTCTCCGTATCTGTGAAAGACGCAGCCAACTTCTTTCCCCATTCTAGATACTATTCCACTAAACATCACAGAACGAATATCTGATCGATGCTGCCTCTTCCCTTCTTAAAATTCGCTTGTTCTTCTCTAACTTAATTACTCAGTTATTTTCCTAACTCTGTCTACATGCATCCCACCATATACATTTCCTACTACGTTGAGAGGACAGATACACCTATGATTGTCACACACTTCTCCTTCCTTCTTTCCTTTACATAAGATAACTATTACTCCTGACTTCCTATCCACTAGGACCCTCCCTTTCTCCCAGGCCAGTGTTGGCATCTTTCATATCCATTCTCTCACTAACTCTCCCCCACATTTAAGCTTTTTACCACACACTCCATGAATTACTGTGGCATCGCGCATTTTGACTTTCTTCACTGTTTCTAATTTTCCATTTTCTTTCTCACTTCTGGCATATCCTCTTCTCCCAGTCATCCCTCAGCCACTTATACTTGCCCTGCTTTCGTTCTTGATAACCAACAATCCCTTAAGATTTTCCCTGCCTCTGTTCATTTTCTTTCCCTTCTTCATAACTATTCTGACATTGTTATCTTTCACCTTTCTACTACGTCCCTTATCACACCTGTACAGTGTATGGTTAAGTAAAGTCTGGCAATGTCTGTCTGTCTGTCTGTCTATGTCTATTTACGTACATATGTTACTTTAATAGGCGCGCATGTGTGTGTGTGTGTGTGTGTGTGTGTGTGTGTGTGTGTGTGTGTTTATTTGCTTGTTTCTTTATCAATCTACTTCTCGTATCCATGATTCTAACACTTCCAACTGGTTAGGACACAAGATCTCAGTAGCTTCTGATGCAATTTTAAGATTGTTTAAAAATTTATTGGCCATATCTTTACTTATTTACGAGGTATTATTTTTTGAAAAGAAGCAGCCTGCGATCTGGTGTATGAATCTTTATGACTAGGGAACAGCTGTTTTGTCATTGTTTACACCATATTTTTCCAGTATTGCACTTGTATGGAATAATGTTATTAAGTGAATTACATCACTGATCAACACAATTTTTCTGGTGTGACTGTTTGCAGCGGATTTTAGGTAATTTTGGAGTGCTGAATCCGAATTTGGTATCAGTTTTTGTCTATCACATCATGTTTTTGAGATATGATATGCTGTACGTTTGTTGAAAATTTGCAATTTTGTGCTAAAGTTTAAAGAAATGGCAGAGTAAAATGATTCAATTTATTGAAAATAGGATACTCAAACTACAGTGCTCTTTTTGTTTATATTTCACATTGCCGTTTTATCATCTAATAAGTTTAACCCCTTAACCTCGGGGCGTCACTTTCGTGACGCTCGAGCGCAATGGATCATACCTCAGGGCGTCACTTTTGTGATTCTGTGTTATTTTGAATTCGCTCGGGCTTTCCAGTGGTGGCTTGTATCATCTATCAGTACTGCCAGTGTCCAACAATAGTCAGCGATGCTAATGTCATCTGTACTCCCATCCATTGTTGACAATTTAGCCATTTTTCCCCGTTCTTGACTCCCCTTCCTACTTCCCCTCCATCACCCTCTCCTCTCACCTGTTCGACCGTGCCGCACTGCACAAATCTTCCCTGGAAATTTCCACTGATTTCATCCATTGAAATGAGCCCTATGCCCTATTCTTATACAAAATAATATGTATAAAAAAGAAATAAGGTAATTGATAGTGTCATACATCTGGAATTGGCAAATTATCACCTAGCAACACCCCATGTGCACTCGTTTGCTTATTTTCCCTGCTTATTTCCCCTTGAAATATGCCGTTTGACCTATTCTCGTAATAAAAATATATATAAGAAAGGAAGGGAGAAGCCTAAGTGATATATACATTCACCTGGAACTACCTAATTTATTATGTATTGTCTAGATTTCCTATCAATCATTTCATAGCATATAAATTAGCAGCTGTCACCACACTGACATTGTCAACCCTTGGCTGCCCATATACGCCACGTCAATCGGTTCAGTGTCGTCCTTTGAGGTGAAAACATGTCGCACTCACGCCTCTCCATTTCTGCCGTTCTGCACCCATTGCAAAGGGCCCTGTGACCTCTACCCCTACTAAACCTCGTGTGGGAAGCAGTAAAGGACTAAGTGACTCTGCAGTGGAATGTGAACTGGCTGAATTATCGATGATAATGATGGATAATGACTTTGATCTTTCTGGTGAATCGTGTGATGAGCCTGGGGAGGAAATCGCTACAGAAACTGCCAGTACGAGTGCTTCAGTGTCCCAAGTTCGTCCTAGCTCCAAGGGAAAGGAGCCCTTAGTGCAGGAAGGGAAGGAATTTGGGAAAGGAGTGAAGAGGAGGTGGATTAGCCCTGGAACAATGGTCCCACGTGACCCAGCCCGCCAAGAGTCCCGAGGTGAATCACCTCCCCTCTCTCCCGGCCCCACTTCACTAATTTCTACCTCCTCTTCAGCGGAAATTTCTCCTGAGTCTTCATTGTCGGGGTCTCCACCAGCACCTACGGTGATGGCAGGCCGTAGGGGACGAGGTAAATCCCTGAGTCATCGTAAAAGTAGAGTAGCATCTAGAGTAAGGGCTGCTAGTGCTACACGGCAACCTAGGGTCAGTCAGAGTGACCTTGAAACAGTCCAGTCTGCCTCACACCCACACTCATCCACCCTCACCCAGCCTACACCGCCACGAGAGAGAATCCTGGATGCCTTCGTGTGGACAGAAGGTTTCAATTTCATCCCTGAACAACTCCACTTTGACGAGAGTTCCTCAGGGATACAGCCTGCCTTCACTCTTGACGAGGAAGCTGAGTGTGTGGACTACCTTTTGGCCTTCCACGATGACGAAGTCATGCAGCACATATGTGATGAGACCAACAGGTACAAGTCGCAACGTGCTGCAAGTGGTTCCGGTGCAGCGAAAATGCAACAGTGGACCGTGCTTGGAGTGCAGGAACTGTATGTGTTCTTCGTCCTCATGCTTCTCATGCCCCATTCAAAGAAGCATGATTTGGAAGATTACTGGTTCATGGACCCCTTGCTACCCTCACCCACCTTCAATAAGTACATGGCCAGAGATCGCTTCTATAACATCATGGGAAACCTGCACTTCACCAACAATGATGTACCTTCCCAGACTGACCCACCCTGGAAGATCCGGGAGATTCTGAACAGAAGGAAAGATAAATTTATGTCATTCTTCCACCCATTCCAGAAGGTTGTCATAGTCGAATCCTTGGTTCTGTTCAGAGGACGTCTGAGATTCGTACAGTACATTCCAAGCAAACGTCATAGCTTTGGAATCAAGTTCTTTGTACTGTGCGACTGTAAGATGGGGTACATCCTTGACTTCGTCATCTATTCAGCCAGCACTGTCGTTCTGAACAAAACACACCCCCTTGGCTTCTCAGGCTGTGTAGTGAAAGTGCTGCTTGAAAGGTATTTTGGTGGGAATCATGTGCTGTATACTGACAACTACTATACAGCACCAAAACTTGCTAAATACCTTTCAGAGCACAGCATCGGCTCCTGTGGCACTGTCAAGAGCAATCGTGCCCACTTCCCCAAATTCCCCGAGGCAGGAAAGTCGCAGTGAGGAGACATGCATCTACGCAAGTCTGAGAAGATGCTGGCAATACGGTGGCATGACAAGAGGGTCGTGCACATGCTCGCCACTGTACACAAAGGGGAACTGAAAGACAGTGGGAAGGTCGACCGTAGGACAGGCGAACCTGTGAGGAAACCTGATTCTGTCATCGACTACAATATCAACATGAGGCTGGTAGACAAGTCCAACATGATGATTGGAGATATCGACTGCCTCAGGAAGAATACTAGATGGTACAGGAAAGTTTTTCTACATCTCATTGGCATGACGATGCTGAACGGCTTCATCCTGTACAAGATGAGGGTAAAGCCACCCAAGTCCTCCCTGAGGTTGTTCACCAGGACTTGTGTTCAGCAGCTGCTTGAGAGGCATGTTGGGGTGACAGCAACAGCTCCAAGGGGCCATTCTGTTAGACTTCCTGACAGACTTGAGCAGAGGGTGTACATGGATCGGCACAGACTGGTGCAAATGCCTGCCACAACGAAGAGGAAGGCTATGATCCACAGGTGCCAGGTGTGTGCACATACCACCAGACGCACACCTGAGCACAAACACACCTCTTGGAAGAGCGCTGAGTGCCAGGTTCCCCTCTGCGTAACATGCTTCTTTGATTACCACAGCCTGAAGCAGTTCTAAAACAGTGTAAGTGGAAATGTAAATAATGTGTAAATAATGTGTAAATAGCAAGTGAAAGCAATGGATGTAAATATGACTGAACAGTGGAATAGTTTAATAAGTGACAGCGCATAACATAGTGTAAATAAAATAGAAGTGTCAATAATGTAAAAAAACAGAAAACGTAAATAGAAATGTAAATAATTAGTCTATCTATCTATCTATCTATTGCCAGACGTCTCAATCCCGTACGGGGTGGCCACAAACAAATCGCCTCCACGCCGCTCTGTCTCCCACCAGTTCACCGTCCTGCTCCCAACTCACACCCCCCTCTCTCATATACCTCTCCACCCCATCCCTCCATCTCATCCTCGGTCTCCCCCTCCCTCTCCCCCCCTCCACCTCACTCACATACACTCTCCTCGTCAGTCTCTCACCCTCCATCCTCTCCACATGGCCAAACCACCTCAGTGTGTTCCTCCTAACGCTTCCTATCACATCCACATCCACACCACAACGCTCCTTTATATCCTCAATCGTCAGCCTGTCTCTGCATGTGACTCCACAGGCTCCTCTTAAATAACTCATTTCCACTGCTCTCACTCTTGAACTGTGTCCTTCCAACAACGTCCAAGCTTCATTTCCATACGTTAGAGTTGGTATCACAATACTGTCATGTAGTAACTTTTTCACTTCCATGCTCACTTCCCTGTTTCTTATCACTGCTTTCAAAGAACCAGCAACCTTTCTTCCTTGTTGCACCCTCTCAAGCACTTCACCCTCCAAACTTCCATCCTTACTCATCACACTACCCAAGTACTTAAACGTACTCACAGTTTCCATTTCCTCACCATCCAAACTCACTGTACATTCATTGACTTCACCTTTCTCAAAGATCATCACTTTACTCTTCCCTACATTCACCTTTAGATTCCGTTTCTTACGCACTCTCCCAAACTCTTCCACCAAGCCTTGCAGCTCCCTTTCTTCTTCACTCAACAACACAGTATCATCTGCAAACAACATTACAGGGAGTTTCCAAACACTAACCTCTCTCACCAGGGCCACTCCAACATCCACTGCCCTACCTTGTACCTCTTTTATTACCCCATCCATGTACAGATTGAACAACCATGGAGACATGACACATTAGTAATATAAAAATATGAGTACAAATACTTGAAGTAACGACAGTGAAAGTGAAAGCTTCACTCTCTACGTAGTTTACTGAACGAGAAAGTGAATGCCTGGAGTGAAAATAAACTACTATTACTGAAGGAAACTTATGGATAAATACTGTAGATATATATATGTGTAATAAAGTAATAGGAATATAAAGTGTGAATGTGTTTATGAATAATAAATGACAGAATACCAGCAGGGAACGAGAGCGGGTGGGAAGCTCCTATGCGCTCGTAATTTTCATTGCTTTCACAGTGTTTTCTTTTTTTGGTGTATGGATTCCAAACTACTTGAAAATCATAGAATAGTGTTTCTAGTGATAATATCAGGCTGTGGTAATCATATTACGGGGTGTCGGGAAGTGTAAAGTGGAGACTTCGTTACCCAACTTCAGAAGTCTCCACAAGTCCTATGGTAGTCGAAGAAGGCTCAACAAACATCCCAGGAGAAAGCTGAGGGTATGCGCCAGAAGCATATTTAATTATAATATTCTAAGACTAATAACTGATTTTTGGCAAATATTTAAAAATAAGTTAGTTGGAACGCAAGTATTCCCGTGGGACATGCAAGGACCGCTTCCGACATGCCCGCGGTTTAGGGGTTAAATGACATTGATGTATTGTTTGTTACACCAAGGATTTTGGGTGTGTGTGTGTGTGGTAGGGGAGTAACCATGCTGGTTAGAGACACTGGTCTATAATTCAGGGGTTCTTCCCTGTATCCTCCCTTAAAAATTGGTACCACATTTGCCCTCTTCCATTCTTGTGGCACTTTCCCATCTTCCAGAGAACACACGATTAAACTGTGAATTTTATCCGCCAGTTGTTCTCTGCATTCTTTAAGTACCCAATTAGAAATTCCATCAGGTCCTGGGGCTTTCCTTACATCTTGAGTTTCCAGTAATTTATACACTTCCTGTACCTCCACTTTTATATCTTTTATCACCGGTACATTTCTAATCACTCCCTCCCCTTCCACAAACTCTTTTTCATTAGTGAAAACCGATTGGAAACATTTGTTCATTATTTCAGTTTGCATTGCTGCATCTTTATAGACCTCTCCTTTTACTTTCAGTTTGGTGATTCCTTCCTTTTGTTTCAGTTTGCCATTAACAAATCTATAAAACAGTTTGGGTTCATCCTTGCATTTGTCTATTATACCTTTTTCAAAATTCCTTTCTTCTTCTCTACTTATCCTTGTATATTCATTTATAGTTCTTTTATATTCTTCCTTTGTTCTGTTGTTACCTCTCTTTCTCCAGTTGTTCCACGCCTTATCTCTCTCTTTTTTTGCTGTCATACACCTTGGATTAAACCACTCCCTTTTCCTGTTTTCTTTCCCTCTTACTCTTGGTACAAATTTTTCCACTCCCAAATTATAGAGGTCTAGAAAGATATCCCACTTCCTCTGTATCTCTCTTGTTTCTCTGAATTTTCTCCAATCTGCATTTTCAAAAAATTTTCTCAATCCTGTAAAATTCGCTTTCCCAAAGTTGTATCTTCCCTGTCTATGAAGCTCTTCTCTTGGCTGGACGTTCCCTATTATCATCTGGAACTCAGTGACCACATGATCACTTTTTTCTACAGGACAGAAATATTTCAATGATTCTCTTACATCGGGTTCTTTGGTAAACAGTAAATCTAACCTTGCTGGTGTGTCCTCACCTCAGAACCGTGTCTCTTCTTTGACCCATTGCATGATCACATTATTCATTATTATATTTAATAATATAGTGCCCCACGAATCCTCGCTGCCTCCTGAGTCCCATTCCTCCCAGTTCGCCTCTTTACAGTTAAAGTCATCCACCAAAATTATATTGTTGCTTTTCTTAATTATTTTTTGTAAATGACTAGCCATTTCTGACAATTTATCCTGGTAGTCATCATCATTCCATGCTCTCGTCTTACTGGGAACATACACTACCACCGTATCTCTCTTGCCATTCTCTCCAGTTTCTAATTTCATATATATCACTTCAGCCCTGCCTTCTCCCATTTCCACGATATCTACATTTATGTTGTTCTTCACTGCTATCATCACTGCTCCTCCCCTTTTTTCTTTTCTGTCTCTTCTCCACAGTTTGTATTTACCATCTCCCAAATGAACATCAATATCTTCTCTTAATTTGGTCTCTACAAAGCACATGACATCAGGTTCATGTTCTCTCAAGAAATCGTTAATTTCAAGCCTTGCCGATAATAAACCATCAACGGTAGTATATACCACCTTCAAATTATTTTTGATGTTTTTTATATCCTCTGCTCTCCTTCTCTCCATCAGTACCACTTCCTCAATTTTTGATCTTTCATAGCCATCCCCCTTAGTTTCCTTCACTTTTATTTCCTCACCTACCACTTCCTTACTTTCATATCCATCACTCTCAAAAGAAAAAATATTACATTCTTCCTCTGTCCTCTTATCATTTTTTTCCTTTACTTGTTCTTTCAATGATTTTAAAACTTCTCTTTCTTCTTCATTCAAATCTTTTCTTATTATAATATTTTCCATCCCCGCATCTTTGCTTAGTTTCCAGGTCACTTTAAGTATATTATTTACTACACTTTCTGATGACGACTTGACTCTCATTGGTCTTGTTTCCCCTTTCTTGTAAGGCCCTGTCCTCCTTACTTCCTCAATTTCTTTTACCCACTTGTCTCCTTCGGGATCAATCTTGCCTAATATTCCTCTCACCAGGTTCGTGTCTCTCTCGAGTCTCACGGATCTAACCTTTTCTTCCTCCTCCCTGTTTCCAAATATTACCACACATCTGTTCCTTTCTACAGTTTCTCTCACTATTTTTTCTTTTTTCTTCAGTTTTTTCACTACATTTTCTTCCATTTTTTTCTTGTTCATTTCCCATTCTTCCTGGATGATTTCTCTTAAGCTGACCACTTCTGTTCTTCTTCTACGTGTGCCCACTTTGCCTTATGCTCTTCTAATACACTACTCACCTTCTCCGTTTTATTAGTACTCTCTTCTAGTTTTCTCCTCAATTCGATATTTTCATGCTTCAAATTCCTAATCTCCTCATTTGCCGTCTCATTGGACTGGATCAGACTCTGTATAGTAATCTCTGTATTTTCAGACACGTCCTTTAACACTAGTTTCTCCATTTTCTTTTCAAGTTCACTAATCCTCATAATCAATGTTTTAACCAGATCCATGACATTAGTATTTCTATCAAATCCTGGAAATTCGAGTCCCTCAATGTTTACATTATCGGCCATGTTTGAGGTTGGTTACAGTACCAAAAACAGCTGTTACCGAAAATACTACAAACATTCATGTATACTCTTGCCAATAAATCTTTACATTTTTGGTAGTCTATATTAACGTACAGTATTTTAAACTTAAAACAAGACCCTAGGAGACAAGACAAACATAATTCCTGAAAGCTACTTAAGGTTTTTAGCAGTGGTTGGGCCTAGGAGCAGTCAAGAGACGTCCGTTCGCTGTGGCTGTTCGTGTGTGTGTGTGTGTGTGTGTGTGTGTGTGTGTGTGTGTGTGTGTGTGTGTGTGTGTGTGTGTGTGTGTGTGTGTGTGTGTGTGTGTGTGGTGTTAGTGGAACAAAGAAAATTTTCCAGCCTAATGACACTGTCTTATTCTTGTGGTCGATTGTTAATAATAATAAAAAAAAAAAAACGCAAATTTTCACCACGGATTGATCTGAATGGCTTGAGTTCATCTGCTTAAACAACACATCACAAACATTAAAAATAAAATAACACCAAGATTCAATGCTTTGAGGTCACTTGCCCATACAACATTCGGACACAACAAAGAAACCACCACCACAGTATACAAGCAATACATACGTTCAGTGATGAATTATGCAAGCCCTGCCTGGGCTTCTAACCTCATCAAAACACACTACAACACTCTACAGACCATACAGAACAAGGCCCTAAAAATAATCACAGGCTGCACAGCTACTACACCCATAGACCACCTACATTAAGAAACCAAAGTCCTCAAAGTCAAGGATCACCTAGACATGAGAGGCACCCAGTTTCTTGCCACAGCCTCCACAAACCCACAACATCCACTACTTTACATGGCAGCACATCCACCCACACCAAGGAACATCAAAACAACACCCAGCACACGATACCATACACAAATACTGTCATCTCTCCCCTCTCGCCCACCTCAGACCAGCTTCCAGAAGCATATCCACACTCAGATCACTCGCCGCTCCATTCAGTCACTTAAAGACAACACACAGCTGCATGCACGGCCTCCTGACATCTACCCTTCTGAATCCTATCTTCCTCGTGAGGACAGGGTCCACCTGGCCAGGCTGAGATGTGGGCACCATCCAGCCCTCTTAAGCTATCAGAAGAGGCTGGATGACTCCGTCGCTGATGCCTGTCCAGGATGCAACACAGCACCCCATACTATTAAGCACATTATGGAAGACTGCATTGCACACAATCACCTACGCCAACAACACAACATACACTCTTTGAGAGCTCTGTGGGAAAGCCCGATCTCGGCCATGGCCTTCCTAAGGGGCTCGGGGCTGTTCGAATCCTGAAAGACAGATGGACAAAATATCTAGAAGAGATGAATATTTTGGCTGAATGTCAGTTTGGATTTAGAAGTGGAAGGTCAAGTGTTTCCAACTTGTTGAGCTTTTACTCAAGAGCGATTGACGTGGTACAGGAGAGAGATGGTTGGGTGGATTGTGTGTACTTAGACTTAGAGAAGGCCATCGACAAGGTACCTCTTAAGAGACTAATGTGGAAACTAGAATATATAGGAGGACTGAAGGGGAAACTCCTGGAATGGATGAGAGACTTTTTGAGAGACAGACAAATAAGGACAGTAATAAAGGATAGGATGTCTGGATGGAGGGAAGTAACAAGTGGAGTCCCTCAAGGCTCGGTGTTGGCGCCAGTAATGTTCCTGATTTACGTAAATGATATGGTAGATGGTGTGAACAGTTATGCAGGTCTGTTTGCTGATGATGTAAAGATCTTGAGGAAGGTAGAGGTTGAGGAGGATTGTAAAATGCTGCAGGAGGATCTGGATAGGATACATGATTGGAGCCGGACGTGGGAAATGAAATTTAATGTAAAGAAATGTAAAATATTAGAAATGCGTAAAAGTACCAGGAGGCCATCACTGAATTATTTGTTGGGTAATGAATTAATCACAAAAATGAGAGAAGAGAAAGATTTAGGAGTGCTGGTCCAAGATAGTTTGTCACCTGAAAAACACATTAACAAGATAGTTAGAGAGACGTATAAACTCTTGACTAACATATGAGTAGCATTTCATTATATGGATGAGGAGATGATGAAAAAATTGATAGTGGCCATGTTAGTGGCCCCAGGTTAGAATATGCAGCGGTAGTGTGGTCTCCACACAAAAAGAAAGATATAAACATGATTGGGAGAATACAAAGAACAGCAACCAAGATGGTCCCCAGTCTGGTAGATCTGTCGTACAGAGAGAGGCTGGAAAAGCTGGATTTGCCTTCCTCAGAGGAAAGGAGAAAGAGGGGAGTCATGATTGCAGTGTTTAGGACCATGATAGGAGTAGATAAAATTGACCGAGAAGATCTGTTTGTATGGGATAAGAGGGCAACAAGAGGACACGGAATGAAATTGAAAAAGTCAAGCTGCTTGAAGGATATCAAGAAATATAGCTTTCCTTACAGAAGTATAGACTTATGGAATAGCCTGGACAAAGATATCGTGCAGTCTAAAAACTTAAACGAGTTTAAAGCTAAATTTGACTTACTGAGAAACAGCGACGGGAACCCACGAGCATAGCACATTACGTGTTTATCACAATTAGTTATTATTAGGTAATTACATAAATATTTGGAACGACTTAGACGAAAAGGTGGTGCAGGAGAAAAACATTCATGTGTGTAAAAGTAGACTAGATAAATGTGGAGATGGAGACAGGACAACACGAGCATTGCTCAATTCCTGTATACTACAAATAGGTAAATACACACACACACACACACACACACACACACACACACACACACACACACACACACACACACACACACACACACACACACACACACACACACACACACGCACGCACGCACGCACGCAAGCACGCACGCACGCACGCACGCGCGACAAACAGATTGAACTGCCACTCCCAGAATGTCTTTGTGAACACATTCACTGTCTTATAATCTTATCCCTCCTTACTTTCTCTCCTCTCTTATCCCCTTCTGTCTGTTTCCTTCGCCTCTCCTCTCTTCCTCTCGCATCCCATGCTTTCCCTCATTTCTTTATCTTTCTCACTTTTCTCCTGTCCTTTTTGAACTCTTTTTCTTTATTTTCCTACTTCCCCTTCTCTCCTTTCCCACTATCTTCCCTTTCCTACCTACATCTACTCTCCTTTCCCCTCCCTTTTTTTCTCTTTTTCTCTTCTCAGATCCTCTCCTTTCTCATATATTCCCTTCCCTCCCTCATCTACTCTCCCTCTTCCCTCTCCTCTTCTCCGGCTTCAAGTTAGATGTGAAACCGACCATTAACTCTGGAGTACTAAAGCGGCTTCGGTCTTGACGTATGAACATGCCGGGTGAGGGGCCTAGGGTACACACAGGAGTAGAAGTGTGTTTACATCAGCTTCAAATGGATACCAGAGCGCCACGGTAAACTAAGTCTGTTGATGAGTACAGACGGATAGGGGTCTGCTCGCACACATTCTGGTTCATCATTGTACAATCATGTAGGTAGGACAAGGTAAATGAAAGAGCATTGCATTTTCTTGGATGCATGCTCTGGGGGATGACATATTTTTACTGCAAGACACTTTATTTGTACACTTAGATCTACGGCAAAAACATTGTGGCTTGACACTCGTCAGGTGGCAGCACCATACAAACCGTACACTTTGACACTTGTAAAATCGTTTGGCAGTATACTTTAAATTCACATATCCAGGTGGAGGGTCAACTGCCAATTCCATATTACACCCTTCAGAGAAATGGGGACCGGGGCTAAACTACTGTAGTCCAGAACATTTAAGGGTAGGAGAACGCCCTACGCCCCTGGTAGTGTTTTACGTCACTTCTGGGACCCGACCCTTACGGCGCAACGCACGGTACGCACCGACTAGACAGCGGGAAGGGAAGCTGCTAATTTTTGTCAGGCATGTATTTAAGGTTTACGAATGTTGGAGTTTTTATATTGCACTGCTCATAAAACGCAAACAACAACGATACAGAGAGGCTAAACATGTCTTGAACTTAGTCGTTTTCTTATTCTGAACACCGCCTGACGATTTTTCTTCATCCTAGAGGAAACCTATTGAAATGATGGGGTGAATTATAATCTAGAAATCACTTTCACTGCTAAAAAATCTCTCCCAAATTTGAACAGATCACCTGGTGGTAGCAAGAATGAAACAGAAATAAACTGTAGATTGCGAACATTACCACGGGAATGCTGTCTCCCGACAGCTACAGTATAGTGACATACTTCTGTGCAAACTGCCATGATTATTAAAGAACCTAACAGAGCTCGGGATCCCCAAATTTTTGCTTTTATGATATGACCTCTGACCCAATTATACCATTTAAAAAATTTAATTAAAAATGAAACTGCATCTAAGGATACCTGCTCAAGGAACCATTATACTGTACCCAGTATGAAATGAACTGGTAAAGAAACAAAGAAATTGCAGTAATATTCACACGATGATGTGAAGACTGACCTCTTGCCTCAGTTGTTCCTAACTCCACACACGAATTATTGATCCCATTGGTAAATGGGGACAAACGTTTGCCGCCTTTTTCACTGCCCATTTTTATGCATCGGACGCTGAGCATAGTTTTAACAGTTCTTTCTCTGTGGCCCAGCAGTCCTACGTACCATACACCTTCACATGTCACCACCTCAGCGCTAACATTCACTGACCATTTTGAAAACATGCTAAGGTTGTCTCCAAATCGGACTTACATACTTGAGCGAGTCCTTCATTTTCCTCCCTGGATCTTCATATCAAAGAGAATCATATATGGACAGAGAATCATACTAATCCTTGCAATGTCTCACTAGGTTCCAACACAGCATAAAGAGTGTAAAAGAACAACTGACCGCAACTGTACACGCAATGCTTCAGAATCTAGAACTGTTGATTATAACTGTATACACTCCTTAAAACCTACAGTAGAACTATTGACTATAACTGTACACACCGCCTCAAAACCTGGAACTACTGACCACAGCTGTACATAAAAAGCGGCAAAACATCCCTTAATTGACCTGTGATACGACCTCCGCTTCGTGTCAGCATGAGGCTTCTAGTGGACGAGGTTGAGAGGCACTTGAAGCATCGAGAGAGTTGGCGAGCAGTTGCCATGGAAACTGGGAGGTATGCCAGAGAAGTTAGTTTTTTTTTTTTTTTTTTTTCGGTCAACCTCATATGGCACCTTCTAACTTTAATAAGCCTAGCCTTCTTTATTACTTAACCAAACCTAACAGTTCACCGCCTAATTTAACCCCGCTCAGTCTGGCTCACAGTTTAACCAAGCCTTCTCACGTAACACCGCTCACATCTAACTAACATAAACTAACCTTGCTCACCATCTAATCAAACCAACTCACCGTCTAACTCTAACATAACAACCTGTCGTAGCTCATTGTCTGATCAAATCCCTCACTCTTTAACCGAACCTGGTTCACCATCTTACTTAATCTAACCCAAAGAACTCACCATATAATCAAGCCTCCTCATTCTCTAATTTAGTGAGATTATTGTCTGACTTAACATAACCAGCCCAAACTTTCCCATCCAAACCTAACCAAACTCGCCGTCCAATTTAACTCGACCTAACCTAGCTCATTATCTATCCCAGTCTAACCTAGTTCATTATATATCCAAACATAATCTAATTTGCCATCTTGTGTAGCCTAACTTACCCCACATATCCTAAGCTAAGTCATCACTTAACCTACCCTGACTTACTGAATCACTCTGTATGGAAAAAACAGTCACCATTTCAATTAAGCATTAAGTACAATTAGATATTTGTTGGATGGAAAGGGTATATGAGAGTGGGTCTGAGGGTAGGAGTGGGCACAGTGGACCGGGAAGAAAGTGGATGGATATGATTTGTGAGTGTACCCTAGATAGGTAATGTGGGGTCTGACAGACCCCAGAGGTTTTCTTTTGCATATGGTGTTTATTTTTTTTAGTCCCAATAACTTGTCCTTCCAGTACCCTCCTGACTCTTGATGACCTTCATGGGAACAGTAGGGTCATTTCTGTATCTGGCTCTAATTTGGCCCTATAGGGTCATTGGGGTTTCTCAGACCCCAGATTACCTAACACGTAACTTGTTCGGGTCTGAGAGACCCCAGATTACCATTCATGTAATATTGTTACCACTTCCTCATATGCATATTTTTTACATCCAGGGCTCCATTTTTAGTCTGTATATACTGTAAACATCTGTTAACATGACAATCCATGAAAAGAAATTTTACCTGCACTAGTATCTAACTGCAGTCACTGCAGATGGGAATGGAGTGCTCCTGCTGCCTCCACTGTCAGCACCCGGTGAGTGCAATTAGATACTAGTGCAGGTTAAATATTTTTTTTTTCATGGATTGTCATGTAAACAGATGTTTGCAGTACATACAGACTAAAAATGGAGCCCTGGACGTAAAAAAAATGCATATGAGGAAGTGGTAATTGAAGGTAGCCAAAAATACATAGAAATTTGTACGTGATTTGTATTTTCTCTATTTCCGGTGAAATATTGATTTGCTTTGTTTCTCCATTTCTCAAAAGGAGTTCCCACCATCAGTGATGTGTGGGCCACCCACCATTTAAAGAAGAAACCTTTCAGTTTTCATATGGGAATTTAAAAAAAAAAGTGTAAAAAAAAAATAGTTTTTATTTAAAATTAAGTTTTAAAAAAGCATAGTGAAAAATGGACTTTGTTTTTTAATAAAATAAAGAAAAATGATCTAGTTTCAGGTAGAAATAGGGATTTCCAAATAAATGCAGTGTAAGTCTTTTTATTTTTTATTGTTGGGGTCTGTCAGACCCCACATTGGTTAAATATGTTAAGTCAGAAACATTACCTATCTAGGGTTAAAAAAGTGAAGTACAGAAGTTGATGAGGCGTTGGAACTGAGAGGGAAATGAAAGGGGACTGAGCTGGTAGGATAAATAATTTACGGAGGGGCACATGCATAGGGTGTTGCAAGCCCTTCTTTAACCACTTCATTTCTGTGCTGTATCATTGGTTTATTCTCGCTACCTCCAGACAACCACACAGTTCGAAAAGTCTCTTCCAGGCTAATATAGCATTTAATGGTGGCAAGAATTACATGGAAACTAAAACATTACATTGAAGCAGCGAACGTGATAGTTGGCAGGCTGACTATCTGGCAAGTAATATAATGCGCATCAATAAATTACAGTGCAAAAAATGAGCGTGTATGGTTTGGCCTGCGAAGCATAGCAATGATTCCCTGAGCCTGAGTGAATGAGTATCTAACCCTTTTACTGGACCTGCTGTTCATAGTTCTTCCTCGTTTGTGCATTTTCTTTCCTAGTTTTCTTAACCCAGCTTTACCCTATGTTTAGGTAGAAAAGAAAAAGAGAGCAGGATGATTATAATGCTGAAGAAAAAAAAAACGTACACAAATAATGGAAATAGAAAGAATGTTGCACCGCGTATTCACTGTGGATCAGAAGCAGAAAGGGGGAAAACAGCTAAGATTAGGGTTCCCCCATCTTTAACATTCTAATCCCTGGCGAAGGTTCAGAAAGCCTGGGATCTGGGTCCCGTACCTAGCCAGTGCAAAGGAAAAATAAGAAGGCTCGTATGACCGTGTGGAATGTGAAGAGTTTCAATGGCGAAGGAAAGATCCACAAGGCTACGCATGTTTGAAACGAAGATGAAAGAACATGAAGTGGGGGAGTAGAGGTGTTTACATTAAGGTCATATATGAGTGCATGTGGGCTATTTAAGGATGGAGAACCATCTTTGACGATTGATGAATGGCAGTGGGGAATGGAAGATTGTAAATGTTTAAGCTCGAAGAGTATGTGTGTCAAATTCGCGGTGAAAGTAGCAGTGATTGTTACGTGTGCTCTGTGTAATGATAACTGTGAGGCACAAAAAGGTTTTTCGTGCCAGCTGGGGTGACGGACAGATTCCCAGGAGATATAAAATGTTTAGATGGATGGAAGATGGCACGATAGGACAGATACCCAGAAGTTACAAAGTATTCGTGATGCATGACATGAATGGGAGAAGTGACACTGGTTCTGAGAAAGATGTGATGTGTCATTTCGGATTACCAGGAGACAGCGGTAAGCAAGGACTAACGTGCGTGTGCGAGGCATGAAGGTTATTCATTAGCGAGTCATATTTTAAACACTAAGAAACACAGAAATATACATATTACAGAAAGACTGGAAGGAACATTGCAAGGAGCTTGACTGACTACGTGCGTGCAGAGAAAAAGATGCTTGAAATATTGTTAGTACAAAGGTAATAAGAGAACGTTCAGAGTATTATCTGATCATAAGAACTGAGGTATGCAAGGTAAAGCTGAGAGAAATGTGGTGGATAAGGGAGATGGACAGTCAGTAAAAAACTAAACACGGAGAAGCTGAAAACAAAGCGTTGAGAGTTGAATACCAAGCTAAGGTATACTTCATATCACCTTAGCCTGGCACAGAGTTTCACCCTTCTGCAATTTTTTCTGGTAGCTCAGTGGCAGAAGAATACGACAGTACAGTTTAACATCCTTTACATTACACGTGACCCTCACCATATTCTAGTGTAAATCTGTTGTTACAGTTTGGCATTCAGGAATGAGATACGTCAGTTTTAGGCCACGTCAGAGCAACAACAGGAGGAGTTAATGTAAAAAAAAAAATGGGAGTAAATGAATCTGCATTTGTGGAACGCTTACAAAAGTGTTGAGTTAATAAGAAAGCTAATGTTGTGTGGAGTGTCACGAGGACAGCAACTGGTATGCAAGTTACAGGTTGGTGGGATAAACAGGGCAACAGTGCATTGGAAGATAAGAGAAAACGGTAGCTAGAGAGGATGCCAAAAAAAAAAAATGTTCAAATAAAAGAGAAACGGGATATATTGAGATTATGAAGCAAGCGACGAGACTAGTAAAGAGAAAAAGGTGGTAATTGATTATCTTGGAAAAGTAATTAATGTAGTATAAGCAATCACAGAAAGAGGTACCGTACAGAAAGTAGAAATGATGATGGAATAAATTGTCTGAAAGTGTGAGGGCTGAAAGTGGAATACTACTACTAACTGGAAATAAAATAAGCAGCAGATGGTGAAAATATTTTGAAAGATTGGCGAATGTGAATTTTGAGAACAGAGAGGTAACAGAAATTATTTAATCTGGTGGTGTCCAGAGAAGAAAAGTAATGCGAGGGAATGTGGCACTGGCAAAACTGAAGAATGCCGTGATGCGGCTGAAGAATGGCAATGGAACTGCTGGTGACGAGGTGCAGGTAGAGAAGACAGTGCAGCGGCGAGGGTGGAATGAAGTGTTTTTTGCAATTATATAAGAAACCTTGATAAGCTGAACTATATCACTACAGTGGAAGAAGGCTGTGCAAGATATCCATATGCAAGAATAAAAATTATGTAACTTAGTACAAAACTTATTGTGGCACAAGTTTGTTGCGTACAGTAGGAAAGGTCCTTCCGAAGAAATATCAAAAGAAAGATCAGAATGCCTCGTGAGCGACGAACAAAACGGCCTTATATGTACGTATTTATGTATGTATGGCGGAAAAGCGCTAGTTTTTATATCATATATATATATATATATATATATATATATATATATATATATATATATATGATATACACATCGCTATCAGTAGGAGGCATAGAAGTTCTCTGCTAGATGTTCATGTTAAACGGGGAGCAGATATTGGTAGTGACCATCAACTCAGCATTGCAAAAATAAGATTTAAACTTAAAAATCAGAAGAAGGAAAAATCTGGTGTTGGTAGATACGATATTGTTAAGCTTAGAAGGGAAGGAGAAGAAAAGGAGGAGTTCAGATTAGAATGCAGAAATAGGTTTTTGGTGTTGGAAACGTTGGAAGAGGGGGAGAGAAGTGTAGATGAGATGTGGGCGGATGTGAACAAAGTTTTGCATGAGACTGCTGAATGTACGATTGGAAGGAGACATAGCTTTAGGAGAAAGAAATGGATATCAGAGGAAACGTGGGATATGATAAAAAAGAGAGGTGAGGCTAAATTGAGGAGTGAGATGCAATGCGTTGATGAACAAGAGATTGAATTAGCAAGAGCTGCGTACTGGAGTTTGAATTCAGAAGTAAGAAGGTTAGTTAGGAGAGATAAAAGAAGATGTGTGGATGAAAAGGTTGCAGAGACTGAAATCTTAATAAACAAAAATGATGGACAGAGTCAAAGAATAGCATATGAATCGATTAGAGAACTGAGTGGTAATGCAGGTAAGCGCAAGGAAATACCAGAGACAGGGAAGGAAATTTATTGACCAAAGATGGAGATATTAAAAATAGATGGAAAGAGCATTTTGAGACAGTTCTTAATAGACCAATACCACCAGAAGAGGATATACCGTCTGCTCAGGAAGATTTAAATATAGAAACAGGAGAGTTGAGGCTTGCAGAAGTGGAGAAAGCAGTAAAACAGTTAAAGAATAATAAGGCACCAGGGGAGGATGGTTTATTTCCGGAAATGTTTAAAGTGGAGGGGGATAGATTAATAATGATCTTGACCAAGCTATTCAGTAAGATATGGGTGACGGGGTTACTACCATCAGTTTGGAAGAATGGTGTAATTGTTAAAGTACCGAAGAAGGGAGACCTGAGTGAATGTGGTAATTGGAGGGGAATCTCTTTGTCACCGATAGCTTTGAAAGTTTTCAGTAGAGTGTTGTTAAATAGGTTGGAGCCAGTGGTTGAGGGTATTCTGAGGGATGAACAGGGTGGTTTTAGAAAGGGACGTGGTTGCAATGATCAGATCTTTATAGTTAGGCATTTGATGCAGCAAGTTAATGAAATGAGAGTACCGTTAAGTCTTTGTTTTGTTGATTTTGAAAAGGCTTTTGATAGTGTTTCGAGAGAGACTATGGGGAAGATCATGAGACATTATGGAATACCAGAGGAGTTTGTGAGGGTCATTATGAACATGCATGAGGGCACATTTTGTAAAGTGATGGTTGATGGTTGTCTGAATGATTCGTTTGAAGTCAAGTCCGGAGTAATTCAAGGTGGTGTTCTATCGCCTTTACTATTTATATTGGTCATTGATTACATTATGAAACGCGCTGGAACAGAAACCGGTGCAGGTATACTTTGGGGAGAGAACAGGAAACTTTTGGATTTAGATTATGCAGATGATATAGTTTTGATTTGTGATGGGCCAGAAGAGATGCAGAGAGTGTTGGACTGTTTGGTGAGTGAAGGTCGCAAGGTGGGTTTGGTTATTAATTGTGGAAAAACTGAAATAATGAATATGAATATGGAAAATGCGCAGGAATGTGTAATTGGAGGTATGGTTGTAAAGCAAGTTGATAGGTACTTATTTAGCCAAGGACGGTTCTTTGAACTTTGAATTCGAGGAAAGGTTAAAGAAGGCTAATCAGGCAATGGGAATGCTTAAAAATATTTGGAATAATAACAATTTCTCTGTGCATACAAAAATCAAACTTTATAAGGTAATGGTTAGGAGTATCTTAATTTATGGACACGAGTCTTGGGACAGCACAGTGACTATGGAAAATAAATTCTTGGTGTTTGAAAATAAAGCACTTAGAAGAATATTAGGAGTTAAGTGGTGGGAAAGGATACCAAATAGTAGAATTAGAGAAATAACGGGAGTGCAGCCGATCGATGAATATGTTAGATTCTCACGATGGAAGTGGCTAGGACATGTGTATAGGAGACAGGGAATAGTACGAGGTACACCAGGGTGGGTGGCACTTGGTAGGAGAGGTAGAGGAAGGCCAAAAGAGACGTGGGTGAGGACAATGAGACGGGAAGCTGGAGATGAGTGTTGGGGAGATCTTGAGGAGTTAGCACAAGATAGGATGTGGTGGTGTGAGTTCATTGAGGCCCTATGCATCCCCGAGGGTGCCACAGGAAATGATTGATTGATTGATTGATTGATACAAACTAGCGCTTTCCCGCCATACTGGGCCACTCAGAACTTCCTCAAATATGAGCCGTTTCTGGATCGCACTTCAGTTTGCTCGAAACCAACGACTATGCATTGAAGCAGGAGCAAGGGGCGTTCAGCTGTAGAACCATTAGGAAAAATCATGGCTCAAAATATCCCTTTAGAAAACTTCAATCGACATGTCAGCTTCGAAATAATTTTTCCAGTTTTGACTGCGCTACGCGCACACACACACACACACACACACACACACACACACACACACACACACACACACACACACACACACACACACACACACACACACACACACACACACACAAAGGATAGTAACGGCCCGCCATTCAACCAATATGTAAAAAAAAAAGTTTTAGGTGTTTCGTTATGCGTTGTTCAATGTACGGTGTTTCATTGGATCTACCCAATCAGGTGCAAGATTAACCAACCTGCTCAGGGGGATAGCTGACCCCCTCCCACTCACATCACCGCTATCATAGGGCTGTGTTCTTGATGGAGTATTAGGCTTCATTCTCCCCCATCCTTTTTACACCAGTGTGCGCAGCGCGATGTGATTGTGTACTTATTCCGGTTTGTCTGTCTGCGTCTGTCTGGGTAAGGACATGAAGAAAAACTATCTGATGGAAAGGTACCATATTTTCCATAATGATTTATGATTGTCAGAGGAATAGGTGATTAATCTGCCCGAAGAAAGCCATAGGTTAGGCCAAGGATAAGGTCAGCTTAAACAAATTTAATCAGATTTTGACGAAACGTGGTGGAAGGGGTGAGAGATGGGAACATATGAAGTGGTTCAATCTGAAAACAACTGATGAAAGGTACAGGCCACAGGCAGGATCATAGGTTCGGCCTTTTAACTCAGATGTTTGATTCGAAAACTTGGTGGAAGGATTTAAGGGTAAACGAGGATTAAGTTATTGTTTTCAGGACAACCTGTCAAAGGTCAAGGACACAGGATAAGATTGACTTAAACGCTTTCGATCATTATTCAGCTAAACATGTTCAATGTGTTTGGGGTAAGGCAAGTAATAACTGATTTTATTTTGAAAGCAATCAGTCAAAGGTCAAGGGCACAAAGCAGCGTCAAAGGTTCGGCCTTATGTATTTTTGCCAACCAACTACTAATTGGTGCGTTGTTGGAGAGGGCCCTTGCCGTTGGGCGTCCCACTAGTGATACTATATTGATAAGTGATAGTCGTGGCGTTGTTTTGAGGCAGAGTAGAGGAGAGTCCAAGTCCACCTATCCTATCACGTTAGGTTACTGGAGGCGCCTGTTGTGTTCGGGCATCAGTTTCGAAGCATGTTGACGAATATGCCTTTAAACAGCAGATGAAAAGCCGAGAGGGATGCTTCAATCCACTGGGTATACACGATTGTTTTCAAATTTTCAATATCTACACCAAAACCACAGGCACAAACTGATCGTGTGGACGGGCCTTGAAACTGATTGTGCAGCGCGGATGTTGTACTCTGAAAGCTTCTTCTTGTCCTTAGCGATTTATTTTTTATTTCCACTTTACTCTCTCGTGTTTATTTATGTCTGCTTAATACCGACACAGTTTGCATCAGTAACCTGCAAGAGCATTATCTGATGTGCAAAATTAACCGCTGAGGAAAAGGAGTTACGAAATCCCATGATCCAGCTAGAAATATGACCTATAATCCAGGTGTCATGTTTAAATCACGTATTGGTTGTACTTAGACGTATGACTATAGACAGGTCATTTTCTTTCTCGAGACTGTACCAAAACCTATCAAGATCTTGTTAAATTAAGCCTGGATTCACGGACTGACGATCATTTTCCTCTCGTAACTCGGATTCTGATTTGCGTGAAGAACAGGAGATATGGAAAAATTGTGTGTTCTCCTTTCCTTGCCCTTCCTGCAAAAGAAATACTGGCTACGAAAAGAATATTACTGTATCTAAGGCTTATTTTCGCAGGGAGTATAAGGAGGGGAGTGTGCAGAATTCTCCAGGATCTATCATTCTTCCTAAAAAATATAAAAATCAGCTGCAAATGTGGTTGCTAATCCCAGGCCTAATTTGAGATGATTTTTTTTTTTTTTTATGTGTCCGACTCTGGGCATAGGCTTCTCAGCCTGCTATCAAGGCCCAGCAGTCCTCCTACATACCATATACCTCTACATGTCACCACTTCAGCGCTAACACCCATCGTCCATATTGAATACATGCTAGGGCTGTCTCATACAGGACTGGTGTACTGGTATTAGCGGGGGTATTTTTACGACATGTCGGCGGGTCTTCTGGTAGACCAGTAAAGCCTGATTTAATGAAATTCAAATCCTTAAACTGTTCCCTGCCCCAGCCGGGATTCGAACCTGGGTCCGTTAGGACTCCAGGCCACCTCTCTACCGATTGAGCCACCGCCTTCCCCATCTGGGGTATTATACAAGTTGCCCATAATCCCGACCGCCGGCACTGTCGCCTAACGATCTCATCGAGAGCTAACGGGACTTAGAGAACCCAATACCTGCCCTTGCTCTTAATAAGGTGACGCCTGATTAGTCGGAGTTAGGTTAGCTTAATCTGATTAGGTTAGGCTGGTTTAGTTAGATTATTAAGGTTAGGACGATTCTTGCTTCTTAAGACTGTTAGGGAAGATAGTGTCATTTCAACAGTAATCACTTCCGACTAAAAATCAGTATCAGATTCTAACGATATACACCAGAATGTATCAGGGAAAAGTTTCATTTAACAAACTATTTTGCCGAAACTGAAGAATTTGCCATATTAAGAAGGTTAGCAAATCTGTCACCCTTTATCAGTTTCGACCTTTTAATACGCAAAGGATGAACAGTAATTGTTTTTCTTTTTGTTCTTGTTAATGTATTACCGAAAATGAACTCAAGAACTCCCAGATGCCAGCTATATTTGCTCCTCCACCCTCCACCCTAACATCTGTGTAATCTGCCCTTTATAAAACACTAAGAGTCAGTCCCATTTCACCCGCTTCGAGGTGTAGATGCCAAAGATTAATGCACCATACTCCAGCACATTTAAGAGTAGATGAACAGCCGACTTCCCTCCATGGCATTATATAATCAAAAAGCCTCTCGTTATCTCCTGGGGATAAAATTGTTGGAGGGCTGTCACTCCGACTGGGGCGTTCTAACCATTAGACCACAAAGCGCCCTTTATTAGTTTATTAATTTCCAAACTTCTCTTCAGGCAAACCTGCAGTGTCGTGCAGGGCTTGGACTGTTTAAACACGCTACGGTCGTAAGTCTCCACCTGCCGCATCCATATAACATCTTGCTTAAACTGTGTAGACTGACTAATCGTTTAATTCAATAAAGCAACCAGACACTTGAAAACCAGACTAAACCGAATGTTAATACAAAAAATACCATAGAACAAATTTATTTTCGTTAACTGACATGTTGAAATTATTCGTAGTAGGAACTTGCTAAGATCTAGGGTGGTAATCATAGCACTTTTACTGTGGGCTATGAATTATATTTTAAAAAGTACTTAATCATCACTTACACTGTGACTACGTACATTAAAACTAAACTGACGTGAAAAGTAGTGTGAAAAATACGACAGAGCAAAAGGATTTCTGGTAATAAAAAGATGCCATGGAGACTTGTTTACCGTAGAAATCGGGTGAGAACCTTGAAGAATACGGTCCATAGTGTGAATATGGTCCCAGCTGCCTGTTTCCTGGTATATTGGATTTGTGTAGGGGTCCGACGCCCACGCATGCACGAACACCTCACATGTGTCTGTCACTTTACGATGATTTCGTTTGACAACATCGAACCGTCACGCCACTATACTCTTTTTACTCTAACTTGCCTAAAACCGCCATCTCTCTATCTTGAGTACTAAATTATAACAACTGATTAACGCTAGAATATAATGCTAGTCACGAAAAACTGCTATGCAAAATAGGTAATGCCACAGTTATAATCTTACTCTGCCATTGAGGTATGTGAAATGATGCAAGACAAAAATATACAAGCCAAGTTAAGGTGAAAGAACTATGGTAAACACCGGGATGGACTCACACCTCTGCTGTCACCCACTCTACTACGACCATTGCGTCCGACAACACTGGCCCGTCAGATGTCACGTCAATGAAAAGCCCTGGGATGGACTCGCACTGTTTCATTGTTCCCCTTGACGTCATCAGAGGTTCGACAGTCAGCCCATAACCACATAATTCAACTCGTGTGGCTGGGATCAGTTTTAATACGAAAACTATGAATGTTCTTCGTGTCTGACAGCTTCGTATTTTTGTAAGGTATATGATTGTCGACCACTGGCAAAAAAAGTCAGTCATTAAGCAAGAAATTGCATGCCTTTTTCAACCAAAAGTATGCAGAAAACAGAATAATCCTACAAAACCATACTGTTGATAAAGATTTAACAAAATGATAATGATAGTCACAACAAAATAATGTATCCTAGACAACTACTATCCATCACCTAACTGATAAACACTGTGAAGAACTCACACTGCTTCAGTGTTTCTCCTTGACATCGTCAGTAGTTCGAGAGACAGTTCAAGAAATCATAAACGATATTATCACCTCATTTACACCATTTACTTCAAGATTTTGTGCGAGTGTTATAAATGACAGATTCCACTGAAGCACATTTACTTCATGAACAAAAGTCTATCATTATATTGGTAGTTTCGTTTACCTTGAAAAGTACTTTAGCTATTACTGTATTTTTCCATGCACTTGATATTAAGCAGATGAACTCATGCCGTTCAGAACAATCCGTAGTGAAAATATGTGAGCTTATTTTTTTTTTTAAGGATCTTTAGCAATCGACCACAGGAATAAAAACAAGATCATTATGCTGGAAAGTTTTCTTTGTTCCAGTAATGCCACACATACACACACATATAAAATATATATTTATTATATATATATATATATATATATATATATATATATATATATATATATATATATATATATATATATATATATATATATATATATATATATATATATATATATATATATATATATATATATATATATATATATATATGTATATGTATATATATATATATATATATATATATATATATATATATATATATATATATATATATATATATATATATGTATATGTATATGTATACATATACATATATATATGTATATGTATATATATGTATATATATATGTATATGTATATATATATGTATATGTATATATATATATATATATATATATATATATATATGTATATATATATATATATATATATATATATATATATATATATATATATATATATATATATATATATATATATATATATATATACATATACTGTATATACATATATATATATAATTAGGGTGATCGAGAAATACAAATAACAGGACAGCATGACAAACACAAGTTGCTTCTGTTCCCTTTTAAATGAACTTGCAAAATTTCAATTTTCTAGCTCAATATTTAGAGGTAGCTACAATTTTCACTTTTTGTTACCATCACATTATTGCACAACAGCATAGACGACATGAACATTCAACATAAAAACAGAAGCTTTTGTCACTAATGTTAACGTAACAAGTACGCACATGTATTTCAGCTCAGTAAAGCCTGTTATTTTTCAATGAAAGTGCACTCAATGAAAACCTCCTTAGAACAACATGAAATGTCATGCTGATGCTGCCTCACGACAGTCAGGATGTACAGTTTCTGTACCTTCGTGAGGGTCGTGTTTTTTTTTTTTTTTTTTTTTTTTTTTTTTTTGAGAAATGGCTCTTTCAGTGCAGTCATTGACAACCATCATCTTACCACAGGGTACTTTGAACCATTTGTAGATGGGGTCTTCATCTCATTCCTGTGGGATCTTCTGTAAAAGTCGGTCAGCTTCTTCATTTGCATCTGGAAGGAAGGCTCAAAAAAGGCCCACGGTCTTGGCTGCCACAAGCTCACTCAGCAGCTGCTGAGGAGAAAAGTTCTTGCCTTCAGGTCACTTCAAAGCTTTTTTTCTTTGGAGGCCTCTTCAGATTCTGAATCACTGCATTCTTCTTTGAGCAGTCGATCCGTTCGTTGAGAAAGGCCAACTCGATCACCTTCAAAACTTATCAGACATGTCGCTTCCACTCTGCAAGAGCTGTGTCGGTGAGGCTTCACTCAGGCAGGCCACTCTGGAGATGGCACATGAAGAGAAGGACATTTTAGGGAGCATATCTGGCAATAATCGTTTCGTTCACATATTTGACACAGCTGATTGCAACAAATAGGCGGACACTGCGTATCGCATGCCTTTCCTGAACAGTATGCTTTAAGTACGCCTTGAACATGTATATCTTGAGAGTGCAGATGGCTTTCGCCATCCACCTGGCTTGGTGGAATGCACCAGGCGTTCGGATGTTAACTAAGCCGTCTTTGACTTCACCCAAGAACAGGAATGCTAGAGTTTCTGCGTAATCATCCCTAGGTGAACCAAGGACATCAAGTGCCAGCAAAGTTGGCTACTCTTTCCACGACATATTACTTATAAACACCAACCCGGATTAAGGTTCAAATCAGCAAAGTACTCCTGATAGGAGCAGACACAAGAAACAGTGGAGCGAACTCCTGAGTGAACCTTTTTGTCCATACTCTTTAACAGGTAGAGTAGAAGGGCATAAAGGGGTAGCGAGGAGGAGAAGGAGGAGGAGGAGGAGGAGGAGGAGAAGATGCATCGTTTTTCTAATTTTCCTCACACTCGAAGTACCTGGGAGTTCCCTTAAGATCGTCTGCGTGAGATGACAAGTCCTTAATCTCAAATTTGTTACCGTTGCGAGATATGGAGCGGGGGCCTATAAATATGTCATCTTATTTAGCACTGAGTGTATATGATCGAGCAAATACTAAGTCCTCAACGTTAGTGTTGACAGGGGATGCAGACATATGCTGGTGATGTATCATATCCTTCTTAGATAAGGCCAGATTACCCTCCATTTACTTGTGCATTTTCTGTAAGTGTAATTTTCACTTTCACATAACCATCCAAGTTATAGAGTGGGCTAGGTTTCGATAATGGCACTGAATAGGGATAATTTTTACGAATCCAAATAAGACAAAGAATGCAGTCTCGCCGATGGCTTTATTAATGGAACTATTGAATGAGGCCACAGGCTGGCATATCCACTCATCGCAACAGATGCTTTGAGAACCTAAATACCTCAAGCACTTCAGCACCTTACGATTTTGCCTTTCGAGAAGGCCATTGGAAGCCGGATGGTTATGTATGACATTACACTCATTGATGCTATACTGCTTAAAAATCTCAATGAGTAAACTATTGTTAAACTCCGAGCCACTATCGGTAATAACAGTGGATGCCGTAGTTAATGAACAAACAACATATTCATTGAAGGTGCATGCAACATTCTTATCAGTTTTCCTGTGGAGGGCTACGAGAACACAGTAACATGAGTAATAATCAACTGCCACAAACACACCGAACCAGACTCCGTTAGAGACAGTTTAAGGAGGCCATTAGAAACAGTTTCCCATAGACGTGATGGAACTGGACATTATAGAAGTGGAGCAGGTAATCCGGATGACCCTTTGTGACGATTACAGGAAACACAGGAGTTAGTAAACATAGATGTCCTGATGCATAGTAAGTCAATAAAATGAATGACGTGCTTGTCTCAAACATCGACCTTTTCCCGGATGGGATGCATGAGATGTGTTATGGATGATGTGGAGTACTGCAGATACTAAATCAATGGGAACAAGGTGACGTACCTCACTATTAGTTTTATCCCTACCGGTAAGGGATGTCTTCCTACACAAAATAACAATGTCTAACCTGAGATCATCTACCGACACCGGCAGAATATCTCCTGACTTGAGGAAATAATAGCCTTAAACCACAGAGGGTCTGTTCACTGACAGTTATAAAAAAAAAAACATCTGAGACTAAAATGATGTAAGGAACTTCAGTTGGTTTACAGGAAGAGACTGCCACCTTTACATGACGTGAAGGGACAAAAACAATTAAATTTCGTTCACCAGGCACGTACTCAGTGGTTGGGTTGACTTGGATAATAACTGCCCATCGTGCTAGATCTCCGGTAAGGTTTCTTCCTTTGAGTAAATCACAAAGCGGGATATGATCTGTTTGGATATGTACTGGACATATATAGATTATGTCTCTGAAATGTTTGAGAGATAAATCAGCTGCTAAAGCCTCCCAGTCAGCAACACTGCAGTTACATTCAGCGGCATTAAGGGCACGACTAGCATATGCCATAACACGATTCCTCTTTGCATGATCAATTTGCATGAATACCGCGCCTACAGTAGATCTACCCTGACACGTCTCTACAGGGAAGAAAAGGTATCTTATAACCAGGGAATGGCAGGACAGGAGCATTAATAATTGCTGTCATCAGTGATTCAAAGGCAGGAGACTGGTCATCAGTCCAAACTAAAGGTTATTTTTTATTGAGTAATTTAGTACGAGGGGTGTCAATCTGTGCATAACCTTGAATAAATCGCCGATATCAGCCACTCTGTTCAAGGAAACCCCTTGCATCATCACTACTGGTAGGTTCCGGGAAGTTAGAAACTGTCTTAACTTTCTCGTCTGAGGGATGAATTCCTTCAGCGTCAACCACATGTCCAAAAAATATATATATTTCTATTACTTAGAATGTTGCATTTATTGAGCTCAACCTTTAGAAGTGCCATTTGGGGGCGAACAAAAACTTGCTGCAGCTTGGAAAAATGTTCAGAGATTGATGAACTTATACAATGATGTCATCTAGATAAGCAAAAAGAGAATGACCGATCATACAACTGAATACAGAATGGATAAGCCTCATGATAATGGCCAGAAGGAGTGCTGAATGCAGTTCTAGGGCGAGACGACTCTTCCATTTCTGCTTGCCAATAGACACTAAGTAAGTCTAGGAAAGTGAAAACAACGTAACGCACGCCAAGTGATTCCGGTACATCTGTTAAGACTGGTAATGGGAATTAATCAGGTACAATGATAGAGTTTACTTTGTGGAAGTCAACTACGAATCTAAACTCACCTCCTTTCTTGGGTACTAGGAAAAGCGGACTATTGCACTGACTGACGGAGTGTTCAATGATGTCCTGATATAGCATATCCTGTATATCTCATACATATCTCGTCATAGCATATCTCGTCAGTTTCCCTTTGTCTTTTTGTAAGCTATGGGATAATCTATATGCTGGAACATAAACTGGTTGACTATCGGGAATCAGTTCAGTAGTGTGCTTTGTCTTACTGGTCTTCAACACAGGTTCACCATGTAAGGCCACAACATGCAAAAGACTAATTAGTTGTTCTTTATACTGAGGGAAGTTGCCCGGATTTACTTGAAAGGTGAAATCAGCTGAAGGAGTTTTAGCAGAACCTGTGGAGGTTTCAGTGGTATATACACCAGGTAAAGTTTCATCATCCTTAGCAATTACAGAGAATGGTATATCCTGGCACACCTTTATGGCCAATGAATACACCAGGAAATCGCCAGTCTTTGTACCACTTTTAAGTTTTAGTGGAGCAATGGTAATATTTAGTAAGTAAAGATAACAAGTTTTCCTCCAGCATGGAACACAGTGCTGACTCGTATGTTAAACCATTCACACAACACGTCTCAGGTAAGGTTAATGCATTCACTCCTTCTTTAGCACCTACAACACAGAGACGTTCATAAATTCGTGCAGCAATAAAACTGTACACCATTTTGTCCCTGCTCATTTCATCTCCACGTGTTGCAAAATGTCACTGAGACTCTCTGAGGTAGTTAAATAAGACGTAGATGAGTCAATCGTAGTGTCATTGTTAGAAGGGGTGTCATGAAATACTGGTACTAATTTATCCTCTCTGCTTTCTACTGGTGGCTGCGGAGTTACGCTGGATTGTTTGAACGAATTTACCCAGGGGCGTCATCTGGGGAGGGGAGGGGCAGCGAGGGGCTCTCGCCCTCACCCCCCCTCCAAGCTTTCTGAGGGGGCCTCCAACTCAACTACAGTTACTGAAAAAAATATAAGGTTAACACCGTGAAATGAAAAATATTTTGTGTTTAGCCTCAATACGTTTTGAGTGAAATATATCTTTGTGTGTGTGTGTGTGTGTGTGTGTGTAATAATCACATTAATTTACTAGGTATATTAAAGGATGTCATTGTAAATATGTTCCTAGCCCGCTGTTCAGTTAACTTTTTTATTGTAGTCTGGCTATCATTAATAGCTTTTTTCGTCTTAGGAAGTATCTACCTGTAGGTAGGAGCCTTAAGAGTTCATTTAAGATCAATGGTTCCCAAAGTGGACCTTGCTTTACTGGTTGAAGAACTTGAAGCTCTACAGGCATCATCATCCTATATAGTGGAAACACACACACACACACACACACACACACACACACACACATATATATATATATATATATATATATATATATATATATATATATATATATATATATATATATATATATATATATATAATAAAGCAACTAACAATACTGACTTAGCCACTACATCATCACCTAGTCAAGACTCAGATTTTATTTCTGTTGATGAAGCAGAAGTCACATTAGCACATGCTGTTGCACTGAACCAAGATCAAAAAGATACAAAAGACAGTCTATCTACATCATAAACTCCAGCGACTCAAGCAGTTGATGTATCTAAGTCCCCCTACGATAAACTCAGTCAACCCAAATTGCCAAGCTACCCAAGCAAACAGAATAATAGGAAATTTAGAAGTCCCTATTTTGATATATTTTCTTGGTTAGAATACTCGGTCTCACAAGATGCGTGTTACTGCTCTCCATGTAGGCACTTTGCTGGAGCAATTGTTCGTAAGGAGGAAGGATTAGGTAGGACACCGTTAATTGATGTTGGAACAAGGAAATGGAAAGATACCAGTACCCTTCTCAAACAACATCAGGCAAGTGAAAGACACATTAATAGTATGATCGCTTGGTCTGTTGTCAAGGATATTCAGTCAGGGTCCACTCATTCTATAGCATCTTCTCTATCTTCAGCTAGGCAACAAGAAATTGAGACAACAGGAAACATGTAAAGTTACTTTTAAAAGTCACTGCATTACTGGGAAGGCGAGGCCTGTCTTTTCGTGGACATAATGAGGGTGGTGATACATGAAATTCAGGAAATTTTGTAGAAATTCTTCACCTAATTGCTGAATCAAATCCCTCTCTAAAACAAAAGTTAGATCGACCAGAATTATATCAGTTGTTGGAAGACATATCAAGAACACAGTTTGTGCTGAAGCACAAGAAGCCAAGTACTTTTCAGTTATGGTTGATGAAAGGAAAGACTTGTCAAAAAAGGAACACATGGCTATTCTCGTGCGGTACTTTAGTGAGGGTATTGTGAAGGAACGTGCCACTGGAACCTATCACATGGAAAAGGTTGATGATGCAAGTTTAGCTGATTTTATATATATATATATATATATATATATATATATATATATATATATATATATATATATATATATATATATATATATATATATATATATATATATATATATATATATATATAAGGAGATAGAACAATCAGGTTTAATTTGGTATAAGTGTGTGGCTCAGTGTTATGATGGTGTTGTGTAATGAGTGGATGCTTTACGGGATTCAAGCAAGACTACGGGATAAAATTCCCCAAGCAGTATACATACATTGCAATGCAAACAGGTTGAGTTTAGTACTGGGCGACTGCATAAAGAGTACCAGTGGCCTCTCTTCATTTTTTTTTCAATTATTAACACACTTTACACATTTATTAAACAGTATCACACGGAACCAACTTCTCACACAGGCACAGAAAACAGATCTTCAGGTTTTGACACTAGAAAGACCTACTATAACTAGATGGTCTTACTATTATAGATCAATATCAAAGGTTAAGCTTCGCTATGGAAGTTTGCTATCAGTGCATCATACAGTTTCAGAGGGTTCTGATTCAGAAGCTGCGGCAGAAGCAAATGGACTGTACAAAAAGTTAGTCTTTCAGGTTCGTAATGGATCTATATATTACTGAACAAGCCCTTAGAGTTACCAATAGTTTGTCAGATCAGCTTCAAGTAAAGGAAGCCTTACCATCTGAAGTTTGCTCTCTCATACAGTCAACAATTAAGGAATTGCAGGTCTTGAGAACGGACGAGGCTTTCTCTGATATTTTTGACAAAGCTAAAGATTTTGCTTCAACATATGAGGCAGATACCAACTTGGAAAATTCAAAACAGGTGAGCAGACCTAAGCCTAAGAGAATTCAGAAGGTATCATCAGGCTTCTTAAATGATTCAGCTCTAGGGAGAAATGAGGTGAATACTTGTATTGCTCCAAAGACTGAAATCAAAAGAACCTATTTTGATAGATTTCTCTCAGAGCTTGATATTCGCGTCACACAAAACATGCCCCTAATAGAAGCAAAGAATACACTTGACTGCAGTTCCAGAGACTTTCTAGATTATATATCTACAATGATATATACATAGATGAAATTCTTCTAGTTTCCCAAATATCTGTTGCACAAAAGACATTTTCTAAGTAAGAGTGAATAGCCAAAGAATCTGTTTTAATTATATGAAATCAAACAATTAGATTGTGCGTATTCAGAAATAGTGAAAATTATCAAAATTCATCTCATCCTTCCAGTAACTACTGCAGGCAATGAACGACTTTTTTCAGCACCTAGCTTAGTCAAGACATCTAAGAACCTCAATGAGAAATGATCGCTTATGTGACTTGCTACTTATGGCCTCAGAAAAGGAACTTGTTAAAAATCTTAAACTTTTAATACCCTGGTTGATAACTTTGTAAAGCAAAGATCACGGAGATATCCACTGTTGCAGTAGTTTATTCATTTTTCAATGCAATAAATATACGTAGTTTAATTTTCAATTTCCTCTAATGAATTCTTAAATTAATATATTCTTCTTACGTGAGCTTCTTCTAAATTCAAAACCATCATTTTATTTCTCTCACCCGTAGTGTAGAGTTTACTTTATATGGTTCATAGTAGTTTGGGGGCTAGTAAGCTAAAAGCTTTCCATTTTTAATTCAATTACAAGTTTACATCTTTTCATTCTCAGTTTTATATTAATTATCTTTTCATTAGACTGTAATAATGAAGTCAATTTAAGCTTTCACAGTACAAATATTTAAATTGCTATTTGGTCTATTATCCAAGGTCATTAGCATATAATGCAGTGATTTGTACTTTACCATGCACTTTAAATGACATATTCAGCTTCACATCGAAATACTGCCAATGCTAGAATATCCGTTAGTGTGTCTTACGGAAAGTAATTGGTTTACAAATAATTATATACAGTATATATATTTGTTTACTGCTTTCTATAAATACAGCTTTGCATGTGGCTTCAAAAATGCTCGCTCGCCACCCCACCCATGTGGGGAGATGGGAGTAGGGGGCCCTACTAAATAGCCTATGTCCCCCCCAAGGAAAATTGAAATGACGCCCCTGAATTTACCTCTGAAAGGACAGAGTGTGGGCAAGTCATGCCTGATACATAAAGTCCTATTACTGTAATACTACCACCAGCAGATATCAGTTCAATAAAATGTTCAGTCAGGATGTCAGTACCAACCAAAACATCTGGAGGATACCGAAATTGTGTCAAAATTCGGCTGTGAGAGGTTTTACGACAATCCAGGAGTATTATTAAGGATTCACCTTGAAAAAATTCGGGAAAGCTGATTTTTTTCAGGAAAACTACATTGAAGCCTCCTAGGTCAAAAAAATAAATAAATAAAAATAAACATTCCACGTAAGCTAACCGTGTGAGACAAAAATTCAAGATGGCCACCATCGGCGTGGGGCGCATTTATAGCTTAGTTACTAAAATTCACACTTGGTCATGTAATTTCATTTTGTATGGGTTTTAAGGAGTGATAAATCCATTTCCGCTAGTTTTCTATGAGTTCCATGTAACTAATATACACAGAGAACATGCGCCAAATGCAAAAATTCGGCAATGTGTATTGATATTTTTGCTATGATTTCATAAACTTGAGTATATTTCATCAGATGTTTTTATTTTTCAGACTGGATGCTGATTGAAGTGTACAGGCAGAGGTACATAGATGGATAAAAGACAGTGTAAATGGACCGAGATGGCAGCACAGGAACAGTGTGATATTTGTGATTTTTGTGATAAGCCTATGACCAAAGTACTGTCACAGAAAGAGGCTTACGTAGCATATTGAACATTAGTGCTGATCTGAGGGATGGACTTGATGAAAAGCTATTATCTAAAGTGTTGCCAGTTCCAGCTCATAAATGGTGCAAAGAACATTACATCATGCCATCATACATAAAAAAAGGGAAAGGGGGAGTCAGAAGAATCGGAGTGACAAGTGCATATGAAAATCACCTGCCGTTCACAGGCCACTATCTTCAAGATAAAACAAGACTGTCTGTACTGTGGGAAATATGTGCACTATAGTAAGATCACCAAACAACCAAAGGACCAACGTGAGGTGACTCATGAAGCAGCAACAACTGGACTATCATCTGTTGCAGCCAAGGCGATGGAGTGAGCTGATAGTTGGGGACAGTCTATAAATACAGGATTCAAAATGGTGATCTCGTGGCAGCTGAGGCCAAGTACCACCATGATTGTCAAATCCGTTTTCATGATGGGTGAGGGCTTCAGAGGAAACCAAGAGGGAGGCCTTCAGGGTCAGTCGACACCAGAAAACAACATGCGTTCCTGGAATTCTGTGAACATATATATAAGAGTAATGAACATCAGTTCTCCATCACAGGATGCGAATGCCGAAGACACATGGAGGTTTAGCACATGGTCGTGGAATTACTGGCAGTACACAATCCAAGATGGCTCATGTCGTGCCACAAACAGTTCCTGTTTGTGAGTCACTAGACTCTAGAGGCTTTCTGTGGTCTATATTCTCAGACAGTTGACCAACACACAGACTTCCGGGAATCCACAGTTACCTTTCGGAATTACCTATCACGCCATACGCCATTTGCCTATGCAGGTGAATACTGCGAGAAACTGGTCTGCATTGACACTGGAGTCGTGACATCTATCTGTGCTAAGCTAATGCAGATTATTCAGTCAAATCATATGAGGAGGCAGCTGCACGTACCACTGGCCTGAACTACGCTGATGTTAAGCTCAGAAGGAGTGACAAGGTTATATCTATTCGTGCTGCAACCTGTACTGCCACTGTCCGTGGCAATGACGTTGAGGTTGACCCTACACTACCACTCAGGCGGATCACATGTGTGATAAAGAACCGATCAGATATGGAGAATCATCTTAAACATGAGTTTAGCAAACAGCCATCAGCACTGTTTGACAAGGGTACAATGCGCAAATACAACAAAAGTGGTCTTGTCAAGGTGCTGAAAGCTCCTGTAGTCCCAATATCCGCTGAAGCTCTTAAGAACCCATACTATGTGGTCGATGGAGGACATTTGCTGCAAAATGTGACATGGCCTGTGGACTGCACGTACAGTATAGTGATGTGTGTGACAGCTAGGTGAATCATGTTATCAATAGCTATGGGGAAGAATGCATTGTCTGCTTTGATGGCTACACAAATCATACCCTGTCAACCAAGGTAGCTGAACAGAACCGTCGCACTGATCCAAATGTCTCTGCAGATTTGGTGTGTGATTTCAACATATCAGTCACGGGCAACCAACGTTCCATTTTAGCGATCGTAACAAGTCACGGTTAATCAGTAAGCTGAAGGACCGGCATACATCCGAAGGTGTTGCTTACTATCAAAGTCAGGCTGATGCTGACTACTTAATAAGTAGCACAGCCTTGGCATTTGCTGGGATCATAACACGACCTGTGGTACTGTGGCAAAGGATACAGATCTGCTTGTCATGTTGGTTTATAAGGCCATAAAGACAATATCTACATGCAGTATGCAAGAGACTTTGTTTATAGCATACACAGCATCCAGCAGGCAATGCATCCACACACCCGACAACACATATTGATAGCACACGCTATCACCGGATGTGACATAGACTCTGCCTTATATGACACTGGCAAAAAGAAGGCCATGACAGTCTTGGAAAAGTGAGGATTGGAGGACGTTGGATGTGTTTAAGAAGAGCGATGCCAGCCATGAAGAAGTAGCCAGAGTGGGGAAAATATTCTTACTGAAGTTATATAATGCCAATTCGACATGTTCAACACTTGATAAGGTGAGATTTGTGCAGTACATGCAGAGGATAGACAAAGCATCCATCAGCTTCCAACTTCAGAGCCTACCTCCCACATCCACAGCTGCAAAGTACCATTCATATCGAACCTACTTCGCAGTTGTGGAGTGGTTGGGCAATGTTGAGGACCTAAATCCTACTGAGTGGGGCTGGGAGCTTCAAGGCGAAATGTTCAATCTCATTTTGACTGAGGACCAGTAGCAACAGAACATGTTCTTCTCAGTGTGTCATGTGGGGGCAAACAAATGTGTGGCAAGAGATGCAAATGTCATAAAACAGGACTCCACTGTACACCTATGTGTTCCTTGCGTACTGGCCAATCTTGTTAGTTCATGTCCACCTGATGGAGAAGATACAGAGTCCCCATGCTATAAATGTGACCATAACTAGTTATGATAATAAAAAAAATAAAGATTTTATTGAGAAGTAGTTCAATAACTGCTGCTGGCAAAAGTTAGTGCTGGTTCTTGACTTCAAATGTGTTGAATTAACCATTTTGCTTAGTATAGTTTATTACCTTGATCATATCTTGAACATACGTCAAATAATAATTGAAACAATGATAAAAATGGTTTTCTTATACCCAGAAACCCTTAAAAAGAGGAATTACATGACCATCCGTGACTTCCAGTTCCAAAGCTTTGTAGCCTAAATGTCCCATGCCGTTGGCAGTCATCTTAGATTTTCGTCCCACACGGCTTGCTCATGTGGAATGTTTAGAATGTATGTGGATTTCGACTTAGCATACCTCCAAGTAGCTTTCCTGAAAAATTCAGCTTTTTTATTTTTTTTCTAAGTTCCATTCGAATTTGAGCTAATGCTCCTTGCCTTTAATCCATCGAGTTGCATTTCAACAGTTACCTTGCCCTTCACATTAAATTCTGAGCCAACACCACAGAGGCGAATATCAGACGACTAAAGGATCCAGAAGCGTTTGATCCTTCTTTTAATACTGTTTATGGAGGACTTCGATATTAAATTCACAATAGACCCAGAGTCCATGAAAAATGATGGGACTCCTTCACAATTACCTAAGATAACCCCACCGAAGTGAGGCAAATGGAATGGTAATGGCTTTTATGGTAAGTACAGTACTTATTCCTAAATGATCGTGAAGGTGATCTACTATCTCGCCTCTGTCCCTATTCATCTCCTATACCTCATACCAATTAATCTGGCCAGGCATGTATGGCAACAGTGTTCCCGCCGAGATTCTGATTGGCTGGAGGTGTTTGTTCGATTTCGTTGTTGCTTAAACCGATACTCTCTTTATTATCAGATATGATACTGAGTTTGTCGACAATACAATCGTCAAAAGCAATAAGAAATCCGTCATATACTGAACAACAATGAAATCTGCGTAGGAAGATAGAAATATGAGTCAACAAAAGTATTATAACAGTCCAAGTCAAGGTCAGCATTCGAACAATTCCTTTAAATCTCCGACACTCGATAAAATTACAGAAAATTAAGGAAACCTGCTTAATCTAAGCGCTGGTGTAGCACACATTTAAATTTTAAGATCAGTCCGCACCCTTAAATCGTGCCATAACTCTGAATAATTAAAAATTCTGATAAAAAGACGAGTTGTGCGGGAAAGGAGGTTTGAAAAAATTGCAAAAATCAAAGTAGGCTAAAGGAAACTATTTCATTACATGTCTATTATCATAGTAAGGACTGGACTTAAAATTTAAATGTGTGTTACACCAGCACTTAGATTAAGCGGGTTTCCTTAATTTTCTGTAATTTTATCGAGTGTCGGAGATTTAAAGGAATTGTTCGAATGCTGACCTAGACTTGGACTGTTATAATACTTTGTTGACTCATATCTCTATCTTCCTACGCAAATTTCATTATTGTTAAATATATAACGGATTTCTTATTGCTTTTGACGATTGTATTGTCGACAAACTCAGTACCATATCTGATAATAAAAAGAGTATCGGTTTAAGCAACAACGAAATCGAACAAACACCTCCAGCCAATCAGAATCTCGGTGGGAACACTGTTACCATACATGCCTGGCCAGATTAATTGGTATGAGGTATAGTCACTTATTTACAGTGGGCTACGTGAAGACCTGTTCGTTTACAGTACCAACGAACTGCCTTAGTTCTGCTTGTAGATCTGACACGATCAAAGAAAAACTACTTTGTGACGCAGGTCTTGCGCGTGACATGGGTGGTGAACGTGGTGTGACGTTTTGTCTGCTGAGTGAAGGTGAGACATGTCCTTTACCTTGTGACTGCAAGGACAGTGGTGCTGAGCTAGTAGTTGGTTGAACTGTATACACTGTTTGAGAAGGTATGATACCGTGTTTCCTTTCTATCTGTACAGCTAACATGTTATGTCATCCCTTGGAGAAACTACATCTCTAACGCTGCATCTAATTCATTTTACTAAAACGATTACTAAGACTACATTATTTTGTATTAAAGCGGCTTTTCCCTTATAATCAATTTCCGCCTACGGACTGTTTCGTAATGCCTTTGAGATTTCCGTTCCTGTTGCTGCTGACACCGCTGCCGCTTCTAACAGCGTATTATGTTCGGAAGGGATGAACTTATCCTGTCTCACAACTTGCGGTAATCTGTGAAAGCTCTACAGTCATCCTGTTTTCATGTGGTTATAAAAAAAACAAAAAAGTCAACGAATTTGTTACAGCATTCATCCAAGGAAGTACAGTAAACTTCTCCCAATATCCACACCGTATGAGAGATACCACTTGGGAGTAACCATCATTTAATCGGCTCCGAAGAATGGCGATTTTAACGTTGTCTGTCGAACCGTAAGTTCTTTGTTTGTCATACAGACTGGACGGATATCACTAATGAAATCATAAACGCTACTTGCACAGTTCATTCCAGTAGTAAGTTTGGGACGCAATGCATCTTCCAAAATAATTGTTTGGGGGCCAGGGGTAGATATTATTTTTTTAAAAGTAGAAGTAGGAGAAGGTAACTGAGAAATGTGTGATGTATTTGGGGTATGATGTGAATGGAACTCCACTGACAGAACTATTACTCGCGATTAAGTCTTTCCGTTTCTCAGACAAGTAATTGTCGTGTGAGGCTTCAATCTTGGTCGGTTTTCTTTTTTTCTTTCATATCCGGAATTATGTGTATCATAATTCTTAAAGTTAGGAAATGTAGTTAAGAAATAAATTGGAGAAAAAAATAAGTACAAAGAAAATAATAAATGAATACAATAAAGCTATTTTTTTCTTTTTTAACTAAAAAATATATTATGTACAGTAACAGTTAACAAAGGAGGGTCTTTATATATGTATATAATATTTACAAATGAAATGCTCATTTGGATGAAAATAGTAAAAAGAAAAAGAAGAGTACGAACAATAATCTGGGGAAGTTGTTTTAAGCACAGTAATCTAATTCTGTAAAAGAAGAGAAAATAATGCATTAAGTTTGTCCCGGAGATAATAGAAGGAAGTTTTTACTGAACTGTTCTAACTCACCACCTATTTATTTAGCACATGGCGTTGGGCGTGCTATGAGCTGGTATTAATAGCTGATAGGAGGTGAAGAGGGCGACTTGCAGGTCACCTGGTCACTGGAGGTTTGACACTCGGCAGAATCGTGGTCGTGGTGACAGACAGGCTTGGCGATAAACAGGCTCGGTGATGGGCAGGCTTGGATTGGTGACAGGCAGGCTTGGTGATGGACAGGCTTGGTGACTGAAGGGCTAGATGACAGGCAAGCTCAGTGACAGACGGGCTCAGTGACAGACGGGCTCAGTGACAGACGGGCTCAGTGACAGACAGGCTCGATGACAGACAGGTTCTGTGACAGCCAGGGATGGCGACAGATGGCAAATAGTCGGTTTGCAGGCTACTGGATTTGACGGTAGACAGACTGGAAACAAGGCGTGCTCCTGACCTAGCGTCCACCAAAATGTGAGATGTGGGCGTGTAATTTTACCACCAGGATTTCAGGTTATTCTTAAAGGCTCCGTATTGATACTGGATGCTTTATTTAAAGCTAAGATGTTACACCCACGGAGTCTAGTTATCTCTAATTCTCGTACAATCTTTCGGGGTAAAGACAGAAAGTTTCCTGTGTGTGTGTTGCCCAATCCCATGACTACACTGTGCACACAAAGAACAGTCTCCTCAGTAGATATGGCAAGAAGGCAAATGGCCTCTGCTGATTCATGTCGTTTGATTCAAGATGGATAAACAACAAATATCCGCTCGCTTCCAAATAACCTAATCCCTTCTCAAAGAGCAATGGACATATGTGTTGGGAATATCTTTGAGAGACTGGAGGAGATCAGCTTGGGTGAGAGAGCAGGCTAAAGTCAAGAACAGGATAGAAAAAATAAAAGAACAGAAATTGAGGTGAGCGAGTCATATAGCAAGAACAAGGGATAACCGATGAGGCAAGAGACTGACTAACTAGACTCCAAGAGATTGCAGGTGTAGCAGAAAAAGACCAGACAGGAGGTGGACGGATGAGACAGAGGAGTTTGTAAGTAAAAACTGGCTGCGTTTGGTTCGGTTAAGAAATTCGTGGAGAAGGTTGAGGGAGGGGGGGAGGCCTTTATCAGCAGTGGACTTTCCCGCCACGCAACACACCACACAATAATATTCACTTTCCCACTACACCACACCACACCACTCACTGTCGCATTACACTATCCCAAACCACACCGCACCACATATCACATCACATCACACTCCAACAATCACAAAACATAATACACCACACTACACGTCACCACAGAAAATTATGTCACCTTCACGCACATCATACCACACTGAACCAAAACACTGCACAGTCACACACTACGTCACACCATATCACACTACACCACAACACACTACAAATACACCACAGTCCCACAGTAAGCCATATCATACCACACCACGCCACAATCACACGGCACCACATCACACCAGTTTCTCAGAATCACTCACGTTGCCTTGCATTGCTTCCCTTTCCTGAAACGCATAAGTCTCTAGTACGACAATGTTTTTTCTTGTTATCGGCTTGACTGATCAATGCAGCGTCTAGCACGCATATATGCACTCGTGAACAGGCGCCTGTACAAATAAACACACACACACACACACACACACACACACACACACACACACACACACAGTCAATCATCGACATTTTTTCCCTGGTAAAGATGAGGGGACGTTGGATTCAGAAATAAGAAGGAAAAATACTAAAATGAGAGAAACATAACCAGTACGCCGAGGAGAAAGCCCCACACAATTATCTAAACGTAATTGATGCTCACGAATGATTACATCACAAGCCTAATGTGCACGCACATCACGAAATCCTGACATCCTTCACTCAACAGTCATGTGCAACACCACTTCCCACTAAATATAGCAAATGCACTTCCCCCTAAATATAGCAAATGCAATGCCCACAAAACAATCTCAGATACTTTAACACGCAAAGGCTCTAGGAAGATGGCAGGTATGTCCAGTTCTTGTGGAGCAGAAAGGAGCGTCACTGAACATCACTAATGCACTGAAATCACTATTTTCTGACAGGTCCTTGATCCAGAAATCCGTTTATTCCTAGTGTCTAGTACCTCATTTATGTTTAATTCTTGCCACGACCAGGTGATTTTATTCTGTTTAGGAGGGTACCCAAATAGTGAAAAGGTTAATGAAAGCTACATCGTATTCCTCGGGTTCATAATTTCTCTACTCAGTTGTGTAAAGTAGCCTGAAACTGGCAGGAATACAATTACAATCAGGTCCTAGCGATGAAAGAGTTAAGGAAGTCTCTGACAGGCATTATAGTTATGCACTTCATCTGGCGACCATCTGGTGAAACGAAGCAATAAAGAGCTCAGAGTTTCAGTCAAGGCTGTTGTAAAATTAGCGTCTTCACTCCCATGGCTTATTCATAAATTATTTCTGATGTCACCACACAGTTTTATTTTGCTGAGGATGGAATTTTCAAATTGGAAGAATTAGATACAGCCACCTCTTCCCCCTACATTACAAGAGGTTTTCCCTAAGTTTATTACTCGTAAAATCATCTGGAGGCAGCAAGAGTACTGTAGTTGATGCTGCTGTTGTGGACTTATATGAAACATAAACTCGGTAGACTATAGGCTTAAGCTGCTGTTCTCCTGCAGTCCACTCTCCTCCTTTCGAGGGATAGGAAGTAGCTGAGACACGTCTGTATAAGCATGTAGATAAGCCGCCTGGATATAATGGTTCCACCACATGAAGGCTTCCCTCTCGAGCGCCTGTAAAAGTATATTAGTAAAAAGCGTTACCAGTTCAATGGGTCAGAGTTCTTGCTACAAAACACTGTACAGCTGACGTCAGTATTTCTTTTTCAGTGTTTTGAAACTTGTCGAAACCCATATACTGTAGATCTTGCTAAATTACGGCCAATCCCATATAACTTAATTCGAGGTGTAGGGGCCCAAGGTTAGGCTACCGTGGTCCAGTACATTAAGGATGGACGACCAGCCTACCTCCCCTGATGGCATTACATGATTGATAAATCTCCTGTCACCTCCTGGGGATTGAACATATGCAAGGACGTCACTCCAACTGGAGCATTCCAGTCATTAGACCTACATTAATGAGGAGGGTTGTTGGAAGGGTTGAATTTCAGGTCATTTATTGAAATCCGCAGAAGCGTATTGCGATTACTGGCCGCAACTCTACTGACTCCTTTATCTCAGTAAAACCGTCTAGTGATAGAAAAGAATAACTTAAAGAAGACATCATCGTAGCAGAAGAGCTAAAAGACTAACATGTATATAAACATGACCGGGGACGCAAAAAAAAAAAAAAAAAAAAAAAAAAAAGCTAATATAACCTCCTTGAATGAGAAAACGTATTGTGTGCTATTCTCGCTATTTTCCATTTAACTGTTTCTAGAAGGGACTTCAAACGGGAGGGGTTAGATATCGCCCTCATTAACCCTTCCACTACACACACACCGCAACTCAGCCAGGAGACAGGGGGTGTGTGCTGGGCATTCCCCAGGCCCTGTCTTCCCCCTTACCTTACTCAAGACAACCACCACCAACCGGGCTACAGCAAGGCCCGGTCTCCGCGAATGAGGAGAGAATCATCAACAACAACAACCTTCCACTACGAGAGGTCTCTCCCGAGCTGTACGAAATCGACTGGAGCTGGGGAGGTTAAAGCGGAAAATACGTCATTATAGTGAAACGATTAACAGGAAACAAGAATATAAACGAGGGAGCATTTAAACACACACACACACACACACACACACACACACACACACACACACACACACACACACACACACTGCAAGGGAGGTCATATTCAGTGAACAATGCAACTTCACTGAACTAAGCAAACATAAGAAGTGAGTGAAGAATGATGAGAAGGCATGCAACATAAGATCAGAATAGAGAGGGATAGAGTGACAAAGGAAACAGTCAAACCCTGTAGCTCTGAGAGAAGGGGTTGCGGAGTTTATTACTTCAAAATCAATACTTGCAGCTGATGAATGAAACAGATGACGACAAAGAACAAACAGACAAATATTTCGTGAGAAAGGTAGACGAAACAGCTTTAGAACCAGGAGGAAGACGACTCCAAAATAAGTGTAATTATATACTCAGTTTGATGGACTGTTTTTATTCTTGTTCTTGTTAACACCAGACGATTTTATTTGATTTAGGAAGAGCTTCAGTGCAACGAAGGGGGTGAAGGCTTCCTCTAACACCTCCAGTTCGAAAAGTCTGTTCTAAACGGCATAAGCGTCCCGGATACCAGGCTGTGTATAATACAAAAGATGTCACCAGAGTAAAAGGGTCAAACTATCAAAAAGTACGAAGACTCTATAACTCCTCAGCATGTATACCGTCACAGTGATCTTGAATTCAGATCCACAAACTCTACAAACTGATGCAGGCAACAACCAGCATCGAATCCGCGACTACCTAATGCCCAGCCCGCAGCTCTATCCAGTTCACCATTACGTCATTTTTAGGACCACCAACAAAATTTCAGCTTCATAAGATAACCAAATTTTGTATGACGTTTATAGTCGACCAAGAATGATCAAGAGAAAATTTAGACTAAAAGAGTTTAATCTACGATGAAGGTAGCAGGGCGAAGTCCCTGAAATCCATTCAGGCCGAAAACTGCGAAATGGGTCAAGCAACATCCTTTAAAGTTTCAGCATTTTTTTACCAACAAGAATAATCTCTGTGTGGCTGCCGTTCGAACAACGAATGCTCTGCTCTTAAGCTGAGAATTACTACCAAACATATTTCCCACCCCAGCCGCGGTGTAATGGAGTAAAGTGCACGCTATCGACCGAGGGTCCCAGCTTTTGATCACACCCTTGGGCCTTTGACTGATGTTGGGAAAGGCGTGCAGTGCCTAAGTGCTACCGCTCCCACAAAAGTCACCTTGGGTCTCATAATTATGGTCGAAAGACTTGTGTATTCTGTTCCAGCAGAGTATCTTAATAAACTACGAGTGTCACAGAAGCCTAGGTGTTGTTACAGGTACCATGAAGTAACTAATCGTCGGAATAAATCAAATATTCTCTTCCTGCTAACGCCTAAGTATATATTTCATTTGACTGAGAATGCCAGCCATAGAGCGTTAATGGAGGGAACGCCTTAGCTCCTCAGAGGGGTACAAATGGCGTAAAACCGCATAATCTTTTCAAGGATGGGATGCAAACGACCCAAGGCAGCAATCATGATATTCGGGTGTGTCCCCCCTGAATGTTCCTGGAAATATAGGAAAGCGAGACCACCAGGCGTACCGTATACATAAAGTTTCCTGAGCTATATACAGCTGCAGGTATATATCTTCATCTTCACACTTACAGTTGCCAAACATTGTAAGACCAAAGCATCGAGAATGATAGAGTAAAAAAGGAATATGACCAAACAAAGTTATTCAATTTAATAATAATTCTTTGCTATGGAAGCCTGGTCGTGGTAAAAACTGATAAGGATCAGTTATAAATATTGGTCCAGCTCTCGGCACTAACGAGACGGAGGAAAGGTGAGGATGCAGGCGGTGAGAGCAGAACCACCCTTACCCACGAGTGTTTGTGAAGTCATCTGAAAGGGGTCCTCTCTGCAAAGATGTAACCCAGGAAATTAAATGGCACATTTTATGGTTATTTTTTCCTATCTCAAGATGGATTTATTTGGCTTGGAATGGACTTTTCCGGGCGCAGGGGTTATATACTCGCTTAGCTTGCATGAACCTCTCCACTACTCGGGCAATGGCAAAATTTTTAAAAAACCATCTGGAGATAATGAGCATGAAATAAAGAATATGTCATTGGACTGAATCTCAGGAGCGAATTGTATTTTGTTATTGCTGCTGTAAGACTACTTTGCTTAGATTACAATAGCCCCATAGTAGCCAAGGGTGTATCTGACCCCTCCAGCCGGAAAAGCAGCCCCATTATAGTGAAGGGCATATCTGACCCCTCCAGCCTGAAAGTCTCCCTTAAGCAGAAAAACAGTGTCTGAGGTCTTGATAGAGCTCGTACAAGGTATAGACCACATTTGTACAGTACTTGAAAGGAATGTAAGTAGGGAAGTGTTATGAGTAAGATGCTCTTTCACATACAAAAGACCCTGCGATAACACAACAAAGAGGCACAAGGTAGTAAAAGGAGTTAGTGAAGCCTATATGTAACTTCCATTTCGAAAAAATCTCTCCCACGCTGAATAAAAAGAAAGAAAGAAAAAAACATAATTGGAAGAGTTATATGGATGAAAATGGTATGGGCGGGTGGCTCTGTCCCCTTCAAGACAATCTTAGTAACAGAACAAACAGAGGACCTGAGTGGCCCCCCGAGTACCCTGAGTAAACATCAAACTGAGACCCAGATGATGGTATGGTGTCCTAACACGGAGAATAGATTGCCAATTAACAACTTTTGTAGTACAGGAATGATGACGGTATAATTAAAAGCATACTCAGTCCAAAGTTGAGAGGGCTTCTGCACTTGATTTCCTGGGCGACCCTTGGGCCTTTGGGTAGGACCTATTTTTTAATATAGTCTCTTCGTATCGATAATGAAACACAGAACTTCATTGCACAGAGATTTTGGATGTCGGAGATAAGAGGGATGCTTAGGTGTTTTCTTCGTCAATAGTTTAGTTTGGCATGAGAGTTAACATGGCAGCAAGCCTGTTAACTTGGTATACAAATATATCCAATCATCGCGACGAAATTCTGCCACAGATACACTTCATTACGGTCCAAGTTTACACACACACACACACACACACACACACACACACACACACACACACACACACAGGACAAGATTTAAATGCTGTATATAAAAATTTTTGTGAATTTTATGAAATAGGAGTCCAGAAGTACATCCCACAGCACAAAGAAGCAGATAAGAAAATACAGAAATAGTTCAATACAGAAAGTAAAAAATCAAAAGAAAGAAGGGATTTGTTGTGGAATAGATACAGAAGACACAATAGTGAAAGGGCGTATAATAATTACAAACAGGCAAGAAACGACTATATATACAAGAATAAGGAGGGAAGCCCAAAAACAGTTTGAGGAGGATATAATAAATAAAAGTAGTGACCAACCAAAGCTGTTTTACAGCTATATCAGAAGCAAAACCAAAGTAAAAGATATAATACAATCCATTACGAACGAGGGAATCACTTATACACAAGAGAAAGATATTTGTGAAGCACTAAATAAGAATTTCCAATTAGTTTTTTACAGAAGAAAAAAATTTTGAGAGGGACTATGTGGAACACGCATGTCCACACATACTACCAGATATACAGATAGCAGAAAAAGTAATACAGGAGGAGTTAAGTAGACTAGACCGAGGAAAAGCAAGTGGTCCTGATGAAATTTCATGTTGGGTATTACGAGAATGTGCAAAGGAGTTATGTAAACCATTATTTTTAATTTTCAAGAAATCCTTGAGTCAAGGTAAACTACCTGATATTTGGAAAAAAGCAAATATTGTCCCCTTATTCAAGAAAGGAAATAGAAAAAATCCACTCAACTACCGACCAGTATCACTGACCAGTGTTGTAAGCAAGGTATTAGAAAAGCTTATAAGAAAAGATTGGGTAAATCATCTAGAAGAACACAGTATGATAACAGAAAGACGGTTTGGTTTCAGAAAAGGAAAATCATGTGTTACTAATCTGTTGAGCTACTATGACAGAGTAACAAACACAATACAGGAAAGGGAAGGATGGGTGGACAGTATCTATTTAGATTTCAAGAAAGCTTTTGACACAGTACCACACCAAAGACTTTTATGGAAACTGTACCATCAAGGAGGAATTCGAGGCAAACTGTTTTGTTGGATGCAAGACTTTCTCATAAAAAGAGAAATGAGGACAGTACTAAGAGGAAACTACTCATCATGGAAAGAAGTGACTAGTGGAGTACCACAGGGTCCAGTGCTGGCACCAATCATATTTTAGTGTATATAAATGATATAAACAGTAACACTGGAAATGAGAGCTATCTGAATATGTTTGCAGATGATGCAAAAATACAAAGGAGAATTGCTAACACAGACTCTTGTAAAGAGCTACAAGAAGAATTAAATAAACTTCATGAATGGAGTAGTACATGGCAAATGGAATTCAATGTGGACAAGTGTCATGTAATCAAGTTTGGTAAATGTGGAAAAAGACCTGATTGGGATTATAAGTTAAGAAATAAAACCCTATACACATCAGAAAGAGAGAAAGACCTAGGTGTGATTATCAATAACAGGCTATCTCCAGCTGACCACATCAGCGAGAAGGTACGGAACATGTATACACTGCTTGCAAATATGAGAATAGCATTCACATACATAAATGAAGACATGCTAAGAAGGATAATAACATCATTCATTAGACCAACCCTGGAATATGCATCAGTAGTCTTGAGTCCTCATCTCAAAAAGCACATAGACAAGATTGAAAAAGTTCAAAGGGCCGCTACAAGATGGATACCAAGCTTAAGGGACCTAAGCTACGAAGAAAGACTAAATAAACTGAATCTACCAACACTACAGGAGAGAAGGAAAAGAGGAGACATGATAATGCTATATAAATGCATATCAGGAAAGGAGAAAATAGACATAAATGATTACTTAACATATGGAGAAGCATCAGCAAGAGGACACTGCAAAAAATTGCATAAGAAGAGAGGTGATAAAGACGTAAGGAAAATTAGTTTCCCAAATAGAGCATTTGATCAGTGGAATGCACTACCGAATGAAATAGTGTGTGCCAAAACAATTCACAAATTTAAGGATATGTACGATAAATATGGTTTAAGACACGGGACAGTACGAGCTTGACTCATTCCTGTAAAGATACAATTAGGTAAGAACAATTAGGTAAGAACACACACACACACACACACACACACACACACACACACACACACACACACACACAAAACCACATGTATTTTTTATACATAAATTTTACTTGTTTGCCATGAGGACGGCAGGTAGTTTTGGAAGTGAAAGAAATGAAAACTGGAGGATGGTAGGCCAGGAACAATGAGAAGACGATGATGATGAAGAAGAAAAAGAAGATGAAGAAGAGTAAACATGCACTATCCTCAGTTACTCTGCATACTGTCACGAGAGGGAAAATGAAAAACAAATGCTAATCGCCTGCCAAAACATGTTGCTGGCTAAGGCACAAGCTACCTGCAGACCAAATTTGAAGAAAGTTCTCAAAAATCTATAGAGTTCAGTAACCGCTTCTCATAAAAAGCCAATCCATATTAAGAAACATATGGCGGCTGGCATTCGGTCGTCTTTGATCAAATCCTTACCAAAAGTAATAGACTTCTGCACATGGACATAGTTGCTATTTCCTAAAGGTTTGGTGAAAATTCGTCGACAACTTTTCGAGATGTTTTGGGAAAACACACACACACACACACACACACACACACACACACACACACACACACACACACACACACACAAAACCACATGTATTTTTATACATAAATTTTACTTGTTTGCTATGAGGACTGCAGGTAGTTTTGGAAGTGAAAGAAATGAAAACTGGAGGATGGTAGGGCAGGAAGAAGACGATAATGATGAAGAAGAAAAAGAAGAAGAGGCAGAAGAAGAAGAAGAAGAAGAAGAAGAAGTAGAAGAAGAAGAAAAAGAAGAAGAAGAAGAGTAAACATGCACTATCCTCATTTACTCTGCATACTGTCACAAGAGGGAAAATGAAAAAAAACAAACGCTAATCGCCCGCCAAAACATGTTGTTGGCGAAGGTAAAAGCTACCTGTAGACCAAATTTGAAGAAAATTCGCAACACTCTAAGGAATTCAGTAACCGCGTCTCACAAAAAGCCAATCCGTATTAAGAAACTTATGGCGACTGGCATTCGGTCGTCTTTGATCAAATCTTCACCAAAGGCAATAGGCTTCTGCACATCGACATAGTTGTTATTTCCTGAAGGTTTGGTGAAAATTCGTCGACAACTTTTCGAGATGTTTTGGGAACACACACACACACACACACACACACACACACACACACACACACACACACACACAAACACACACACACAGAAACTTTATTGCCTCGCCTCGCTAAAGGCGGGTGATAATGAATTAGCAGTCCACAACAGAATCAATCAAAACTCACTTCAACTCCTTGTCAGTAACAGGCTGGGGAAGACAAAGGAGGAGGAGGAGGAGGAGGAGGAGGAAAAGATAAAGTAAAGAAAATGAACGAGAGAAAGAGAAATAAAGAGAAAGGGAAAAAGAAAAAGAAAAGACTGAAAAAGGAGAAGTAAAGGGAAAAGAAAAAAGAAAAAGGAAAAAAAAGAAAAAATATATATATATATATAAATTAGGACAAAATATAAAATGAAGAAGAAGAAGAAGAAGGAAGAAGACGAAGAAGAAGAAGAAGGAGAAGGAGGAGGAGGAGGAGGAAGGAAGAAGGAATTAAACTGAATTATTGAAAATAATCATGAAGCCGCAGTGACATGGTCATATGGCGCCGTATAACAAGATAAATAATTGAATAAGAAAACGAAAATGAAATAAAATGAAAAACATCTTGCAGAGACATAAAAAGCTAAAACTCCAAAAACATCAACAAATTATAAAAGGCGGAGGAGGCCTGCCTCAAGAAAAGTAAAAACATCGACTGGACAGCCAGAGGACTCCCCAAGCATGGAAGATAATAAGAACTATCCGCCGCCCTATGTCTATGGCGAAAATTCCGGCGAAGTTCACCCAGATTTGGACGCTTGTCCACCAAGTGACAGACAGTAAGGGGAACCAGGCGGTTGTCACAATAGGGCTGAGTCCCACCATACATCAGGAACCCATGAGTAAGCCGTTGAGTGCCCAACGCAAAGCCGGGCAACAGCCACCTCTGACAGCCGACTCATGAAGGGGAATCGATAATATTACCCTCTAGAAAAAGAAATGGGAGAAATGGAGTTCCCCCGAGCTAAGCCCCGTATTGGACTATATAGCCCCGCTAGGGTTACAGGAGCGAGCTACCACTCCCAGCACGGCAGCCCGGGCGAGGCTCGAACTCGCAATCCCCCGATTACGAGTCCAGCGCGCTACCACTATGCTACCACGCCCCCCCCTCTAGAAAAAGGCCCTTCATTTAATATTAGTGACAGCAACCCACCGTCTCTGCCTACAAGCACGAACCGTCGACTTTAAGGAAGGAGACATTACAGTTTCGGGAAGTAGGTACTTGTTAGGGAGCCGTCGAGCAGATGTAGATTTTCTAAAGCATCTGCCCTCTCATTACACGCCATACCAATATGTGCCGTTGCCCAACAAATCTGAACCAGTTTAACCCCTCTCTCAGTGAAGAAAACAATATACCCCCTCTCTCAATCAAGGAAAGCCTTCAAGATTGGCAAGGACCAAAGAATGAGAAGAATTATAACGTTCAAGAGCCAAGAGAACGCTTTGGGTGTTGCAAAAAAACGTCAAATTCCTGTCTGAAGTTGAGGAGCTAAATTATAGCTGACAATTCCTTAGTAAAAACAGATGCATCTAGAGGAAGACTGCCTCCCTTCACAAAGTTTGGGAACACCACTCCAAACCCGACCCCAGTGGCCTGCTTAGATCTGTCTGTATAAACAGGATCAGTATCCCCGTGAAGGGATGAGTGTTCTAAAGACAACAGTTGATGTATCTCCTGGGAGGAGGCCGAAGATTTAGTGCCAGCAAAATCTCTGCAGAACTGCACTGTTGGAAGAAACCAAGGATCAATCATGGGACCCGGACAGCACAGGCAGGTGCAACTGAAAGACCGAACTCCTCCATGATCTGCCTGATGCTGAACCCATAGGGATGCGGAGTGGGAGGGTGAGAATCATAATAATGAAAAAATAACTCTTCAGACACACAAACGGCTGCAAGTGAGTCTAGCAGACGTCGCACACGATTCCAGCAATGAATGAGCAATTACTTGCACTGCAGATTCAAGGGGGGCACACCAGCCTCCCCCAGCAAGCTAGGCATAGGATGTGAAAGCACCAGTAGCAAGTCACAGACCAGTATGATGTACAGGATTGAGAACACTATGCCGAAGTGCAGTAGCTGAGGAATACACCTTGCATCCATAGACAAGGTTAGATCCCACCATGGTGCTATACACGTGCAAGAGCGTCTCAAGTCCATCCCTGTGCTGGATCATCAGAAATATCAGTGTACTTGTCGCCTTAGAAATGCACCATGAATTCGATAAATGGATTTTTCATGGTCGATTGCCCACTACTGACCAGAAGCCAGATAATTGAAATGCACCGCAGCTGCAAGATCGTTGGGGCTCTCAACGGACCTTACGAAGCTGGACGAATGAGTCGCCTACGAGATTAGTTCCGAACTATAAACAAAATCTGAGGGAGGTCTTAACCACATTGCAACGCGTTTGTTTATATCTTATCTCCTGAGCCTTATAATCTTAAACTGGATAAGTCTCACACATAAAATCATTTGTTTTTCCTCATCCAATCACTGGACTTCATTCAAACAGTTTAGGGAGAGTTGCAGTCAATCAAACAGGTGGTATGCATCAGCTGGGTCATTTTGAAAGCAACGAACGTTTACCTGATCGTACACATTGTCACGGGGTTTTTTAAAATATATGCAAATATTAAATGATAATGTTCAATAATACTGAACAGCAGGAACAAGAATTGTCTTGCTAAATCAAGCAATGATTACTTTACGCTGGCTTGCTTCGCACGATTCTCTAAGAACGAGAATTTATAAACTTCCTCAACAGTACACATCAGAGACTAATTACTCAATTGCTGTTTATTAGTACTGTTAGCCTCTGGAGAAAGTTACTTCACCCCTGACAATAAATAACTAATACTATTAATAATATCAGATGCGTAACTCCTAGAAGGCACAACGGATTTTAAGCTTAATACAACAAGACTGGCCTAAGTACCAATTATGAATGGCAAAACGTTTATGCAAGCTAGGAGCTATAAGGGAAATAAGCTTAATTGTGGAGAAATGAAACACGAGTTTACATTACATTAAGCTCAAGAAAAAGAACTGTTAAATTTATTGATTACAAAGAAATAAATTTATCGTTACATTTCAAATGAATTCAAATAAAGAGATCGTACTCACTCACTCACTCAAAAGCTAAATTCTTACGCCTAGGAAAAGCACCTTAACTAAACTCTTAAGTCTAAGAAAACGAAAAGGAAATACTGGTCAATGAATGTAGTGTATCACCCAAAGAAGGGTGGGAGCCTGGAGAACTGTAGTATAGTGGAGTCTGGGTGCTAGCTGGCCTCTCACTCTCTCACTGCTGGAGCACAGAACCTCACTCCGTCACGACAGACACTTGACTGACTATTCAAATACGATGCGTGTGGTAGAACGCACAGGCCAGCCCAGAAAGCGTGGCCAACGGTTTAGGCAAGCAGGGGCTAACAATAAAGAAACAATAATATGGCTCAGTAGAGCACTTAATGACGTGCATTAGATCGGTCACTTTTGAAACAGTGACGAATGTTTTGAAAAGTATACCACCGAAATGGAGAGAGAAACGGTTAACTGAGCGATACACGGTGAGTTTTCCACTAATAGTTCGTGGTTTCTCACAAAAGGAAAATGTCGCGAATTTGATTCGTGAGATTACGCCCCTACAAAATGAATTTTTTCCTTATGGGAAAAAATTTGTGGATATATATATATATATATATATATATATATATATATATATATATATATATATATATATATATATATATATATATATATATATATATATATATATATATATATATATATATATATGTACACATCCTAACTCAGTCACACAAGATTCACACTGTGTTGTGTGTGCTATCCTTCTACAGGAGAAAATCACTATCGCCAATGAGCGTAAAAACCTCGTATTTACGTTAATAGAGGCAAGCTTGAGGGAAAAAACTCCGTGACGACGGTGAAAATCCTGTACTCAGGTCAAACTGAGTGAAAGTTCACTATATTTACACTGACAACTAATTGTTGTGTAGCGTGGTGTATGTAATACACGGTGTAGGTGTGACAGTTGTAGTGTAACTGTACCTACTTGTAAAATGACACAGTAATATTAATAATATGGCGACGATGAAGGCAGAGGAGAAGAGGCGGCAGCGTGTGGCAGACGATCAGCTGGCCCGCACAGCAAAACTGCTACAGCCATTGCTGTACCTGCAAAATCAATTAAAGTGGAGCATCAAAAGTGTCAATGAGACAAAAATTCTTATTACGTTACAATTACTCTCTCTGCCTAGCAGTCAGTACATGCTACGAAAGGTACGCTCTAGCTGAAAAATACGAGTGACAGCCTAAGCTTCGTACATTCGAGGTCGCCATTAATTTATTAGGTAGATTATTAACCAGGAAACGTAGTCCCTGGACGCCGTTGTCTCAAGGACTCGTGTAGTTTACTGGTTAAACTTAACTCTACACTTACGATTAGTGTCGGCAAGTTGAGAATCCTTATGCAAACTCGGGCTCACGTAGCCTCGAACTGCACACGGGTCCTCAACCTGTGCCTTAACCTAGTGCCTATATTAATATCGGGGAGCTAAGAATTCTTGTGCAAACGCGGGCTCACGTAGCCTTGAGTCACCTCTGCGGAGTTCTCTCTCGAACTTCCCCCTTAACCTACAGTACTTATATTAATATTGGGGAGCTGAGAATCCTTCTGCAAACTCGGGCTCACGTAGCCTCGAGTCGCCTCTGCAGAGTTCTCTCTCGAACTTCCCCCTTAACCTACAGTACTTATATTATATACAGGCCCTGGACATACTGTGTCCTGTACGGCCAACAAGTGAGACGTCAGGTCTACACTTTTAACTGGGAACCAGGCTGGTCCTTGGATTACTCAAATCTCTGAGGCCGCCTATCTTACGGAACCCAGCATACAACAGTCGCTAGTTAGTAAGCAGTTAGTAGGTGAGACATCAGGTCTACACCCACATTACCACTGCCCTGCCTCTTAAATGACTCAGAGATTACAGGTGTGGTTTCAAATGGCGCAGGAAGGACATGTCCCTGATTGGTGTTACATGGACACACATTGCAGGAACGCACAAAACTATCTATGTCTCGTCCCATCCCTGGCCAGAAAAAGTCAGCTCGGATACGGCCCTGGGTCTTCCTTTTGCCCAGATGACCTCCTGAGGCTGAACAATGACCCCATTCTAACACTGCTTGGCGGTACTTGGCGGGAACGACAAACTGCAGTCAAACCTCACCCTCGGGTGTTCGTGACTCACGGTAGAGCCGTCCTTGTTTACGAAGGAACTTGGCTCGACCTCCCCATGAATACTTTATCACTCTACCCTTTTGTTTGTTCCGCACGGCAGCAAGTGTCGGGTCAGAATGTTGTTCTTGAACAACAAGTTGGCTACAGATCAGATCTTGCGGTGATTCAATGGTCACTGGGGTGACACAATCTGGAGCCTCAGTCATGGCTCGTGTTACTGTAGCCGAAGTCTGAGTAGCGTCATCTTCGGTGCAACTATCCTTAATACCGAAAATATTGCCTATTATTAGGTCAAATAAGGGTTCTGGCATGACAACTGCGAGTGTCGTACCAGTATAAAATGGAGATGCCACCTGGATACATGCCTCAGGGAACAATCTCACTGATCCATCAATAAGGTTTACGTGGATCTGTCAACCTGTGTACTGCTCAGGCCGAACTAAACTCTGCTTGACAGAGCAACCTGAGGATCCATTATCTCTCAGGACCTTCACAGGGATGGCTCCCACAAACCCTGGTTGAACGAGGAAGGCACTGTCACCTGTGGGAGGGCCTGTGGAGGAAGCAGCTAGCCACTCATGAGGCTGCTGAATAACTGATGAGGCAAACATTGTGCCTTGTGAATTAGAAACTTGAGGGGTCGTACTCACTACCTGTGGAGATGGAACATTGGCCATCTGTAGAGGGGGGTTCACTGTCACTGTGGGACTAGTGAACTGTGGGGGAGTACCCATACTGGTAGGGACGTGACCACCGTGCAGCTGCTGAGGAATGAAGGCTGCGTTCGCTTCCTGCCTCCTTTGAGCTGGTGGTGAAAAAGTTTGTCCCGACGGTCGGTTGCGTGGCTGCTGCTGCTGCTGGTTAGGGTACCTGTTGTACCTCTTCCACTCAGGTTTCTGAGTGTTTTGCCCCTGGTCCTGCGGTTTGCTTGGACCTTGGCCATTACTCTGAGAACGGCCTTTTTGCTGGGGTTCAGTCTGAGATGGTTTCCCAGATTTATCAGCTTTACTGTTCCAGGTATGCTGCTTGCGAGTTTGATACTCGTATGCTGTGAAGTACGCGTCAGCCTTTTCTACCATTTGGCTGGCATCTTTCACCTGGCAGATCTTAAGCTGTGCTATGAGCTCAGCAGGCCACGACCTCTCTAGCTGTGTAGCAGCATAAGGTCAATTATCCCCTCACGCGTGGAAGGAGTTTCATCTTTCTCCATCTACTCATTTAAGTAAGCAGTGAGACGGTCGAGGAACTGAACAGCTGTCTCCTTGTCTTGGAGACGAGCTTGCATGAACTGAACATTGGTGTCGTCTACTGTGAGACCATACGCCTTAATGAGTGCAGCTTTCATCATCTCATACGTGAGATTGTCTCCACGAATTCTGTGGAGAATATAGAGGGCAGGGCCCTCAAATAAACTAAGAAATTGGAGCCGCTTAGCTGCCTCATCCAGTTGATACATGTCTGCCATGTCCTCAAAACGAGCTATGTACGGCTCGATTCGCTCGCCTTCCTTGTATGAAGCTTGATACGTGGGGTCGCCAGGACATGTGCAGGGAGAACGCTCGTGGAGCTTGGACCAACTGCACCAGATGTACCTGAAGCCAAGGAATCTCGCTTGAGCTTCAGCCTTTCATATTCGTGTTTTTCGCGTGCTTCTCGCTCGGCACGTTCGTGTTCTCGTTCTCTGTCTCTTTGTTCACGCTCGTACTCGCGTTGTTCTCGCTCTTGTACTAGCTCGTGTTCGCGTTGTTGTTGCTCTTGTTCTAACTCGAGCTCGCATTCTTTCTCCTCGTGTTCGCGCTGTTCTCACTCGTATTCGTGCTGAATCTTGTGCTCTTCACGGGCATCGTTCTCGCGCTGCTGCTCCTGATTATGCCGTGAGAGTATGTACTCTTTAATTTCAGATGGGTCTGTAAGACCCATCTCTTTGGCTTCCTGTAAAAATACAGTGGTAGCCATGATGCTAATTTACTAAGCAAACCGAAACTGAGTACTGACTGCTTCGCAAACGAATGCTAATAACACAAGTAAAGAATACAGACACAAGCTAGTGGTGACCAGTCTTATCTAGTTAACTGACAAAAATAAAGCAAAAATTCACTTGCTAAACTAACGGTAAACACCAGTAAGCTTGTGCCTATAAACTTTAATGATAAATACCTAATTATGAACGAGTGAGTACTATCTCGTGAATAGCTTTAGAGCTAGGAGTTAATATCCTGGAATGAGGTCACCAATTGCCACGGGGTATTTAAAATAAATGCAAATATTAAATGATAATGTTCAATAATACTGAACAGCAGGAACAAGAATTGTCTTGCTAAATCAAGCAATGATTACTTTACGCTGGCTTGCTTTGCACGATTCTCTAAGAACGAGAATTTATAAACTTTCTCAACAGTACACAGCAGAGACTAATTACTCAATTGCTGTTTATTAGTACTGTTAGCCTCTGGAGAAAGTTACTTCACCCCTGACAAATATAACTAATACTATTAATAATATCAGGTTCTTGCTGATGTGTAACTCCTAGAAGGCACAACGGAGTTTAAGTTTAATACAACAAGACTGGCCTAAGTACCAGTTATGAATGGCAAAACGTTTGTGCAAGCTATGGTCGTACCATTCTAAAGTGGCGGTTTGGGTGGGGCACGAACCTCTGTACAGTGTTGCCACGTTTTCCATACTCGCGATGCCTCTCTCTCTCTCTCTCTCTCTCTCTCTCTCTCTCTCTCTCTCTCTCTCTCTTCTGGGGGGATGTGCATCACCCTAGGGAATTTTGTTTCTTTTATGTCTTATAAACTTGTGCTTTCATTTCTTTATTTTGTTTTTATATTATTGTTTTACATATGGCGCTAGATGACCTCGGTGTTACGACGCTTTTTCATTCAATCATTCTCGCCCTCCTTCCTTCCCTCCCTTCATCTTTCCCTCAGCTTGACAATGCACTCAACACTGCCCCTTACCTGCCTTCTCTCTCTCTCTCTCTCTCTCTCTCTCTCTCTCCTGGGGGAGATGTGCGTCAATTTTGTTTCTTTTATGAGTGACTTATAAACTTGTGCTTTCATTTCTTTATTTTGTTTTTATTATATCTAATTATGTTTAAAAATATTATTGTTTTACATAAGGCGCCAGATGATCTCGTTGTTGTGGCGCCATGATTTGTTTTCATTCAATCACTCTCTCCCTCCTTCTTTCCCTCCCTTCCTCCATCTCTCACTCAGCTGCACTCAACACTGCCCCTGGTCTGCCTCCCCCCCCCCTCTCTCTCTCGTCTGTGGTATTTTAGGATACATTTTGGTTATTGTCTTTTACGTTATAATGTACATATTGTAAATTGGACTTTATTTCCACACCACCCAGGAGGTTAAAGTCTTGGCGCGTTTTTTTAAAGAGGTGTTTCCAAACAGGCCTATTAATCCTCTATCCCTCACAGATGACCAAGTCGGACTGAGTGTGTGTGAGTGTTGCCGCTCACGAGGGTTTAGTGTATATATTTTTTTTACTAAGAAACTGGCAAATATTTGCTTATATTCCTGCACATTATCTTATAATCATGATTGTGACATTATTACCAACCCCAGAAAGACGGTAACAGCCAATAAAAGTGACTACTTTTTTTTAAGCAACACTGTAAAATAATTATGCCACGTTTCTGTATTGCCGTATAAATATTTTACGCATAATCAATTTACTGTTCTTTCATATATTATAATACACACGTTACCATTATATTCTTATGTGTTTATCTTATTGTGATGCCTATTACATATATCAGAGCCGTTCACATAGCGAGTATGGAACACGTGGCACCACTGTACAGAGGGTCGTGCCCCACCCAAACCGCCACTTAAGAATGGTACCACCATAGGAGCTATAAGGGAAATAAACTTAATTGTGGAGAAATGAAACACGAGTTTACATTACATTAAGCTCAAGAAAAAGAACTGTTAAATTTATTGATTACAAAGAAATAAATTTAACGTTACATTTCAAATGAATTCAAATAAAGAGATCGAACTCACTCACTCACTCAAAAGCTAAATTCTTACCCCTAGGAAAAGCACCTTAACTAAACTCTTAAGTCTAAGAAAACGAAAAGGAAATACTGGTCAATGAATGTAGTGTATCACCCAAAGAAGGGTGGGAGCCTGGAGAACTGTAGTCTAGTGGAGTCTGGGTGCTAGCTGGCCTCTCACTCTCTCACTGCTGGAGCACAGAACCTCACTCCGTCACGACAGACACTTGACTTACTATTCAAATACGATGCGTGTGGTACAACGCACAGGCCAGCCCAGAAAGCGTGGCCAACGGTTTAGGCAAGCAGGGACTAACAATAAAGAAACAATAATATCGCTCAGTAGAGCACTTAATGACGTGCATTAGATCGGTCACTTTTGAAACAGTGACGAATGTTTTGAAAAGTATACCACCGAAATGGAGAGAGAAACGGTTAACTGAGCGATACACGGTGAGTTTTCCACTAATAGTTCGTGGTTTCTCACAAAAGGAAAATGTCGCGAAATTGATTCGTGACACACATACAAATGAACATTATACACACCAAACATGCTACAAACACTGTATACTGTATACACGCCGTGCACACTAGACACTATACACTCGCTTTATAAATCCCATACAAAGGCTTTATATGCACGTTTTATATAACCACATTATGTGTTAAACACACATATACATGCCAAACGTGCTGTGTACACATGCGTACTCTATACACATCAAAAGCATAATATACATGCCATGCAAGCCATACTGTGCACACTATAAACACTATATGCTTCATACATCATATACACAGTACAATACACACCATTCACCATGATCACCATGCTGTATGCACTGCACATCATACATATTATACACCATACACGATGCACACCATTCACTACATATATCACACACAGTGTACAATATGTCTTGTGCACCATACGCACCATACATTATATGCATCATACGTATAACAACATACAGCTAATGCATAATACACTATATGCACCAAATAGCTTATGCATCATACACCATGCACATCGTATGCCCTACACACCATATACTATACACACCAAGTGCGCCATACACTTTATACCTCATACGCCATGCACGACATATATCACATGTGCCATACACACGTGCATCATACACCATAAACACCATATATTATATGCACCAAACAGTATACATTATACACCATACACCATATACATCAAATACCATACACACCATGCACTGTATAGAATAGAGAGCATACATCACATGCATCATAAACCATGCACATCAAACAGTATATGCAACATAGGCCTACAACATACGCCAAAATATATACCACACACTATATGCATAATATACTACACACGCTAGATCCATACAGACTATGCAGCATATATACCAATCACCATACGAGTACATACAATACAAATACACCATACATCATTTCCACTTACACCATACACACTGTTCACTACGCCATAAATATGCACCATATACCATACACATTATACGCCATGCAATATGCAATTCACCATTCACTGTACACACTATAAAATTATATGCTATATACAAAAGGAAATATATCCCTTAGGGAAGAAAAAAGATTACAGATAAACATGAGAGCTATTTCCGGGTTACGAGGTCTGCTAAAGGAGCTTCGACCCTCCCATAACTCACGGGTTCCAACTGCGAGCAATTATGGCGACTCTCATTTTTTAATTATCGCTCAAACAAATATTACGACCTCGGCGCCCGACTTAAGAGATCCCTCGGGAGAAACGAGCACGCATCTCTCGATTATCCGGCCCCTGGTCTTCTTTGCAATATTATGCGGTCACTGAGCAGGTCCCATTGTATATATATATATATATATATATATATATATATATATATATATATATATATATATATATATATATATATATATATGTATGTATATTTTGCTTGTGTCAGTGTTATACTTGATTTTTATTTTGCATTTACTGTCTTTTATGATAATGATGTATAGGTAGATAAACTGATACTGTATATTCTGTTTTAGTCTGCGACTGTTATACCCGAGCTTTCGAAGTGGGAGCAGGTATTATGTTTTGTGTGTGTGTGTGTGTGTGTGTGTGTGTGTGTGTGTGTGTGTGTGTGTGTGTGTGTGTGTGTGTGTGTGATGAAAAGAACTTAGCTTTTATCAGATTTAGATCAAATTGGGTGAAAGGGTTGAGAGTATGGCGAGAATGAAGGGATTTGATTCAGAAAACACTCGGTGAAAGGTAAAGGTTTCAAGGCAAGTTACAGAAGTCTGGCTGGACTGAAAGCATCGCTGGTGTAACGTTCATCATTTCCGTTTCGCAGTACACTAAACTACGTAATGTACAATCATTAATTCATGTGTATTATTCACAAAGGTAACTTACCTTACCCCTAGATGAGAGATATATAAATGTCGTGTCATATTTGCAGCGCTTCTTCTGTAACAAGCAGACTGAGAGTGACTTGTGTGAGACCCGCACACCCGTCGCCTGTCCACCGTAGACTGTGACAAGTCATGATACCAACATGACAGCTGTTTTTAGTGCCTTCGAACTTTTATCCAACGACTCTACAATGACGATAGGGCAGTGTAAAAATAATCTGATATCTCATTAATTGGGACATTAATGTCAGCGAACACACATACAGTCAAAGACAAAAGTCGTATCCTGATATTTAATGAAACCATCTGTTGAAAGACGCAAGTTTTGGTGTGTTCTGTTTTGTGTCATGCAGACGGTTGGTTGCACTAAAATGAGTTCTCATTTGTTGCAAGTGACGACGCTGTGGTAGCGAGCATATTCTTGATAACTAAGCGAAGGAAATAAAAATTGTTGTGTTTTTCTGACTGCTAATTTTACTAGACCACCCGTCCCCGCCCCAGAGGGGCTCTGGAAAGGCTATTGTTTTCACTCGGTTTGTCTGTCTGTATGTTTGTTTGTTTGTCTGTCTGTCTGTTAACCACTTTACGCGAATACTACTGATGCGATTTTGACTAAAATTACAGGGATCATGGGCTATGACCTTCTGATCATCTTAAATATGGGGCCAAATTGGGCCAAGGCCTACACTTTAGGCCCAAACAATGTTTTTAAAAATATAATTTTTCACCATAACTCCTTCCAATTTTGTCAAATTGACATGAATCCAAAATCTAATGGTGCATCTTCATATCTGCATCTGGTAACATGCCTCATTACATCAGGGGGGGTTACTCCCCAGTTAGTCATAGGGAGGTCAATATGAGGCCCAAAATTTCAAATGGGCATAAAATAGTTTTCATCCGATTTACTCCAAATTTGATATGTGACATCTTTGACTAGATATCTTGTTGTGTTTATACATCACCACTGAAATGACTGCCGGGGACAGGTTTGCTGTGCCTTGGCACCGCCTCTGGTTTTCTCGATAGCGTGGTCGTAAGTACTTGTAGGGAGATAGGAAGGTCGGTTGTAGGTCGTTGGAGCACTGTCAGAATAAAGTTGAGACGAGACGTAGTATGGCTCGAACTTGTCGCTGCTTATTACACGGTGTGTTGTCGGCTAGAGTGAATAGAGAGGTCCCTTTCTCTCTCTCTTTTTCTCTCTCTTTTTTTCTCCCTTTCTCCCTTTTGTGTATCAGCAAGGTGATGTAGAACACTCTTGGGTTACGGAGTTTATTGTACAGTTGTATCGAATTGCGATTTACAACATAATGTAGCATGACGGTCAAGCCTCCTAGCTGACCCTCGTGTTATCAAGCCTTCTTCCAACCCCTTTTGATCTGAAGGGAATCTCTCCGACATTATCTACAGCTTGGAGAGGAAGTGTGGTGTGATGTAGTGTCTGGCAGATTGCCATTCATGTGGACTAACCGACTAGGGCTGGTTACTCGACGTGTTTGAATACGTCATCAAATTCTTGGTCGTCTGGACTAAAAAGAGATTGTTTGAGATACATATGTTAAGAATTCTTGAGGGTCTGGGACAAGATTGTGCATATACATTATGTGTACTGACATTCCCAGTGAGAAGCTGTGTACATCTCTAGCAGACACTACATCCTGTACACTGTGTTATGAGATATACTAGTGCCTAGATAATGCCTATATATCGCTCGGTCACGCAGAGTTGTCGTACCAACAACAGTAAGTATTGTCATAATATGTTAATGCATACTATATACACATTACAGTCAACTTGTAGGTTAATTAAGTGAAATACATATTATTGTAAAACTTACATATTTGTGATAATGTGGTGATTATAACTGTAGTCACTGTAGTAATATAATTGTAACATAATAAAACTGTACATGAATAATAAGATATATAAATGAAATAGTAATATTAAAATAATACAATAGCAAGTCTATTGTGGTTTATTATACAGTGTGTATGAGAAGGACTTGCTGTATATATTCATATATAAATGGGACATAATAGTATAATTAAAATAAGCCTATATTATGGGTAACCAATATTTTATTATATATATATATATATATGGAGCCTCTGTGGTAGTGGTAGAGTGTGCGTTTCGCACACTGGTGAGCGCGGGTTCGTCTCCCGCCACAGTTGTAAAAACTTTGGGAAGCGTTCACCAAGCCACTTGCTACTTTGGCGGACACAAAGGGTGCTGTGGGTGAACCAGTGTTGCATACTAGTATGCCTGCACCCAATCGGCTTAAGGCGGGCCGATTACACTTGGTTCACAGACTACACACACATCCAAAGCCACTACAACACTACAATTACACTTACAAGCACTTCTCACCCTACATACAGTCTCTACCAGACAGCCTAAGCCACATGGTAGAGATGCATTGGCTGTATCGTCCCTGCTTCGGTAGGGATAGGCCGGTCCTGCAGTGGACCTCAATGGCTGCTGCTGCTGCTATATATATATATATATATATATATATATATATATATATATATATATATATATATATATATATATATATATATATACAGTATTTACAATATTTACTCAGTTTGTCTCACATGTACAGAACGGTTCCTAAACACTGATTCCAGGTTAGCAATCCTTGCTTGCATTCTGTGCATGGCCAAAAGTAATATAGCAAGTATGATGAAAATTACCAATAACTTGCATGGGGGTCTTTTGCATTAAGGACACCGGATATTATTACAGTTATCCTGAAGGGGAGTGAGGAGGGGATTGCATTCTGTGGGGCTTGATGTAGGTGCTTATATGTTCACGCAATTTTTCCAATTTTTTTTTTTTCCCTCCCTCAGTTATTAATTATGTAGTTCAATCTCAATCCCAGTCCTAATTTTTCTGTGTCCACTTTCCTACTTTTCATATCCCATTTCAGTTTGATTTCTCTGTTTTTCATTAAGTATCCCATTCCTCTATCATACTCTTTAATTTTTTTTTTTCTCTCTCTCTCTCTCTCTCTCTCTCTCTCTCTCTCTCTCTCTCTCTCTCGGTAGTAAAATATGGTAATAAACACACCCATTACGCCTCCCAGCCTCGCTAAGGAAATTTATGAACCATTAACGATGAACTCAATCCCCTTACTCCGAATTAATCCCTTTGGCCCGATTCTCTAAGTCAATCCTCTTCCTCCGAGCATATACTCCAAATTAATCCTATAACTAATCCCTTGACCTACCCATTAATTCATTTTGGACTCACCCCCATGTGTGAATCCAATTTCCCCCCAGAACAGGACCCGCTGGTGTCTGTTTATCCCACGTTCTCAATTGCACTGCTGGCTGAACAGGAACATGGGGTAGCAATCGTGTCAGAAGATGGGGCGAAGAGGAAGAGAAGGAAGGAGAGAGTGACGTGTGGGGTTTGACGAAGGGTGGGAGAGAGAGAGAGAGAGAGGAGGGGGGGCAAAAATACCCTGAATCAAGCGAAGTCAATAAATCACAGTCGATATTTGATAGCATCTTCAAAACTACGGCCATTACGAGACACATAAACGTTGAAGTGGAAAAGTTTGAGGAAATTGATATGAGAGTGAATAACATTAGGGGAGAGAGAGAGAGAGAGAGAGAGAGAGAGAGAGAGAGAGAGAGAGAGAGAAACAAAGAAATCAGTATAACTGCAGTAGGCAGGCTGGACCACATTAAGCAGCTCCTTTAAGTGTAACTAAGCTGATAGAATACCAATTATAAAGAAGGCTCTTCCCCACCCACCAAAAGCTGAAACTACCAGGCAAAAACTAGAACTACCATATTGATTACTGCACTACCCTGTGGGCTCTTGGCCCCTAAAAGGCCAAAAATTACCTAAAAAATCCATAGATAAGCCACTTCATGAATGACTTCATAATCATAATCGTAAGGTAATTACATAATTTCTGAACTTGAATATGAAAATGAATACAACTCAAGCCCTTGGGTATCTTCTAAGGGGTCATACCGTATGAATGTTCTAGAAGGGCTGCGATGAGCTAAGTTCAAATCATTTCCTCAAAAAGGCAATAAGTCAGCAACTCAGTGATAGAGGCGTTTACAGTCTGACTGCTGGCTGGCTTCGGGAATGACAAAATAAAACACTCATTATAGAACAACTAACGCTGATATTTTATAGCAAAGAACGAAAGGAAAAATAATTTCGGAGAAAGAGACAAAGAAGTTTTTACCCCAACCTTTCACTCCATTATATTCGTCTTGCTTATTATGAACACTTTCAGTGGAGGGGGCACCTTCTACGCCATTGGGTATCTACTATCACTTCCAAACCTGTTCCACCTTTCTCCTTACTAAACCGGATTATTTTCTATCAAGAAACTATTTGCTCGAGTTTCGTTCTTTTTGTTCACAATTATTAACTTGTCAATATCTCCCTTCTTTATTCCCTCAATCCACTCTACTTAAACGCTTCATTTAAGTATTCCGTTACCCAACATTCTTATAGTGAGTACAAAAAAAATTTTCATCCTGCCTCCATGTTACAGTTCCTTCCTAAGCTACTCTTCTCTGAAAATTTCTGAACAATGTATATCTGTTTTGTAGTATGGGCACCAAAGCTGCATGGCATAATCTAAGTGTGGCCTTACTATATCAAGATCAAGCTGTGGTTTTACCATGGATATCTTATTATTGAGGCTTTTGGAAGTAAATCCCATGACCCTAATTGCTTTATTACTTCTGCAAAAGTACACTGGTGTCTTGTTTCTCATTGCTAGTTAGCTCAGTTTTATGAAGAAAGATGGAAGATATAGTGTGGATGTATATTAGCCGCTGGCTTGCATTCTCCGAACATGAGTGTCTAGATCTATAGTACTATACACATTCATGCCATGTTTTACTGATCCTGAAGGTCAACTAAATTATAGGACCGAGTATGACCACTTTCTACCCTTTTAGAGGTGACCCAACTCTTCACGCATACGTGTAGGCTTGGAAGGCTTTTATGGAGAGTTAAGAAGTGCATGTGGAAGCTGTGTTGTAGTGATTGTGTTTGTGAGTGAAAATCTTAATGTCATCGAGGCAACCTCGATGTGACAGTACATGAAACGATATAGTATCCTATTATATGCTGGATCCTGGGAATAACTGATCCCACGTCAGGAGGGCTGGTACAGGCACACTCTACTAACTGAATCGCTACAGGAACCATTAATATAGAGACAGATAGACTAGGTGTGTGTGTGTGTGTGTGTGTGTGTGTGTGTGTGTGTGTGTGTGTGTGAGAGAGAGAGAGAGAGAGAGAGAGAGAGTTAGAGAGAGAGAGTTGCCGAGAGAACATCGAAAGTCAGTATTGCGTTTGCGTTTCGTGTTTACCCGGAATGCACTTTCTAATCCCGCCCACTTCATTTCGATCATTCTGACCTATTACCGAAAAAAACACAAGTAATTTCTGACTAATTCCGACCTTTCCTCGACCAAAGCCAATATATTCCCAACTAAAACCGACCTATTCCCAACAAAGCCCAACCTTCTTCAGATCAAACACAACCAATCCCGGACCAAATGCAATCAATTTCAGACCCAAACCTACCGTTTCCAGACCAAAGTCGACAATTTGCAGATCCAGTCAGACCAATTTCAGACCAAGGCCAAAATACTCGCTAACAAATCACTTATTTCCACTAATTTTTTTACGCATTTCCGACCCAAATTCAATCCATTTCCATCTAACTATTCCATAGTTTTCTTTTTATCACACACACACACACACACACACACACACACACACACACACACATATATATATATATATATATATATATATATATATATATATATATATATATGTGTGTGTGTGTGTGTGTATAATCAAGATCTCGACAGGTTTTTAGCATAATAGGGTCGTATTCAGTGTCTTTTTGGTTTATTTCGCACATTGTATTTCAATATCCTCTTGAATGTTATTGCTGCAAACAGTGTCGATATTAAAATGAAATAAATAGCATACAAAAGAATATTATGGTGCTATATACTAAATAAACTGCTCATGAACAGGTCCTACGAAACCGCCTGTGCCAACTACAAAAGAGCTCGTAGTTTCGATACATAGCGTAATACTGTCTCAGATGTAATTATCGTCTGCAGTTTACATGTTGGTGATGATTAAGTAGTGGTATTTCATATTATCAAAGCAAAGGCGTTTCTCTAGAGATGAAAATACTCAGAACACGTGCATTGAGCAGATAAACGAAAGCATTATTCAAGTGAATGATTTATATATTACCCAACCAAATGATTCCTCCTAAAGATATAAATATCCATAACAAACACTGTATGGACGGAAAAAGATTATATAAAAACTATAGCAACTACATAAATGAAAGGATTCTAAATCATTATAACAAAAAGATTCTTTCTGAAAACGAAAAGTATCATTCGAACACCGAACTGAAAAAAAAAAAAAAAAAAAAAGGTAAAGATTTTGTCTGTTCTGTCTAACATCCAAACTTTTTTTTACCCCATCAGGAGCGCAGCGGCCCAGAGCCAAACTACTCAGTCCCTATATGTTCCAGGAGGGTGACTAGCCTCTCTCGCCCTCGCGTGGCATTATGATTTATAAAACCCAACCCCCCAAGGATATAAATCCTTACAGTCCCCATCCAATTGGAGGGCCTTAACCCACTACAACACCAGGCATCATTTGGTTATATGGTCACCAACACCAGGCCTCATTCGGTTATTTGGTCACCACCAAACATAGTAAACCACTGGATCTGTGACTGAATGTATTCACCTTAAGGCTGCACTTCATCGAAAGTGTAATGCTGGTCACATTACGAGAAGACATTTGATGATTATTGAGAGCAAATTATTTTCAGAACCAAAGGATCATCTGTGAAAATCAGAATGACACTGACCATTGAGTTAATGAAAAACCAGGAAACACTTTTTTAACTGCGAAAAAAAGTAGTAGAAACGTGACAGCAATCAGAGCACAGTGACAACTACTAAAAGCCAAAAATGTCCTAGATTTGTGAAATGGTGGACAGAATAATGGCAGCCTTCTAACTACAACATCGTGACAATTTATAACAACAAAAATTAACGCAAAATAGCATAGTCGTGGGCGAAGCATACTCAGTGACAGCTTCCTAGCTGCAATCAACATAGCGGCCAGGTCGTGATCCACATGTAGCCTATTATATATAACGAGAGTAACATTACACATTCTCTCTCTCTCTCTCTCTCTCTCTCTCTCTTCTACACACACAAACACACACACACACACACACACACACACACACACACACACACACGCACAGAAAAACAAGGACGAACTCGAACACACTTAGCTATGGTAATAATTCACTAGCGCACGCGAGGGCAATGCAGTAAAATGGGCAGAATTCTAAGCTATACTCGCTTCTCACTGCCCTAGGAGGCTCATTTAACACCTTTTTTTTTTTTTTTTTACATAGCATTTTGATAGGAGTAGACTGTAGCACCAGTCGAGCAGGGCAGTACTCACGAGGTGGATGGAATGCTGATGACAGGGAGAGCTAGAGCTCCCGTTTCATCAGCCCTCAGGACTAGTTCCTGACCATCCCCCTTTGCTGAACTTTTTCAGTGTTTCAGTAACACAGAGAGTAGGCCAGCATGCTCTCCAATACAAATTTCTCTAAATATCTACACCAAACTACATGCACAGTACACACTACACTTCCTCTTCCAAAATTCAAAAAAAAATCATGGCTACTCAATACTCGCCTCGGAGTCCCCAGGGGAGGGGGCACCATAAATGCCCCCACCTTTCGCCCCTCTCCCGGTGACGACTTGAGCTGCCTGGAACCATGTCTGACTTCTTCATTTCTGCAACATTCGCGGCCTTTCCTCTAACTTTCGCTCTGTTGAGCACCACTTCTCCTCCTCAAAACCTCACCTTCTCTTTCTAACTGAGACTCAGCTGTCTGAGGCAACTGACACCAAACTCTTTTCTGTATCCTCCTACTTTCTCTAAACTCTTTTCAAAGCCAAAGGTGGCTGTTGTGTATATATACGCAACGACTTATCTTGCTTTCGCGTTCCAGAACTCGATTCTTCTGAATTCTCTACACTCTGGCTTCGGCTTTCATGTCATTCTCTGACTAAATATATCTGTGCTGTTTACTTATCTCCTAATTCTACCATCAAAAATTCTTCGACTAGCTTACTTCTACGATGGAACACATTCTATCCATTTCTCCTTTCTCTGAAATCTCCATTTTAGGAGATTTCAATGTTCACCACCACCTTTGGCATTCCTCTCCTTTCACTGATCCACCTGGTGAACAAACCTACATCTTTTCTACCCTTAATGACCAAGAGCAGTTTGAACAGCACCCGACTCGTATCTCTGACCACCTTGGAGAGAGCTTCAACATACATGACCTCTTCCTTACAACTAATCCTTCTGCTTACACTGTTAATCTTTTCTCTCTGTTGGGCTCCTCCAATCACAACCTTGTCACCTTAACCTGTCCTATCACTCCGGTACAGCCTGTGGACCCTCTAAAGAAACGTCGTCTATGGCACTTTGGAGCTGCAGATTGGGAGGCCCTCAGGCAGTACTTCTTTGATTTTCCCTGGAATGATTATTTCTTCCATGGCCGGGAGCCATCTGAGTGTGCCTTACGCATTACGGAGGTTATTCTCTAGGGCATGGAAGCATACATTCCTTTCTCATATCCTTTGTCTAACGCAAGAAAGCCTTGGTTTAACCACACTTGTTCTAATGCTGTCTGCAACAAGGAGAGGGCCTACAAAGGTACCGGAGCCAACCCACCCCTGAAACACATCATCTTTATGTTTCTGTCCAGAATCATGCTAGGTCTGTTCTTTGCCCTGCTGAAAATGATTTCATCCGTACTAAATGCTCTCAACTCGCCAAATCGAATTTTTCCCGGTCCTTCTGGCACCTTGCCAAAAACCTTTCTAACAGCTTTACCTCATCATCCTTCCCTCTTCTTTTCTAACCTGATGGTTCTGTAGCCATTTCTTCTACTGATAAAGCAGATCTCTTCGCTCAGACCTTCTCCTCCAATTCCACCTTAGACTATTCCGGTGCTGTTCCTCCCTCACTTCCCCCCTCTGACTTCCTCATGGCTGACATTAAAATTCGTTCAGCTGATGTGTTTTCTGCCATCACAGGCCTCAATACTAACAAGGCATATGGGCCTGATGGAGTCCCTCCTGTTGTTCTCAAGAACTGTGCTTCTGTGCTTACACCCTGCCTAGGTAAACTCTTTTGCCTTTGTATGTCAATTTGTACCTTTCCTTCTTGCTGGAAGTTTGCTCTCATTCAGCCAGTCCCAAAGAAGGGTGACTATTCCCAACCCTCTAACTACCGTCCAATTGCTTTAACATCCTGTATCTCAAAAGTTTTCGAGTCAATTCTTACTAGAAAAATTTTAAGGCATCTTTCCTATCACAACCTTCTTTCTGATCATCAGTATGGGTTCCATCAGGGAAACTCCACTGGCAATCTTCTCACCTACCTCTCAGACTCCTGGTCATCCTCCTTTCGGGACTTTGGCGAAAGCTTTGCCAGTGCACTTGACATCTCAAAGGCTTTCGAACGAGTCTGGCATAAATCTTTAATTTCCAAACTGCCCTCTTACGGTTTCTATCCTTCCATCTGTGCCTTCATTGCTAGCTTCCTTTCTGCTCGTTCTATAGCCGCTGTTGTAGACGGCCATCGTTCTACTCCTAGATCTATGAACAGTGGTGTTCCTCAGGGTTCTGTCCTATCACCAACTCTCTTCCTATTATTCATCAATGATCTTCTAAGCTGTACATCTAACCCTATGCACTCATACTCTGATCACTCCACTCTTCACCTTTCCATTCGGTTCCCACAACGCCCATCTCAGCAGTTACTTCAACAAACAGGGGATGAGGCTATGGGACACCTAATGTCTGACTTGGCTCGTATCTCTGACTGGGGTGGAAATAATCTGGTTGTTTTTAATGCATCAAAGACTCAGTTTTTACACCTATCGACCCGACAAAATCTTCCACAGGTATACCCACTAATGTTTAATAATATTCCACTTAATCCTGCATCATCCTTGAACATGCTTGGGGTTTCATTTACTCGGGTCATATCTTGGAAAGATCATATTGCATCTCTTGTTAAATCTGCTTCCAAGAGATCAGGTGTGCTAAGCCGACTCCGTTCCTTCTTTACCCCTGCACAATTGTTGACTCTATACACAGGTTTTATCCGCCCCTGTGTGGAGTACAACTGTCATGTGTGGGGAGGCTCCCCACATACAGCTCTGCTCAATAGGGTGGAGTCAAAGGCTTTCCGTCTCATTACCTCTCCTCTTACTGACTCCCTTCAACCTCTGTCTCTTCGCCGCACTTTGCATCTTTATCTCTTTTCTATCGCTACTTCAATGGTCACTGCTCTTCTGAACTGTCTGCATGCATTCCTCCACCTCTACGACGGGCGCGTAGCACCCGTCTAGCAGCAAACTCTCATCCCTTTTCTGTCCAACTCTCTAATGCAAGAGTTAAACGTTACACCCAGTCTTTCATTTATGCAACAGGTCAAATCTGGAACTGTCTCCCTCTGTCTGTATTTCCTGCTTCCTATGATCTCCGGTCTTTCAAACGCAGTGTGTCCAGGCATCTCGAAATTATCGGATCTTGAATTGGGCTCTCTCTCTTTTTTTTTTTCTCTCTCTCTTGAAGGGAACTGTTATTGCGGGCTCATGGCCTCTGGTTCCTTCTTCCTCGCATAAAAAAAAAAAAATCAATGTATTTTGCTTGTCTGCTGATAATAAAATCCCAAAAATTTCATGAGGGAAAACATTGAAATATATAGATGAGAATTTTATTTTTCTTGCTAATCCTGGACGATTATATTTAGTTTTAAAAGGACCTTTGACACCAAAGACGTCAATCAAGCGTCAGATTTCACCAGTTATTGTGCAGAAGTTAACCTGTGATCAGTCTCTTGTCCTAACTACGATTTGTTTTCTGGAAGGGCAAGGACTGATGGACGTAGGATCATCCCATTCACTTGTTCTTAATGCAACACCGAATCTGACTTGTGAGATTTCTACTACTGCTACTACTAGTACTGCTAGAACAAAAACAACTACTACTACTACTATTCCCGCTGCTGCTAGTACTTCTTACTAATACAACTGCTTTACATTACTCCTCCTCCTCCTACTACTACTACTTACTAATACAGCTGCGTACTATTACTGCTACTCCTACTACAAGTCCTACTATTACTACTACTACTAATAATAATAATAATATTAATACTGTTACTACTACTATTTCTACTCTTATTATCATCATCATCATCATCATCATCATTATTATTATTATTATTATTATTATTACTGCGGTATTATTATTATCATCGTGATCATTTTTTTTTTCTTTTGAGGGAGACAAAGACGCGTGAGTGCAGCATTGTCCTTCAATTTCCTGCAAAAGCTTTCAACATACGAGAGCTAATTATGTCCTAAGTCTTTTTTTGGACCTCGGGCCATGACAGAATGTACTTGCTGGATTTAGTCCCTGCCTCTTACTACCCCTGGGGGTAGGGGGGTTTTTCAAGAATACTCCCCCAGTATCCCTGCTTGTCGTAAAAGGCGACTAAAAGGGTTGGCGGAGGGTTAGTGCCCCTCCCCGGAAAACAACTAACTAAAAAAACAAACAATAAGCCTCGGACAAGGACTGACCAAACGTTGACGACCAAGGACTGGACAAAGGACATTGCAATTGGAACGTGGAATCTAAGGGGAGCGAATGATGAGGTGAAAGAGAGAGAGATTGTCCAGGTGCTTGAGGATGCGAAAGTGGATGTATGTGGAATAACTGAAACAAAATGGAGAGGAGAAAGTGTGAGAGAATGGGAGTATGGATGGGGTATATGTGCAGGAGTAGGTGAGAATGAGAGGGCAAAGGAAGGAGTTTGTATAGTTGTGAGTAAAAGATGGAAGAGGAGCATAAGACAGTATGGATCAGTTGGATCAAGGATTGTGTGGGTAAAGTTGAAAGTTGGAATACAAATGTGGGCGATTGTGTGTGTGTATGCACCAACGCAAGATCGTGCTAGAAGAGTGAGAGAAGAGTTCTGGACAAATGTAGAAGTGTGCATGGAAAAGTTTGGAAGGAATGAGAGAGTGTTTTTGATTGGTGATATGAATGGTAAAGTTGGGAATGTGAAGGTGGATGGAATAGTTGGTGGGTGGGGTGTGCCTGCTGAGATAGATGAGAATGGCAGTGCGTTAGTGGACATTTGTGCTGGGAGGGGGTTGGTGATAGCCAATACCCTCTTCAGGCATAAAATGATCCACAGGTATACATGGCGAGTGATGAGAAGGGTGGGTGGTGAACTGAATGAAAGGAAGGCAATGATTGATTATGTGTATGGATGAAAGGATGCGAAGATGTATATTGGATGCAAGAGTTTATAGATGTGGGGGAGTGGACTTTCTGACCACTACTTGGTGGTGGCCAGAATAAAAGTCCAAGTAAGATGGAGGAAGAGAAGAAGGGAAAGACGAGAGGAAGGAGTAGTTGCAAGGAGAGTGGAAAGGTTACAAGAGGATGAGAAAAAGGCAGAGTATAAGAGAGAAGTGGAGGAACGATTGGGCAAATATGAATTTGAGCAGATGGGGGACGTGGAAGGTGTGTGTAGAATATTTACAGAAGAAATATGTGCAGCATGTGATGTGGTGTGTGGAAGGAAGAGAAGACGGAGGGGGGTGCAAGGAACAGCGTGGTGGACTGAAGAGGTGAAACAGGCTGTGGCACAAAAGAAGAAAGCATACAATGAATGGATGAGGAATAGGGGCGTAGAAGAGGTTGAGAGGCGGAAGAGAGAGTTATATGTAGAAAGAAAGAGAGAGGTGAAAAGATTAGTAAGAGAGAGTAAGAAGAGAGTGGATGAGGAATTTGGAAGGAATTTGAGTGTAAAGTGGAGGGACTGTAAGAAAATGTTCTGGAGAGAGGTGAAAAGAGTAAGACAGGGTGGAAGTGAAGTTAGCAGGGGAGTGAAAGATAAAAATGGTAGATTACTAGTGGAGAAGGGAGAAAAAGTGAGCAGATGGAGAGAACACTTTAAGGAATTGTTGAACGTGGAGGATGGAAGTAATGCGAGTATAAGTGGCTGGGGAATGGCTGGGAGAAGGAGGGAGGTGAGAAGACAGGAAGAAATCAGTAGGATAGAAGTTGTGGAAGCAATGAAGAAAGTTAAATCAGGGAAAGCCCCAGGAATTGATGGAGTGTGTGGTGAAATGCTGAAGCATGGGGGAGAGATAGTAGTAGAATGGATGTGGAAGATGTGCAGATTGGCCTGGGAGGAAGGTAGAGTCCCGGAGGATTGGAAGTCAGGTATAATTATTCCCTTGTACAAAGGAAAAGGGGAAAAAGAAGTGTGTGGTAATCATAGGGGCATTTGTCTTCTTAGTATAATAGGAAAAGTGTATGGTAGGATACCTATTGACAGAGTTAGAGAAAGAACAGAGGAATTAGTTGGAGAAGAACAGGGAGGCTTTAGGAAGGGAAAAGGTTGTGTAGATCAGATATTCATTCTCAGATCTTTAGTGGAAAAGTTTCTAGAGAAGGGAAAGAAGTTGTATGCGGCTTTCATGGATTTGGAGAAAGCATATGACAGGGTGGATAGACTAGGATTGTGGAAAGTGTTAAGAATATATGGAGTAGATGGGAAGTTGTTGAATGCTGTGAAGAGTATGTACGATGGTGCGAAGGCTGCAGTGCGTGTGGATGGTGAACTAAGTGAATTTTTCTCTTTGAAAGTTGGGTTGAAACAGGGATGTGTCATGTCTCCATGGTTGTTCAATCTGTACATGGATGGGGTAATAAAAGAGGTACAAGGTAGGGTAGTGGATGTTGGAGTGGCCCTGGTGAGAGAGGATAGTGTTTGGAAACTCCCTGTGCTGTTGTTTGCAGATGATACTGTGTTGTTGAGTGAAGACGAAGGGGAGCTGCAAGGCTTGGTGGATGAGTTTGGGAGAGTGTGTAAGAAACGGAATCTAAAGGTGAATGTAGGGAAGAGTAAAGTGATGGTCTTTGAGAGAGGTGAAGTCAGTGAATGTACAGCAAGGTTGGATGGTGAGGAATTGGAAAATGTGAGTACGTTTAAGTACTTGGGTAGTGTGATGAGTAAGGATGGAGGTTTGGAGGGTGAAGTGCTTGAAAGGGTACAGCAGGGAAGAAAGGTTGCTGGTTCTTTGAAAGCAGTGATAAGAAACAGGGAAGTGAGCATGGAAGTGAAAAAGTTACTACATGACAGTATTGTGATACCAACTCTAACGTACGGAAGTGAAGCTTGGACGTTGTTGGAAGGACACAAGTCAAGAGTGAGAGCAGTGGAAATGAGTTATTTAAGAGGAGCCTGTGGAGTCACATGGAGAGACAGGCTGACGAATGAGGATATAAAGGAGCGTTGTGGTGTTGATGTGGATGTGATAGGAAGCGTTATGAGGAACATACTGAGGTGGTTTGGCCATGTGGAGAGGATGGAGGGTGAAAGACTGACGAAGAGAGTGTATGTGAGTGAGGTGGAGGGGGAAAGAGGGAGGGGGAGGCCGAGGATGAGATGGAGGAATGGGGTGGAGAGGTATATGAGAGAGGGGGGTGTGAGTTGGGAGCAGGGGAGTGAAATGGCGGGGGACAGGGCGACTTGGAGGCGATTTGTTTGTGGCCACCCCAAACGGGACTGAGGCGTCTGGCAATAGATAGATAGATAGATAGACTCTTACTGTATCACACACTAAACGAGACAGCTTCCAACTAATTCCCCCCCCCCATTCTTTCTTACTCTCCTCTCTTTTTTCCTCTCTTCTTCCCTTCTTCCTCCTACTACCCTCCCATTCTTCCCCACTCACACCTCTTCACCCCTTTGCCTACTCCCTCCTTCCCTATCCTTTCCTTTCCTATGTATTCCCTCCCTTCCTCTTTGTCCTTGCCTTTAGTCCACCTCTTCACCATCTCGTTCCTCATTTCCCCTCCTCATCTCCCTTCCTCTTTCCCATCTACTACTCATTCCCCTCTTCCCCTCTTTCTCCTCCCATCTCTCCTCTCTTCATTCCTTCTCTTCTTACTCCTCTTCCGTCCCTATTCGCCTCCTCTTTCCCCTTCTTTTCCCCCTTCTCCTGTTCCTCACGTGTCCCTACCTCTTCCTTCGATACTTCTGTGCCTCCAACATTCTCTGCCATCTCTGCTTCCCTCTTCTCCCTCCTCCCCCTCTACTCATCCTAACTACCTTCTTCTCTTCCTTCTCTCTTCCTCTCTCCTCCTCTGCCTACCTTCCCCTCTCTTTGTGAGGCGAGTGAGTTAACTACAGAACCGCTGGGTAAGTTTTCTGAACTAAGCAACGATATCTCTCCTATTATCTATTTAACTGCTTTAATATTCAAAACTCTTCCCAAAAATGCATAGTAAATTTTGGTCTTCTCTCTCTCTCTCTCTCTCTCTCTCTCTCTCTCTCTCTCTCTCTCTCTCTCTTTTTCAACTACCTCGCTTCCATGACGTGTTTTTCATTTTACTGTTGCTGTTATTTAACTTTGGACAGACTTTTCGAACGTCAAGGGTAATGCTGAATAAATCCCATCACCATCAGGGTGTTCTGCGTCATCTGAATAAAATCGTCCGTTGGTAGGAGGCATATGCAAGGTGGTCCCAAATTCTCCATACATAGGAAAAATCGTCTGTCTTTTCAGGTATCATCCAGAATGCCAGATGTGTTTGGTTCACCATGAGTGGGAAAGACGCATCCCTGTTTGTTGTCAAAGCAATACGCAGCCACGTAGAGTATGTTTTGTGAATAAAGGGAGATTGTTACAAAAATAAGTGATCATTTTCCCTATGTAATGAGAATTTTGGACCACCCGTAAACACACACACACACACACACACACACACACACACACACACACACACACACATCTACCGCAAAATTACTTTATCACGAGTACGTCACTTGCATACGCGCGTGCTACTGCCAGACGATTTTATTCAGCTTGGGAGACACTTGTGGGGCTGGAGGGGTTGGACATGGACTCGTATTCCCGTAAGTTAAGGAAGCTCCCAAACACCTATTTCTAAGCGAATTATCTTCCTCATTACACCTTTCTGTTCTATTCCGTGTTACATAAATCCTACTAACATCGCCTACTCTGCGTAAATACCGCAAAAAAGAGATATTGATAAGACATCCTAAAATAAATCGCTAAAGAAAAGGTCCTAGGGTACTTCCTTACCCGACGAGGATATGGAACACGGCATTCATCAACCCTTTCACTAATTGGAGGCCTTTCTGAAGTTGAATAAAGTCATTAGAAGGCAGCAAGAAAATAAATAAATGAGAATAAACTATAAACAGCCTTCCAAAGTTAATAAATAATAATAACACTGTGTAACAAAGAAATGGTTTATTCAGTTCCTTTTGTCTTATTAGACTCAGTTTTACACGCTGGTTCCAATGGTGTATGTTTTGTTTGTCTATCTCTAGGTTTTTGTCAACGATTGGCAATTGTTTATTTCCTGTCTTGTTACCGTGCGCTGATGTAATGGCTGACGTATCGTTTACCACGTCACACACACACACACACACACACACACACACCACCTGCGTCCATGCAGATGTCGCTGATATGACCATTTTTGCGTCATGCAATGCATATCGAGTCAGTTCATTCGATGAGCTAGTCTCACAATGCTAGTCTGGCTGGTCGAGGTGTTTTTGAGCTGTACCTAAAGGTGTTTTTATTGATGATAATGACCAGTAGACGTTCTTGGAAGCTGCCAGCCGATACATTTTGTTATGTATGTGGAGAATATATTGGACCGAATATGATCAAACACGAAATCCACCTTGACACCAAATTTGCTCCTTTTACAAAGCATATTTTGGCATGGCAATGGGTGATCAGGATAAGGATTGGGCCCCACACAACACGTGTGGTAGCTGTCGCTCTGCGCTCGAAGCTTGGCTGTGAGGAGTGAGAAATATGATGCCTTTCGCAGTTCCGAGTGTGGCAAGCCCCTCCAAATCGCCAAGACGAGTGTTGTTTTTGCATGGTTGATGTAAGTGGTGCGAAGAGCATTAAGGGCAGAAAGAACATTGTGTATCCAAATTTTCCTTCTTTGATCTCTCCGGTGCCACACAATGATGGGCTGGCGATTCCTGTCCCTCGTGCAGACACGGAAATTGTCTCTGACCATGAGGACATCATTGATGACGAAGGGGAAAGTTATGATGAATCGTATGTTGGAGAATGTTCCAGAGACACTCCACACTTTCCCAATCAGCAAGAACTGGATGACTTGGTCCGAGATTTAGGACTCACCAAGTCCAATGTTGAGCTGCTGGCATCAAGTCTAAGTGAATGGAACTTGTTGGATCCCAGGTGCAAGCTGAGTTATAGAAATCGCCACAGCAAGTTTGCTTCCTTCTTCAGTTTTGTGAAGAAACCTCGTTGTATTATTGTTATGATGTTAAGGGTTTGTTCCGAGCCATGAGAGTGGATTACAAGGCCTCAGAATGGCGACTCTTCATAGGCAGTTCTATTATGAGCCTAAAAGCTGTACTTTTGCATAACGGCAACGAACTCCCATCAATTCCAGTTGCACATTCTGTGGAAATGAAAGAAAGCTAAGAGAATGTGAAGATTTGTCTGACAAAGATCAAGTACTCAGATCACAATTGGGAGGTTTGTGGGGATTTCAAATTGATTTCGTTCCTACCTGGAATGCAAGGCGATTATGCGAAATACTCATGTTTTGTATGCTTGTGGGACAGCTGAAGTGATGCAGAACATTTCGTGAGGAAAGACTGGCCTCTCAGAGAGTCTCACACCAGGCTCGTGCAATGTTCTGAGAGCTCCACTGACCTCCAGAGAGAAGGTATTGCCATCGCTGCTACACATAAAACTTGGTCTTGTGAAACAATTCGTGAAAGCCATCAACAAGAATGTCGATGCATTTCTGCATATGCAATCAATGTTTCCCAAGTTGTGCATGGCAAAGGTGACGGCTGGCATATTCACTGGGCCACAGATTCAAAGAATGCTTCCACGTCGTAAACTCCAGGGTAAAATGACTGATGATGAAAAGCACACTTGGAATGCTTTAAGAGGGGTTGTGGAAGGTTCTCTTGGCAACCAGAGAAGACCAGATTCCGCACAGCTTGTCGATGACCTGATCGGTTTCACCGGCTTGGATGAAGAATGTCAATCATACTGCACTATCTGCATTCCCACCTTGATTTCTTAGCAACTTGGGTGCAGTCAGCGAGAAGCATGGCGAAAGGTTCCACCAGGACATTCTGCTAATGGAAACTAGATATCAGGGCAGGTGGAACGAGGCGATGATGGGCGATTACGTTTGGAGATTGTTTCACGATTGTCATCACAGCTTCAGAAGAAAGTCAAGATCAGAAGTGCATTTCTAGACACTATGTGCCCTGCATTCCTTGTGATGTTACTATTTGCTCATTTTCTAGTTATATTCATAACATACACCCAGAAATATATAAATTCTTTGACATTCCTAACATTCTCAAAAAGGGAAAAAGTTGCAATTACTCTCCTTGTACGATACATATGTTGTTGCATAATTCTTTGTAACTCTAGATTTACACAAAAACAAATAACATATTCGGAATCTACACATTGACATTGATCAGAAATAGCGTAAAAATCAGAATAAACAAAAAATTGGTTTAAGTCTGTTACACAGTGTAATGATAATAATAATAATAATAATAATAAAAGAAAATAATAATAATAATAATAATGATAATATAAATATAAATAAAAATAAAAATATTGGTAACAACAACAACTATAATAATGATAACGATAATAATAATAATAATAATAATAATAATAATAATAATAATAATAATAATATAAGAAGCCCGACAGGAGTTAAATAAAATCAACTGGTAGCACCAGGAATAAGCTATAAAGGACGCCACCTGAATTCATTTGAGGAAGATTACAATGAGACAGGACAGAAATTACTAAAAGATATTGTATACTTCACATAACGAGAGTCAGCGATTAAACTGGGGTTGATGTGAGGTTTATAGAAAATGGAATTCGCGACTAGATTGGGGACACAAAAAATGGAATAGGGATTGGATTAGTAATGGTGTAGGGTTTATAGAAAGTGGAGTACGTGAGTAGATTATGGTTGATGCAAGGTTTAAAGAAAAGAAAATCCTCTTTTTTTATACAAAAAAAAAAGGAATCAGAGGCTAGAAGCCTGCAAGATTGTTCCCTCCAAGAAAAAATAAATACAAGATAACAGAGCCAGATTCAAGATCCGTTCATTTCGAGACGCCTGGACACACTGTGTTTAAAACTCTGGAGTTCACAGGTAGTAGGTAACACAGACAGAGGACGACAGTCGTAGAGTTGATCAGCTGCATGCATGAAGGACTGGTAGTAACGGTTAATTCTTGCTTTAGAAAGCAGGACAGAACAGGGATGAGAGTTTGCTGCTACACAGGTGCTACACGCCTGCTGTTTTGGTGGAGGGATGCATGCAGACAGTTCAGAGGAGCAATGACCATTGAAGCAATGATAGAAAAGAGATGAAGATGCAACAGTGCAGTGAAGAGGCAGAGGTTGAAGGGAGCCGGTAAGAGGAGGAGAATTAATGAGATGAAAAGCCTTAGACTCCACCTTGTTGAGGAGAACCTCCCCACAAATGAGAGTTGTACTCAACACATGGGGTGATTGCATGACGTCAATATCTGTGCTGGGGTAAAGAAGGCCTGGAGTCGGCTTGGCACCCCTAATCTCTTAGAAGCAGATTTTACAAGAGAGATAATATGATCTTTCCAAGATAAATCCAGGGATGATTAGATTACAGTTGATGTTAGGTTTATTCAAAAATGTAATATCCGGTTAGAGTGGGGTTATTTATGGAAATGAAAAACGAGATTAGTCTATCCATCTATCTATCTATCTATTGCCAGACGCCTCAATCCCTTTCGGGGTGGCAACAAACATATCGCCTCCACGTCGCCCTATCCCCGGCCATTTCACTGCCCTGTTCCCAACTCACACACCCCTCTCTCATATACCTCTCCACCCCATCCCTTCATCTCATCCTCGGCCTCCCCCTCCCTCTCCCCCCTCCACCTCACTCACATACCGTACACTCTCTTCGACAGTCTTTCACCCTCCATCCTCTCCACATGGCCAAACCACCTCAGTGTATTCCTCCTAACGCTTCCTATCACATCCACATCAGCACCAAAACGCTCCTTTATATCCTCGTTTGTCAGCCTCTCTCTGCATGTGACTCCACAGGCTCCTCTTAAATAACTCATTTCCACTGCTCTCACTCTTGACTTGTGCCTTCCAACAACGTCCAAGCTTCACTTCCATACGTTGGAGTTGCTATCACAATACTGTCATGTAGTAACTTTTTCACTTCCATGCTCACTTCCCTGTTTCTTATCACTGCTTTCAAGGAACCAGCAACCTTTCTTCCCTCTTGTACCCTTTCAAGCACTTCACCCTACAAAACCTCCATCCTTACTCATCACACTACCCAAGTACTTCAACGTACTCACATTTTCCAATTCCTCACCATCCAACCTCGCTGTACATTCACTGACTTCGCCTCTCTCAAAGTCCATCACTTTACTCTTCCCTACATTCACCTTTAGATTCCGTTTCTTACACACTCTCCCAAACTCATCCATCAAGCCTTACAGCTCCCCTTCATCTTCACTCAACAACACAGTATCATCTGCAAACAACAGTACAGGGAGTTTCCAAACACTACCCTCTCTCATCAGGGCCACTCTAACATCCACTACCCTACCTTGTACCTCTTTTATTACCCCATCCATGAACAGATTGAACAACCATGGAGACATGCCACATCCCTGTTTCAACCCAACCTTCAAAGAGAAAAATTCACTCAGTTCACCATCCACATGCACTGCAGCCTTAGCACCATCATACATACTCTTCACAGCATTCAACAACTTCCCATCTACTCCATATATTCTTAATACTTTCCTCAATCCTTGTCTATCCACCTTGTCATATGCTTTGTCCAAATCCATGAAAGCCGCATACAACTTCTTTCCCTTATCTAGAAATTTTTCCACTAAAGATCTAATAATGAATATGTGATCTACATAACCTCTTCCCTTCCTAAAGCCTCCCTGTTCTTCCCCAACTAATTCCTCTGTTATTTCCCTAACTCTGTCACTAAGTATCCTACGATACACTTTTCCTATTATACTAAGAAGACAAATGCCCCTATGATTACCACACACTTTTTTTTTCCCCCTTTTCGTTTGTAGTAGGGAATAATTATACCTGACTTCCAGTCCTCCGGAACTCTACCTTTCTCCCAGGCCAATCTGCACATCTTCCACATCCATTCTACTACTATCTCTCCTCCATGCTTCATTTCACCACACACTCCATCAATTCCCGGGGCTTTCCCCATAAACTTTCTTCATTGCTTTCACAACTTCTATCCTACTGATTTCTTCCTGTCTTCTCACCTCCCTCCTTCTCCCAGCCATTCCCCAGCCGCTTATACTCGCATCACTTCCATCTTCTATGTTCAATAATTCCTTAAAGTGTTCTCTCCATCTGCTCACTTTTTCTCCCTTCTCCACTAGTAATCTACCATTTTTATCTTTCACTCCCCTGCTAACTTCACTTCCACCCTGTCTTACTCTCTTCACCTCTTTCCAGAACATTTTCTTACAGTCCCTCCACTTTACACTCAAATTCCTTCCAAATTCCTCATCCACTCTCTTCTTACTCTCTCTTACTAATCTTTTTACCTCTCTCTTACTTTCTACATATAACTCTCTCTTCCGCCTCTCAACTTCTTCCACGCCCCTATTTCTCATCCATTCATTGTATGCTTTCTTCTTTTGTGCCACAGCCTGTCTCACCTCTTCATTCCACCACGCTGTTCCTTGCACCCCCCTCCGTCTTCTCTTCATCCCACACACCACATCACATGCTGCACATATTTCTTCTGTGAATATCCTGCACACACCTTCCACGTCCCCCATCTGCTCCAATTCATATTTGCCCAATCGTTCCTCCACTTCTCTCTTATAATCTGCCTTTTTCTCATCCTCTTGTAACCTTTCCACTCTCCTTGCAACTACTCCTTCTTCCTGTCCTTCCCTTCTTGTATTACTCCATCTTATTTGGGTCTTGATTTTGGCCACCACCAAGTAGTGGTCAGAAAGTCCACTCCTCCAACCTCTATAGACTCTTGTATCCATTACACATCTTCGCATCCTTTCATCCACACACACATTGCCTTCCTTTCATTCAGTTCACCACCCACCCTTCTTATCACTCGCCATGTATACCTGTGGATCATTTTATGTCTGAAGAGGGTATTGACTATCACTAACACCCTCTCAGCACAAATGTCTACTAACGCACTACCATTCTCATCTATAGCAACAGGCACATCCCACTCACCAATTATTCCATCCACCTTCACATTCCCTACTTTACCATTCATATCACCGATCAAAAACACTCTCATTCCTTCCAAACTTTTCCATGCACACTTCCACATTTGTCCAGAACTCTTCTCTCACTCTGCTTGCACGATCTTGCATTGGCGCATACATGCTCACCATCGCCCACATTTGTATTCCAACTTTCAATCTTACCCACACAATCCTTGAGCCAACTGATCCATACTCTCTTATGTTCTTCTTCCATCTTTAACTTACAACTATACACACTCCTTTTGCCCTCTCATTCTCACCTACTCCTGCATATATACTCCATCCATACTCCCATTCTCTCACACTCTCACCTCTTCATTTAGTTTCAGTCACTCCACATACAGTTACTTTCGCACCCTGAAGCACCTGGACAATCTCTCTCTCTTTCACCTCATCATTCACACCTCTTACATTCCATGTTCCGATTACCATGTCCTTTGTCCAGTCCTTGGTCGTCATCTTTTGGTCAGTCCTTGTCCGAGGCTTCTTGTTTGTCTTTTTAGTTAGTTGTTTTCTGGGGAGGAGCACTAACCCTCCGCCAACCCTTTTAGTCACCTTCTACAACAAGCAGGGATACTGGGGAAGTATTTCTCACGGGGTTTTTAAGTGTATGTAATATTAAAGAATAATATTCAATAATACTTAAGAGCAGGGACAAAGAATTGACTTGTAAAAATCAAGCAATGATTACTTTATGGCGGCTTGCTTCGCCGATTCCCTAAGGAAGAGAATTTATAAACTTTCTCAACAGTACACAGCAGAGACTAATGACTCACTCATGGTGTTTATTAGTACTGTTGGCCTTTGGAGAAAGTGACTCCACCCCTGACAATCAATAACTAGTGCTATTAATGATAAACAGGTTCTTGCTGGTGCAATTAACTCCTGGTTGCATAACGGATTTTAAGCTTAATACAAAAGGACTGGCCTAAGTACCAGTTATGAATAATGGAAAGCGTTTATGCAAACTAGGAGCTATAACTAGAATAAGCTTAATGGAGAAATAAAACACGAGTTTACATTACATTAAGCTCAAAGAAAAGAACTGTAAATTTATTGATTACAATGAAATAAATTTACGTTACATGCGTATCTAGTGACTTCAAAATAAGGAGATCGCACTCACTCGCTCACTCAAAAGCTAAACTCTTAAACCTAGGAAAACGAAAAGAAATACTGGTCAGAGAGTGGACTAAGCGGATGACTGGGTGTCGTTCCTGAGGAAGGACGCTGCACACGCTGAGCCTCTCGTCAAATCACGCTAGGTGGGAATTCAGGAACTGGACAATGGCAGCGGCGGGAACTGGGCATCGGCTGAGGAAGGATGCTGCCACACATGCTGCTAACCTTCTTCCATGGTGCTCAAATCCTGACTGAGTTCAAATCATGAGAGAGAGGCAAGTGTCGAGCCGCACTTGCTAACGGCTAGAATGAGTGGAAAACGCCCATAACAAATCACTCAGTAGAGGTGCTAATGTCGCGCACAAAGACAATCACTTATGAAACAGTGAAAAATGGTCCTGAAAACACTCCCGATCGGGTGAATATGTGGCGGTTAATTGAGTGATACATACTGGGATTCCACTAGAATTCGCAGTTTCCCACCAAAGTTTAATGTCACGAGTTTATTTAAATAGAGAACTCGCCGACTCGTGACATTACGCCCCATCAAAATGATTTTTTTTTTCACAGGGAAAAAAAAATTTCAATACACATACATATAAATCCTAACTCAGTCACACAAGATTCACATTGTGGTGTGTGTGTGTGCTATCCTGCTACAGGAGAAAGTCACAGTCGCCAATGAGCGAGAAAACCTCGTATTTACGTTAATAGAAGCAAGCTTGAAGAAAAACTCCATGACGAAGGTGAAAAATCCTGTACTCAGGCCAAACTGAGCGAAAAGTTCGCTACATTTACATTAACAACTAATCGTTATGTAGTGTGCTGTATGTGATACATGGTGTAGGTGTGACAGTTGTAGTGTAACTGTACCTACATGTAAAATTACATAATGCAAGTCAATAGTAAATGATGACAACGAGGCAGAAGAGAAGAGGCGGCAGCATGCGTCAGGGATGATCAGCTGTTCTGCATGGCAATGCTGCACCCGCCAGCTGCACCTGCGAAAGCAATCAAGGTTTCGTTTTCGTTTCGATTTCGTTTTTAAAGGCTCCAACATGCTTGCATGTGTCGGCCTTGGTCACCTAATGGCGGCTCTCCACGCTGCACGATCCATTGCAGCCTCCCTGTTCAGTCCCTTATCCCTGAGGGAACACTTAATGACCTCATCCCATGTCTTTCTCGGTCTACCCCTCATAACCCCACCCCCAATATTAACACTTCTCACCTTCCTCACCCAATTATCATCCCCCATCCTCTCCACATGTCCAAACCATCTCAATCTACCTCTCCTCATCACAACACCAATACACTCCAGTCCCATCCTACCTCTCAACTCTTCTATCGTACACTCAGCCCCTCCAGGCCTTGGATGCAGGGATGCACTGCACATCCATCTAATCATTGTCATTTCTGTATGTCTGAGCTGGCGAATATCTTCCTCCTTCACTGCCCAGGTCTCACTACCATACAGCATTACACTCCTAACACATGCTGCATACAAAGACCCCTTTGCACGTAGGGAGAGTCCTCTCAATGTCAGGAGAGGCAAGAGCTCCCTGAACTTCTTCCAACCACTTCTCACCTTAGCCACAGAGCTAGCTCCAGCCCTACCTCCAGCACACAACATGTCTCCCAAATAACAAAACTCTTCCACACACTCAAGAGATTCACCAGCAAGTTCAATCCTTTCATGTCTGACAATCTCCACCTGGTCACCCCGACACACCGTACACATAAAATCAGCATTATCTCGCAGTCTACCTCTGATACCACTACATCTCTTATGCACCCATTTATCACACACACCGCACAAGATGGAATTACTTCCCACGCCCTTGTGGCAAACTACACATGGCCACTCTCCCTCATCTTTGACAGTACCGCCACCAACCCTAGATATCATCACTTTTGTTTTATCTGCATTTACCCTTAAACCCTTTTGCCCCATACCATCTCAAGGTGGAGCATCAAAAGTGTCATTTCTCTCCTAGCAATCAGTACTTATGTTACATAAAGTACACTATTTACATTATTAACCAGGAAACGTAGTCAAGGCGTCTCTGCAGGACATCAAACGCTGACTCAGTTTACTGGTTAAACCCTATACCTAATTAGTGAAAAGACTGGGCGTTTCTGCAGGACATCAAACGTTGCAATTCGCTAAATTAACCAGGGAATGTGGTCAAGGGCGAAAAGACTGGGCGTTTCTGCAGGACATCAAGCGCTGCAATTCGTTAGGGACCCAGTTTACTGGTTAAACTAACTCTACACTTAGGATTAATGGCAGGAAGCTGAGAATCCCTATGCAATCTCGGGCAGGTCACATTTTAACACCCACCGTGGGTGTGAACACTCATGTGGATAATGTGCATTCTCCAGGAATCCTCTGAGAGGCCCACAGCTCAAGATGTTCCACAAGGTAATTCATACGCAGCCTCGGACTGTCTCTGTGGGGTTCTCGAACTTCCCCCTTAACATACAGTACATATGTATGTACAGGACCTGGACATACTGTGTCCTGTGGGGCCAATGGGCAAGACGTCAGGTCTGCACCCACTTCGCCACTGCCCCGTCTCTCAACTGACTCAGATATTACAGGTGTGGTTTCAAATGGCACAGGAAGGACATGTCCCTGATTAGTGGTATGTGGACACACATCGCAGGAACGCACAAAACTATCTATCTCTCGTCCCATCCCTGGCCAGAAAAAGTCAGCTCGGATACGGCCCTGGGTCTTCCTTTTGCCCATGTGACCTCCTGAGGCTGAACAATGACCCCATTCTAACACTGCTAGGGGGTACTTACCGGGAACGACAAACTGCAGTCGAACCTCGCCCTGGGGTGTTCGTGACTCACGGTACAGCCGTCCTTGTTTGCGAAGGAACTTGGCTTGACCTCCCCATGAATACCTTATCACTCTACCCTTTTGTTTCTTTCGCACAGCAGCAAGTGTCGGGTCAGAATGTTGTTCTTGAACAACAACTTGGCTACACATCAGATCTTGCGGTGATTCAATGGTCACCAGGGTGACACAGTTTGGAGCCTCAGCCATGGCTCATGTTACTGCAGCCGAAGTCTGAGTAGCGTCATCTTTGGTGCAACTATGCTTGGCACCAGGAATAATGCCTGTGATAAGGTCAAGCAAAGGTTCTGGCATGACAACTGTGAGTGTCGTACCAGTGTAAAATGGAGATGCCACCTGGATATGTGCCTCAGGGAACAATCTCACTGATCCATCAATAAGGTTAGCTTGGATCTGTCGACCTGTGTACTGCTCAGGCCGAACTAGACTCTGCCTGACAAAGCAACCTGAGGACCCATTGTCTCTCAGGACCTTCACAGGGATTTCTCCCACAAACCCTGGCTGAACGAGGAAGGCACTGTCACCTGTGGGAGGGCCTGTGGAGGAAGCAGCCAGCCACTGATGAGGCTGCTGAATAAATGATGCGGCAAACATGGTGCCCTGTAAATTAGATGCCCAAGGGGTCGTACTCACTGCCTGGGGAGATGGAGCATTGGCCATCTGTGGAGGGGGGTTCACTGTCGCTGTGGGACTAGTGAACTATGGGGAAGTACCCGTACTGCTAGGGACAACACCACTGTGCTGCTGCTGAGGAATGAAGGCTGCGTTCGCCTCCTGCCTCCGATACACTGGGGCTGGTGCTGAAAAGTTTTGTCCTGTCGGTCAGTTGCGTGGCTGATACTGCTGCTGGTTAGGATACTTGCTGTACCTCTTCCACTCAGGTTTCTGAGTGTTTTGCCCCTGGTCTGTCCTCTGCAGTTTTGGACCTTGGCCATTATTCTGAGAACGGCCTTGTTGCTGGAGTTCAGTTTGAGACGGTTTCCCAGATTTATCGGGTTTCCTGTTCCAGGTATGCTGCTTGAGAGTTTGATACCCGTATGCAGTGAAGAATGCGTAAGCCTTCTCCATCAGTTGGCTGGCATCCTTTACCTGGCAGATCTTAAGCTGAGCCATAAGTTCAGTAGGCCACGACTTTTCTAGCTGTGTGCGCAGCATAAGGTCAATTATCCCCTCATGCGTGGAAGGAGTTTCATCTTTCTCCATCCACTCACCTAAGTAAGCAGTAAGCCGGTCAAGAAACTGAACGGCAGTCTCTTTTTCCTGTAAACGTGCCCTCATGAACTGACTCTTGGCGTCATCAACTGTGAGATCGTACGCTTTGACGAGTGTGGCCTTCATCATCTCATACGTGAGATTGTCTCCACGAATTCTATGGAGAATATCGAGAGCAGGGCCCTCAAACAGGCTAAGAAACTGAAGCCGCTTAGCTGCATCAGCCAGCTGGTAAAGTTGAGCCATATCTTCAAAGCGAGCTATGTATGGCTAGATTCGCTCGCCTTCCTTGTATGAAGGAAGCTTGATGTGTGGGGTTGCCATAATATGTGCAGGGATAGTGCTCATGGAGCTTGGGCCAGCTGCACCAGATGTGTCTGAAGCCAAGGAATCTTGCTTGAGCTTCAACATTTCAAGTTCATGTTTTTCGTGTGCTTCTCGCTCGGCACGTTCGTGTTCTCGTTCTCTGTCTCGTTGTTCACGCACATATTCGCGTTGTTCTCGCTCTTGAACTAACTTGAGTTTGCGTTTTTTTGCTCGTATTCGCGTTGTTCTCGCTCGTGTTCACGTTCTCTTTCACGTTCTTCACGAGCATCTTTCTCACGTTCTTGCTCGTAATTAAACCGTGAGAAGACGTAGTTTTGAATTTTTTCGGGGTCACTAAGCCCCATATCTCTAGCTTCCTGTACATAGACATTGGCAGTCATGATGCTAACTCAATCTAAGTGAACTAGCGACTCAGTACTGACTGCAATTTTGCAGAGAAAGATGCCAATAATCGAGAATAAAGAATATAGGCACAGGGTAGTGGTGACCAGTTTTATCTAATTAAACTGGTAAAGAAAGAAAATTAAACAAACAACTGACTGAAAACTATTATGTAAAATTAATAGAACTGAATCAATAATCACCAGTAAGATAGTGCCTATAGACTTTAATGATAAATACCTAAGTATGAGTGAGTGAGTATTATCTCGTGAATAACTTTAGAGCTAGGAGTTAATATCCTGGAATGAGGTCGCCAAATGTCACGGGGCTTTTAAGTGTATGTAATATTAAAGAATAATATTCAATAATACTTAAGAGCAGGGACAAAGAATTGACTTGTGAAAATCAAGCAATGATTACTTTATGCCGGCTTACTTCGCTGATTCTCTAAGGACGAGAATTTATAAACTTTCTCAACAGTACACAGCAGACACTTATGACTCACTCGTGCTGTCTATTAGTACTGTTTGCCTCTGGAGAAAGTGACTTCACCCCTGGCAATCAATAACTAATGCTATTAATGATAAACAGGTTCTTGCTGGTGCAATTAACTCCTGGTTGCACAACGGATTTTAAGCTTAATACAAAAGGACTGGCCTAAGTACCAGTTATGAATAATGGAAAGCATTTATGCAAACTAGGAGCTATAACTAAAATAAGCTTAATGGAGAATTAAACACGAGTTTACATTACATTAAGCTCAAAGAAAAGAACTGTAAATTTATTGATTACAGTGATATAAATTTACGTTACGTGTGTCTCAAATGACTTCAAAATAAGGAGATCGCACTCACTCGCTCACTCAAAAGCTAAACTCTTAAACCTAGGAAAACGAAAAGAAATACTGGTCAGAGAGTGGACTAAGTGGATGACTGGGCATCGTTGCTGAAGAAGGACGCTGCACACGCTGAGCCTCTTGTCAAATCATGCTAGGTGGGAATTCAGGAACTGGACAATGGCGACAGCGGGAACTGGGCATCGGCTGAGGAAGGACGCTGCCACACACGCTGCGAACCTTCTTCCACGGTGCTCAAATCCTAACTGAGTTCAAATCGTGAGAGAGAGGCAAGTGTCGAGCCGGACTTCCTAACGGCTAGAATGAGCGAAACACGCCTATAACAAATCACTCAGCAGAGGTGATAATATCGCGCACAGACGATCACCTATGAAACAGAGAAAAATGGTTCTGAAAATACTCCCGATCGGGTGAATACGTGGTGGTTGACTGAGTGATACATACTGGGATTCCATTAGAATTCACAGTTTCCCATCAAAGTTTAATGTCACGAGTTTATTTAAATAGAGAATGCGCCGACTCGTGACAGTGTTCTTGAAACCCCCCCCTACCTCCAGGGGGGTAGTCTGGGGTTGATTTATGGTTTATACAAAATGATATACGCGATTAGATGGATTGATGGAGAGTTTATTATGTATGGTTTACAGAAAATGAATAATGAGATTAAATTGCGGGTGATGCAGAGTTTACTGAAAACAATAGCATACCTGATTAGACTGAACTTGATGTAGGGAGATTGGATTGGAACCGATGTAGGGTTACTAGGAAATGGAATACGAACTGAACCTAGCAATGAACTAATGTGAGGTATCAAAGACCATATGACACTAACTCAAAAATAAATATGACTGGCAATGGAACAGAAAAGGGGAAGATGTAGAAGTGGTCTTGGCATGGAAGTGGTCTTGGCGTCGAGGTTGTCTTGGCGTTAAGGTGGTTTTAGTGATGAAGTGGTCTCGGTGCTGCAATGGGATGGCGATGAAGTGGCTTTGATTGGTCGGCTGGTTGAAAGGCTTGACTCAGGAAGGGAGGAAGGATCGAGGTGAATAGGAGGTTTTTAAACTATTCGTGCCATGAAAAGAAATGTCTAACCTGACGATAGGAGAGGAGGGAAAATAAAGGCCGGAGGAGAAACGGAGTATCAATTAAGAAGAGAGGTAGGACAAAAGAGAAAAGGACAGTAAAGAAAGACTAGAGATAACATAAAAAGTCCCTTTCTATCGCCCCATAGGACAAACATTGATACTGGGACAGTATTTCCCCTTTCCCCTCCTTCCATAGGAGAAAATAGAATACCAAGCAACAATGAAAAGGAGTGTGCAGAAAATCTGAAATCATGTGTCAAAGAGTGTGCTGAGAGTTGGGGACTGGAGTGAGGATGATAATGGGTATATGGAAAAGAGATTAAAAGAAAAAAAATGATGACGAAGGACAAGAATGTCTGATAAAGGTTGGGTATTATACTAGGTCTTGATATGTTTATTACCTCCCCCGGACGGAGTCCGGCGAGAAATTGTTTTTGGTCTATTTTGTTTGTTTGTTTGTTTGTTTCATTCTTTCTTTCTTTCTTTGTAAACATTACAGAAAAACGGCTGAATGAAATTACATGAAACTTTCAGGATGTGTGGGCACTGGTCCCAAAAGAAAGTGATTAAATTTGGGGGGGTAATCGAGTGACCCTTAAAGGTCAAAATCAAGGTCACGGATTTTCAGAGGACTAGAACTTGAAACCGATTGAAGATAGATATTAACTATTATAAGCATACAGGAACTCCCATATGGGTTTTCATTTGGCACCAAGACTTTGACCTTGAGTGACCTTGAAAGGTCAAACTGAAGGTCACGGATATTCAGGGGGCTATAACTTGAAACTTGTTGCAGATAGATATTTACTATTATCAACATAACGGAAGTCCCAAATGGGCTTGTAATTGGTACCATGACCTTTAACCTAAAATGACCTTGAAAGGTCATACTCAAGGCCCCGGTTCTTTAGGAGGCTCCAGCTAGAAAATGGCTGATGATAGATATTTACTATTATCAACATATAAGAAGTCCCATATGAGTTTTTAATTGCTACCATGAACTTTGACCTTAAATGACCATGAAAGGCCAGACTCAAGATCACGGATATTCAGGGGGCTATAACTCGAAAATGGTTGAAGATAGATATATACAGTTATCAAGGTATAAGAATTCTCATATGGGCTTTCATTTGGCACCATGACCTTTGACCCTGAATAACCTTGAAAGGTCAAACGCAAGATGACTGATTTTCAGAGTGTTATAAATTGAAAAGGGTTGAAAATAAAATAACTGCTGTCGGGCGAGGTTTTTATTTAAAGAGTGCTATAAATTGAAAAGGGTTGAAAATAAAATAACTGCTGTCGGGCGAGGTTTTTTTGTGCCTGGCACCACTTGTTTATTTATTTATTCATTTAATATCTGCAAGTATGTGTCAGATTCAGGGGATAGACTTGTTACCTTTTTCCTTAAGGCCTAGCAGTCGTTTTAAACACTGCACACCTTCACATGTCACCACTTTTGCCCTTGTAACCATTGTCCATACTGAATACATGTTAGAGTCCTGGTGCTACGGTGTTAGTGGGAGTATTTCTACGGCATGTCGATGGGTCTTGCGGAAGGTCAGTACAGTCTATTTCAATCAAATTCAAATCATCAAGTTGTGGAGGTCTGGCAGGAAGATTGAAGAACACAAAATATGTCATCGTACTGAAGCAATGGAAATGGAACTTGAGGTAAGCCTGATGAGGTCAGTATTAAACAAGTAAAAAAAAAAAAAAAATCTTACTCTCTTCTTGTTGTCCCAAGCAGTTTTATTCATTTTAAGGAATGGAAATAAAACTTGACATAGGCTTGGTGAGCATTGTATATATGTGAAAACTAATTACTTTATTCATGCTGCGCCTCAAGGAAGCTTATCAAATTCTGAAATATTAAATAGTGGGAAAGGATCTTAAGCTCTTGCGCCCAGTGACACATTTTACTGGTCTATTTTTGCCAGCTTTAGATTATGTTATTCAACTACAGAATTGCTGCTTATACTATAGGGGAATATTAATGAATGCTACATATAAATTCTTCATTGTTTCAGGGAACACTGTTTTGTTTCGACACTGCAGTCTACCATCCTCTTTTTGGAGATCGTGGAGAGCTGGGGATCGACTGGGTACTCAGGAAAATCTTAATTCCTTTTTTTTTGGGGGGGGGGGGGTAGCAGGAAAGAAGGAACCAAAGAGCAGAAGCAGACCAAAATTGTTCCCTCCAAGAAAGGTAATTACTGTAAATGTGAGCCAGATTTAAGATCTGTTCATTTCAAGATGCGTTTAAAAGACCGGAGGTCATAAGCAGACAGAAATAAAGACAGGGGGAAGATATTTCCAGAGTTGGGCTGATTCTCCTTCCCGATACCGATTGGGTAACCCACCGGTTACGTTAGCGACACCACAAGAAGGCAACCATCCCCAGCACCTCCATACAACACACCTAAAGCACCACACTATCACTACACAGACAGTCCTTTAACATTACCTAAACAAAGTATCCCTGGGAGCACCTGGTTGAAGTGGCTGGTTTGGTCCACTGGGTTCGAATCTAGGTGAGCCTGGGATTGTAACAACAATGCCAATAATCCCTCGAGCTCAAAAATCTTCTCTGAGTTAAATAAGATCGTCTGAGGGTCATAAGAATATATTAAGTAAGCTGAGCACAATCATTTGGAGGTAAAAGATTAAAGTTAGAAATACAGTACATCCTCGGAATGAAGGGATAAATATTGGTGTGGGTGAGGTTTGTGTGAGGCAACGATAAGTGATGAAAATGACTGAACCTGGTGAAAGGGAGATCACATGTAAACTATGGAAGATTAAAGTGTATGAGGAGCCAAAAGGACGAAGGTTGCAAAAGATGAGGTTAGTGGACGATAGGAGAGGAGAGGAGAGGAAGGGACAGAATAGGTGATGAAAGGAGAGGAGAGGGAGGAAGAGAGGGGGAGAGGAGACGAAAGACGTTTAAAGTGTATGAGGAGTGAAAAGGACGAAGGTTGAAAAAGATGAGGTCAGTGAACGAAAGGAGAATGAAGAAGAGGAGAGGAGAGGAAGTGATAGAATAGGAAAGGAGAGGAGAGGATGTGATAGAAGAGGGGAGGAGAGGAGAGGGAGGAGGAGGAAAAGATATGGAAGATGACAGGAAAATGAAGGGAGGAGAGAAGGGGGGGGAGATGAAAGAGAGAGGAGATGTAAGGGGATAAGAGAGAGAAAGAGGGAGGAAAGAGGAGAGGAGAGGGAAGAGAAAAAAGAGTCTAGGAGAGTAGAGGCTCGGTGGCTGAATCCGAATGATGCCGAGAATGTGATGAAATTTGTATGACGGAGGAAACATGGTGGGAGGGAGAGGGAGAGGAAGGGTAAGAACAGGGGAAAAGATGAGGCAGGAAAGGAGATAAGAAAGGGAGAAGAGAGAGAAGAGAGGGAGAAGAGAGGTGGCTGGATACTAAAGGTGAGGGTGGGAAAGGAGACGGAAAGTGCGGGGTGGAGCAGCAGGAAATGCAGGATTTATAAATGAAAAACTGAAAATACGAATACTGTCTTTCGCCAACTATGCTCATCTCTTAGCAAATTCGAATGATGAAGCAAAACATTATCTAAAAAACAATACTTGAAATCAGGAGGGAAAGTGGCCCCGAAATAAGCAAAAAAAAAAAGTTGTGCAATTATACATAACATGAGAAAACAGCCACAAAATGTAGAGGAAATACCCGAAAAAGACTATATAAAGTATTAAGGATTGGTGATTGACAACAACAAAAAGTTACTGCAAGTCAAAGAGGAAAAAACATTGAAAAGACACAGAAACTAGCAAGCACAACATAATCACTGCAAGGAGCTGCAACAAAATAACAATTGGCAAAACATACTGGTAAAATGTAGCCCTTCCATCTATATTATATGTACCAAACGTTGTAAACTATACAGACTCAGAAAAAGAACAGCTTCAGCGAAATGAAAATAGTGTGTACAGACAAGTATTAGGAGGCCCTCAAATACGCAGTTCATTATACAGTCATAAGAGACATGGTAGCCCCTATAGTGAAAGGAAGACTGATGGAAGGAAGAATTCAGTACATCAAAGGCATATTAATGGGTAAAATTCGTCTCCTATAAACCGTTCTTGAGCTAATGACAAAACAATGTATGAGCGACGCTAAGGTAACAAGTAAATATATGCAGACATTAGGAGTTAGTAACTGAGAGATGGAGAGATTAGAAAAATAAATACTAAATAAGGACACAAAAATCTTGGACAAAATATTATGGGAGGAGGAAGTAAGAAGACAAGCTTAAAGATTTACAGAGGATGAAAGAAACACATTGAAAAAGCAACAGTATGTGATAACCATCCATCATCAATCATCTTATGTAGAACAAAAACAAACTGTCAATAAATAAGAGAAAAATACATACGAAAACACAGCATGTCAGATTTGAAGAGCAGAGGTATTCTTACTACGCTGCACAGGGTATAATAGTGAAAGAATAAAAATGCCAGAATTAAAACAACCATATATATATATATATATATATATATATATATATATATATATATATATATATATATATATATATATATATATATATATATTGCCAGATGCCTTAATCCCGTGAGGGGTGGCCACAAACAAATCGCCTCTATGTCACCCTGTCCCCTGCCATTTCACTGTCCTCCCCCCAGCTCACACCACCCTCTCACATATACCATTCCACTCCATCCCTTCATCTCATTCTCGCCCCCCTCCACCTCACTCACATACACTCTCCTCGTTAGTCTCTCACTGTCTATCCTCGTTATGTGCGTCTTAATAAATATTCGGATCCTTTATCCATTTGCTCCCTCAGCTTCCATCCCCCACATTTTTTTTACACATTCATTATCCATATCCAGCCATCATGGTGGTTTTCATGCCGGCTCCCACACACACATATCATCATCATCATCATCATCAGCGGCAGCAGCATTATCAGCCATTACAAGTCCTCAGCCTTCTCCGCAAATCCCTTGACTGAGCCAATATCTGCCATGTTTTGCCTGCAAACTTCTCTATCTCATCTCTCTACCTCCTGTCTGGCCTTTTTCTGCTACGCTTACAGTCTCTTGGAGTCCAGTCAGTCAGCCTCTTGCGCCATCGGTTATCCCTTATTCTTGCTACATGACCTGCCCACACATATACACTTACACATATCAGGTCTACACATCTAACACTCCAGAATTGCCCTATTAGTCACTCCATATCTGACATCTGCTACACTTCTATTAATATTTCACCACATACCTTTCCTCTAGTATTATCTATCAATCAGTCTATCTATTGCCAGACGCCTTAATCCCATATGGGGTGGCCAAAAACAAATCCCCTCCACGTCACCCTGACCCCCTCCATTTCACTGTCCTGCTCCCATTTCACACACCTCTTTCTCATATACCTCTCCAATCCCTCCCTCCTTCTCATATATATATATATATATATATATATATATATATATATATATATATATATATATATATATATATATATATATATATATATATATATATATATATATATATATATACAGCATAATGTGTTTTTATTCCAATTCCGTCCTTATCAACTCTCTCTTTTCAGCGCTTAGGCTACTGTGCGAGGATGATCCAGGTTCCACTGACGTAAGCAACATAAGGCATGGGGGCTGGCACAAGATTTATGCATGCCGACCAAGAGATCTTTGCTATTTAAATGCAAAGTCACTTGCAAAACCCTACTACCCTTCGCAGGAGCCACGTTTTCTGGTTGCATAAATACTGATTATTTCTCGATTTATTCTTTCAACAGTTATAACTCCACAATGAAAACTGCACGAGCACGTGCGTGGTATGCACAATAACGCTTCGTAGTAATTGGGCATATTTCTTACATAAAATTTAGAACAGCTGCTTTACGCGAGTTGCAGCATAAAAATAATTCATGGCAGTCAGACATCTTGACATAAATGTAAAGCTCTACGGATTCGCGTTGCCTATTAAATGTAAGCGTTTTACGTGTACTGTTTCAGTAATCGGAACTGCGATTGTCATACAGTTACAAGTCGTTTTGTAGTATCAGTTATGTGTGTTTGATAGCTACCTCACATTAAAAGATCATAAACTAGACATCTCTTTCTTATTGTAATAGTTGTTAAGATGTAGGGATGGAAAAAGTGCAGAAACAAGGGATAAAAAAGTCATTCAATTTTAATGGAAGGAGATTCAGAGTTCTGTGTCCATTAATACATTCTGCTCGTTACAGACTTTTTGTGAGAACAGTGTGGAATGTAGTACTTGGTAATATAACTCTGAATGTTCTCCCATCTCATGTGCTCTATGGTATGTGTGCTTTTTTATCTCTTGTGTCTGCACTTTTTCCGTCCCTATATGTTAACAATCATTTTATAATAAAATTTTTATTTTCTATAATATTTTCACCTTATACCTCCCTTCCTCTCACCCATCTTTCTCTGACATTTTTTTTTGTTTTTTGTTTTATGCTTCTCATACTTTTCCTTCTGGACCTGGACATCATACACATGCACATTTTTTCCACAGTTCTTTCACACACACACACACACACACACACACACACACACACACACACACACACACACACGTCATCCCCTCTTCCCTTATTCATAACCCTGCCCTCCCCTTCGCTCCCTCTGCCAAGATGGATAACTTCTTTTCTTCTTTCCCTTCAATACTCCCACCTTTCTTTGCCTTCTCTTTCTTCTTCACCTCCCTTCTCTCTTTCCCCCTCCCTTACATCTTTATCATCCCCTCCACTTGCCTCGTTTCTCCATTCCGACAGCTCCTCCTCTGCTACTCTCCTCTCATATACTTTCTCTCCCTTTTTCTTCTTCTCATCCTTCCCCTTCTCCTTCTCCTCTTACATTTCTCCTACCCACTTTTTATACTTCCCCTTCTACTCCTTTCATCTCCTCTGTCATCCTCTCCTCTCCCATGCCTTCTGTCATTTTCTTCCCTTCTCACTTTCACTTCTTCCTTCATTCTCTCTTTCACTCCTTACCCCTCCCGTTTCTTGAGATATTCCTACTTGATCTTTTTTTCATCTTAGGGTAGACTTAAATATACCTTTCATTAACCCGTTCAACTGGAGACTATCATTTATGCTTTGTTTTTACCGCAACCAGACTATTTATCAAATTCAAAGGAGACTTCCAGTAGGAGAAGTTGGATATAGCCTTCTTCAGCCTCTCCACTACAAAATATTAATTCGATTTACAACTGTGTAGAATTAGAGTTCCCAAATGGAGGAGAATTCCATCTAGAAGGATATTTGTACATTTCAAGAGGAAGGTGATAAACATATGAATCCAAAATAGCCAGTTTAGTCTTATGATGTGTTGTAGGTTATTGAGTTGATACATTTTACGGAGAAGTGCTTTTTCGCTTTTATTTTGTGCCTTTCAATAATCAGGTCAAAATTTTGGTCCAAAGTTAGCTATCATGCTATATAAATTTCAAAATCTTTAAAACATTTCCAAAACTTTGCAAAAATTTTCATTATACTGCTGGATTTCTTGCCGTTTCGCGTTAAGAAAAACCGATAGTTGGAGGCGAATAAGTCTACTCTACAATTATGTTTAACTCTTTAAGGGGGAATTACCCTTTTGAGAGCTGGGGGAGGGGAGAATTATCTCTTTGGAAGCTAGATATTACACATTTGGGACATGGGAGAAATTACGCCGTTCAGAGCTGGAGGGGGGAAATTACCCCTGTGGGAGCTGGGGGAAATTACCCCTGTGGGAGCTGGGGGAAATTACCCCTTTGGGAACTAATGGGGTGAATCTTCAAAGATTTCTGGTGATTGTAGGGAATGACCAGGAAAAGCTTTGGAACCTCTGAGTCAGATCGTCAGAATAGCACGAATAACGTACAAACTATTGTCCCAGAATTCAAGGGGTTACCATCTCACGACTTTAGATCCTTCCAGAGTAGGATAAAATCAGTTTGTTTGTATCAAGAATAAAAAAAGGTGATAGTTATGAAGTGGTGACGGCCACGTTGTTGCTTACGTTACCTTCCCAATATCTAAAATAGTTGTAGGTCTTCATGCACACGAGCTTTATGTGTGTGCAAGGCTGATCAAAGATTTACAAAAATATGCATGTAACACACTTGGTAGCCAACACGGGGAGTGGTGTCGTATGGGAAGAAGTTTCACAATTAAACGGTTGCTCTACATCGTATATTTTGATACTGTTGATGACTTACGATTTGCCTCGTAAATTAACAAAGTGAGGTTCGTAGCCAGAGTATTTGTTTCGTCTTTACGGCTTAACGCCATGTAATGACCGAATAATGAGGCAGGGTTCGATATCGAAGCACAACCCATCGCTGACTATTAATCTTTTGGAGGCTACAAGGAGCGGTAGTGCTCTAGGTCACATTAGTCTCAGAATGTTTCAAATTTCAGTATTATTTGGAGCCAGTGTGTTTTCCTTTAGTTTCCTGCCGTGACCAAACCTCCCTGCCAGATCAGAACAGACAATTGTCGGAGGCATTGCCTTTATAACGGCGCCTCCCTATCTGTGTTTTCAATAGTTTAGCTCGTTTATCTTATTTGCATTTATTTTCCAGATCTGTATAAATTCTGTTTCCTTTGCTCTGTGTTTTTAGCACAAAATATATAATTTCCAGTTATATTGCTCACATTTTTCGATACATGTGGTTGTTGTAACTGACATTTTGACTGTCTCACGAGTATACCCTGTGCAGAATAGTAAGAAGTGCTCCAAATTTTCCACCTGTACGCCACAAATCTGACATGCTGTGTTATCATATGAATGTATTTGTCTATAATTTAGTGACAGTAATTTCTTGCTCTACAGAAGATGATTAATGATGGGTGGTTGTCATATACTGATTCTTCATTCTGTTTCTTCCGTTATTTGTATTTATAAATCTTTAAGCTTGTTTTCTTACTTCCCTTTCCCATAATCTTTTGTTCCAGATTTTTGTCTTTGTTTTAAATTTTTTTTTTTTCTAATCTCTCTGTTACTATTTCCTAATATCTCCATATATTTATCTTTCACCTTAGCCTCGCTCGTACATTGTTTAGTCATTAGTTCAAGGACCGTTTATAGGAGATAATTTTTACCCATTACTATGCCTTTGATGTACTAAAGTCTTCCTTCTGTCAGTCCTTGTTTTACTATAGAGGCTATTATGTCTCTTCTGATTGTATAATGAACTGCGTATTTGATAGCTCCTAATATTTGTATGTACACATTATTTTCAGTTGGTTGTTGTTGTTCTTTTTCTGAGTCTGTATAGTTTATAACGTTTGGTACATATAGTATACATGAAAGGGCTGCATTTTTCCAATGTGTTGTGTCAATTATTATTTTGCTGCAGCTCCATGCAATGATTATGTTGTGTTTGCGCAATTTCTGTGCCATTTCAATGTTTTTTTTTTTCTCTCTCTGCGTCTTTAAGTAATTTCTTCTGTTATTAATCACTAAACTTAAATGCTTTATAGATTCTGTTACCATTATTCCCCCTATTTCTTGTGGTTGTTCTGTTATGTTACGCATAACTGAACAGCTTTTTTGCTTATTTCAAGGCCACAGTCCCTACTGATATCAACTACTGTTTTTAGATAATGTTTTGCTTTCTCATTCGAATTTGCTAAGGGAAGAGCATCGCCGGCTAAAGATAGTATTCCTATGTTCACTTTTTCACTTATAAATCCTGCATTTCCTGCCGCTCCACCCCGCGCTTCCATTTCCACTCCCACCCTCACCTTTAGGGTCCAGATACCTCTCTTCCCTCTCTTCTCCCTCTCTTCTATCTCTTCTCCCTCTCTTCTCTCTCTTCTCCCTCTCTTCTCTCCTTTCCTCCCTCATCTTTTCCCCTGTTCTTATCCTTCCTTTCCTCTCCCTCTCCCTCTCCCTCCCACCAAGTTTCCTCCGTCATACAAATTTCATCACATTCTCGGCATCATTTGGATTCAGCCACCGAGCCTCTACTCTCCCAGACTCTTTTTTTCTCTTCCTTCTCCTCTCTTCTTTCCTCCCTTTTTCTCCTACTCTCCTCTTTATATCTCGTCTCTCGTTTATCTCCCTCACCTCCTCTTTCATTTTCCTTCCATATTCCATGTCTTCTCCTCCTACTATCTGTCCTCTCCTCTTCTCTCCTCCCTATCTCACCCCCAGCCCCAGCCCCTAACACTCCCCCCCCCTCTCTCTCTCTCTCTCTCTCTCTCTCTCTCTCTCACACACACACACACACACACACACACACACACACACACACACACACACACACACACACACACACACATCCTCCTCCTTATTCTCCTGTATCCTCTCTCTCCCCTCTCTTCTCCCTCTCTTTTTCCCCTTTGTCCATTTCTGTCGCACCTCACCCCAACCTCCACTAACCTCTTCTCACTCGGACAACCTACTTTTATTGATCTCCTCTCCTCTCTCCTGCCCTACTCTCCTCACATCTCCTTTTCTCTCGCCTCCTCTCCCTCTATCTTCCTCCCTCTTCTCTCCTCTCCTGTTCTGTCCCTTCCTCTCCTTTCCCTTCCTCTCCTCTCCTTTCCTTCTTTCTCCTTTCGTCCACTAACTTCTTTTGCAACCTTCATCCTTTTTGCTCCTCATACACTTTAATCTTCCATAATTTACGTGTGATCTCCCATTCACCAGGTTCTGTCATTTTCAATCCCTTACCGTTGCCTCACACAAACTTCACCCACACCAGTATTAACCCATTCATTCCGAGGATGTACTGTACTTCTTTATTCTTGTTACCTCAGAATGATTGTGCTCAGCTTACTTGATATGACCCTCAGACCATTTTATTTAACTCAGGGAAGATTTCTGAGCTAGAGAGATTATTGGTACAGTATTGTTGTTGCAATCCCAGGCTCACCTAGATTCGAACCCAGTGGACCAAACCAGCCACTTCAACCGGGAGCTCCCAGGGACTCTCTGTTTAGGAATTGTTGAAGGGCTGCCTGTGTAGTGATAGTGAAGGGCTGGAGGTGTGTTGTGTGGGGGCGCTGCAGAGGGCAGCTTTCTTGTGGAGTAGCTGACGTACCGATAGGGTAATCCGCCGGGAAGGAGAATCAGCCCAATATTGGAAATATCTTCCTCTATCTGTATTTCTGTCTGCTTATGACCTTCAGCCTTTTAAACACATCTTGAACAGATCTTGAATCTGGCTCACGTTGAACTCAATAGCTGCTACATACTTCATATAATGGAAAACGTGTACCCTTCTTTAACGGTGACGACCGTTATGCTCAGCGCAAAAACAGCTCACTTCCAAGCCCAGTGAAGGTTAAAATACATGTGCTTTTTCTATGTGCTTGCTTCACACTCAGTGCAAGTCTGTCAGTTTCCTCCAGACGCATCAATCAAGGAATCTAACCTATGGGTTATAAACATACCAAGCTTCTCTCAACCTAGGAATATTGGCCAACAGAAGGAAGCTGAGAAGCAGAAGAGATTTAATACTGGGCGAACTTCTATCCCCAACTGTCCATGATTAGCACCACCTATTGTGGTGTTCTCTGTTGACATCATCCTGATAATGTCCACCTTTGCGGTGTTCTGAGTCCATCGTCTGCTGTGGATGGCTAGGTTCGGAGAAAACGAGATAAGTTTAATACAGAAAAGTGGGATCAAGGGACTGTATCTATAAACTTTCCTAACCTTAAGCCTAGCATAAGACTGTCTGTATATGTTTGACATCACTCATGCAGGTACAACTCACTTGACAGTCAAATTAGAGTGAATGTTAGCGACAAGAAAAAAATAAACAAAATGATCTGTATCGATAGTTGATACAGAATTTGCTGACTGAATAAAAGGCTGGGAACTTTAATAAATACGACCTCAGAATACGTGGGACATTTTCCGCTGTAACTTACCGTAAAGTAGTTCTGACAATGGATGGTTCGTTTGACAATAACTCTCGAAAGCCAGATCTCACTATGGTATTCTGTTATGACGTATACTGGCCAGCAAATTTACCCAGCTGAAGAAAATTCCCATAATTTCAGTGGGTATAGATGAGAGAGGTCAAGATTTGAGGGAAAAATTGTAAATATATAAGACAATGTCGGAAACATAAGAATACTGAAAAGAGGAGAAAGACTGGGGAATACTGAAAGGAGGAGGAGGAGGAGGAATGGAAAATATTGACGGACTGAGAAATATAGGCTGACAAGTACAAGAACAAACAAGAGACGATATGGAGAAGAGATGGCATGGTAAACAGAGAGAGGATATGAGGAAGGATGCAGGCAAGGAAAGAAAAAGGTTTCGTGTTTGTGCTGTGTGTGGTGTGTGATAGATAGACACAGACACACAGCCGTTGAGGTTCACTGCAGGACCGGCCTAACCCTACCGGTCTCTCTCTCTCTCTCTCTCTCTCTCTCTCTCTCTCTCTCTATTATGTGGACCGATAAATATATATATATATATATATATATATATATATATATATATATATATATATATATCGTTTATCTATCAATCTATCTATCTCTGTCTATCTATCTACCTATGGATAGATAGATACATACATACATACATATACATACCGGTATATAGATAGATAGATAGATAGATACATACATACATACATACATACATACATATACATACCGGTATATATATATATATATATATATATATATATATATATATATAATACGGTATATCTATCTATCTATCTATCTAGAGAGAGAGGAAGAGAATAACACGGAGATAAAAAGAGAAGAACTGGAGAGTTCCGTAGGTATGCAGTGTGTCGTGGGAAGAAGGTCGTCACTGAAAACGTACAGATACCCATGGTAGTTCTGTTGTAGACGCCTCCCCTCACAGGTGCGGCGTTGTGTAATACTTAGACACAGACAGACAGACTGATAGATCCTCCTCTGAACTGTCTGCATGTATTCCTCCATCTCTACGACGGGCACGTAGCACCCGTCTAGCAGCAAACTCTCATCCTTTTTCTGGCCCACTCTTTAATGCAAGAGTTAACCTTTACTCCCAGTCCTTCATTTATGCAACAGGTCAACTCTGGAACTGTCTCCCTCTGTCTGTATTTCCTGCTTCCTATGATCTCCAGTCTTTCAGACGCAATGTGACCAGGCATCTCGAAATTATCGGATCTTGAATTTGGCTCTCTCTTGTATTTTGTTTTTCTCTTGGAGGGAACAGTCATTCTGGGCTCGTGGCCTTTGGTTCCTTCTTCCTCACAAAAAAAAAAAAACATAAATAGGAAATAGATGGCTGATAGATTAATATATAGATATATGGACAGACAAATGAAGAGATACACAGAGAAACTGATAGATAGGTAGGCACATAGACACGCAGACAGACAGATAAACAGAGAAAAAGAAAGATATAGATATGCTGTAGATGCATGCATAGATAGATAAAGACTAGAGAGGCACTCAGTGGAGTGCATCGCTCTGACAATGGCAACATAATTTCCAAACCACACCTACAATGAGTTAGGTTTTCTCATCACTGATTAGGGTTTCGCAAAAAGTGTTCTCCGGATCCAGACTCTGTAATACGATATGGATCGGTTCCAAAGATTAATCGATTGTTCCCTGGTACATGGGCTATCTATACACCAAATTTGGTCCAAATCTCCCTTTTAGTTTGTAAGTAATCCTGCCAACAGACAAGAAGACTAAAAAACATCGCTTCCAAAAGTTAACCGATTGTTCCCTGGGACATGGGCTATCTACCCACCAATTTTGGCCCAAATCTTTCTTTTAGATTTTGAGTAATCCTGCTAACAGACAGACAAACAAACAAACAGGGGTGAAAACATGCTATCCTTGTCGGAGAGAATAAATAGATAGATAGATATAACAGATACATAGGTACAGCAGACATATCGATTGATATACAGACAGACGGATTGAGAAATACACAGCCAGACGGACAAAAAGAGAGACAGATAACTGGATCTGTACAGACAGACAGAAAAACACAGATAAACAGCTAATGAGATACACAGACAAACAGATAAGCAGACAGAGATAAACAGATAGATAATGGAAGTATGACTGGTTAAGGATAAGTGAAAGAAAGGAGGGTGGAAAGAATGAAATCAAAATTATAGAGACAGAAAGGTATATATATATATATATATATATATATATATATATATATATATATATATATATATATATATATATATATATATATATATATATATATATATATATATATATATATGTTGAGCAAGGAAGAGTGGCTGTGCGTGACAGAAATAAATGGAGAGAAATTGTGAATGAATAAGTGATGACGCAGCCCTGAGGGGATATTCTCCCGCATTTGGTCTGATCAGCTAGTCAGGTCAGGTGCGGGTAAGGGGATGGGTCTGTTATGATGTGGCAGGGGTAAACCAGTTCTGCTGTCGGGCCCTGCTGCGGATGTCACTGATTGCATTGCGCAGTTGACCCTTGTGCGGTGTGGTGCGGTGAGGATCTGTCCGTTCTCCCCTTTGGGGCTAAGATGTGAATGAATGTGTTTGATTGGATGAGTAAATGGAGAGTGTGGTCGTCCTGTCTCGGCTACCTCCCTTTCCTTGGGGGAAGCAGCCTAGGTATATATATATATATATATATATATATATATATATATATATATATATATATATATATATATATATATATATATATATGGACAAAGGCGAGGACTGAGTGAGATGGTGATGAGAGAATGAAAGGAAAGAATGTGACGGGCAAGAAAAAATGGCATGAACGTAACACCCAGTAAAGAGGAGAGACATGAGCGACTCTCAGAAGGGGGGAGAATGTGTAAATATGAAAGAATGTGACAGAATAGGGATGAATGTGACAGAGAACAAAGAAGAGGACAAGACGACGACAGAGACAGTGAATGAAGGCGACGCACGACACTGCATAAATGGGCAGAAAGGAGGGGAAAAAATGAACGTGACAGAAGAGAGGGAAGAAGACAAGAATGTGTGACACAGGAAGTCAGGGGCCATAAAGAGGAAATAATTGAACGTGCAAACGGAATGGAAAGAGGAAGCGTAATAAAGAGCTAGAACGCAGATATATACGAGCCTTAAAGCAGTAGCAAGTGACACTAACTTGACACAGAGTATGGGATAATTATTAGAAAGGACCAAGAAAAGGGAAGAATACCGCAAAGAAAAAGGAAGACGACAAAGACCGCGAATGATGGTGCAGGCAAGTGATGGGTGTGATGTGGTTTGGTTTGATGTGGAGTGGTGTGCCTTACTGTAATTTAGTGTGGTGTGGTGTCGTGTGGTGTGGCTTGATGTAGTGTGGTGTGGCTTAGTGTGGTGTGACAACGTAGTGTAGTGTGGTGTGGTGTAGCATAATGCAGTGCGGTGTGACTTAATGTAGTGTGGTATGGTGTGGTGTGGCTTAGTGTAGTGTGATGTGGTGTGGCTTAATACAGTGTAGAATGGTGTGGTGTGATATGGTGTTCTGTGGTGAGGCTTAATGGAGTGTAGTATGGTGTGGTGTGATGTGGTGTGGTGTGGTGTTCTGTGGTGTGGCTTAATGGAGCGTAGTATGGTGTGGTGTGATATGGTATGGCTTAATTTAGTGTGGTGTGGTGTGGTATGGTGTGGCTTACTGTAGTATGGTGTGGTGTGGTGTGGTTTGGTGTGGAGTGGTGTGGAGAGGTGACGAGGTGGGGTGTGGAATGGCACATTGAGGTGACGTGAGGTGTGGTGTGGTATAGTGAGTTGAGGTGACAAGAGCTGTGGTGAGGTATGGTGCGGTGAGGTGAAATGTAGTGTGGTGTGGTATGGCGCAGTGAGGTGACATGTATTGTGGCGTGGTATGGTGCGGTGAGGTGGCACATGGTGCGTCGTGGTATGATGCTGGGAGGTGACATATGGTGAGGCGTGATATGATGCTGGGAGGTGACATGTAGTGTGGCGTGGTATGATGCAATGAGGTGACTTGTGGTGCACTGCAATGTAGTATGGCATGAAGTGATGTGGTGAAGTGTGATGTGGTGTGGTGTGCTGTTTTATGATGTGGACGTAGGTCTGGCGGGGTGATTAAGGCCAGGATAGGTCATAAGTCTAAGTCAATGACTCACCTGGTTCATCCTAATTAACCACCTGAGTTATGAGCCCCGTAACGCTCACATATTTTACTCTTAATTATACAGGCGTGTGGAGGCTCCTAAATTTTTACAGAAATAATTTTAGCGTAATGGCTGCAACAAAGCTTCTGAAATTATACGGTCTATTATCATAACTAACTATCCCTCCTCGCGCCCATTTTCCTTCCCCTTCGCCTCTCTTCTTTATTTCTCTCCCATTCTCTCCGGTACATCTTTTCTTTCTCTCTCGAGTCTTTCCTCTTACCCTCCCCTATTCATTCTGCTCTTCATCTCTACATTTTCCTTCTTCTTCCTAATTCTCTCCCTCCCCTTCCCTCCCTCCTATTTCCCGTATTCCCTCTCTCCCTTCCTTGTCCCCCTCTACTTCCCCCTTCTCTCCCTCCCTGTTCTTTCCTTTTCTCCCCTTTCATCCTTCCCTTCAATTTTCTATTCTCTCGTCCTTCTTTCTCTCCCAGTTCTTTCCTCCCTTCTCTGTCTATTCCTTTCTCCCCAAGACGTTGTCACTCGTCCATCCCCACCCTTGCCTCACCTGTCCCTCCCCTTGACTCTCCCTCCCTCCTTCACCTCTCCCTCTCTCCCCTATTCATTCCATTACCCTTCCCTTTGAACTCCTTTCTCCCCCCAGATCACTTCTCTTACCCCTCTGTTCTTCTCCCTCTTTTTCTTCCTACTATCCTCCCCTTGCCTTCTCCCTCCTCTTCCCGTCTCTCTCTCCTCCCCCTTCCTCCTGCCCTTCCCTATTACCCTCTGTTCTCTTTCATTTTCTCTAATTCCTTGTACTTCCTAGTTTCTTATAATTTTAAAACACACACACTCTCTCTCTCTCTCTCTCTCTCTCTCTCTCTCTCTTTTCCTACTTTTCTTTTATTTTCTGTAACTTCGTGTCTCAATTTGCCTCATCTTTTTCTGCCTAACTTTCTTTTCCCTCCTTTCCTGTCCTCTCTCTCTCTCTCTCTCTCTCTCTCTCTCTCTCTCTCTCTCTCTCTCTCACTTTTTCCTTCCTTCCTTTGCTCCTTCCTTACCAGGTCCCCTTCCCTTCGTAATTTCCTCCACCTTCCTCTCTCTACATCTTTCTTCTCTCCTGTTCTCTTTAAATTTCTTTGACTAACTCCCTGTTGTTCCAAATTTCTTATAATTTTCTGATTCTCTCTCTCTCTCTTTCTCTCTCTCTCTCTCTCTCTCTCTGTATGTGTGTGTGTGTGTGTGTGTGTGTGTGTGTGTGTGTGTGTGTCCTAATTGTTTATTCCTCTCTGTCTCCTTCAATTCCCTTCTTTTTTTCCTTCTCTCTCTCTCTCTCTCTCTCTCTCTCTCTCTCTCTCTCTCTCTCTAGCCCTGTACCTGGCTGCTATTGCTACTTGTGTTTCCCTCACCCACTCTATCTCTCTTCTGTCACCCAATTTCTCTCCTCTCCTTCGTCTCTTCCTCTCCTTTCCTGCACTCACTCTCTCTTACTACCTTCCTGTCTCTTCTTAGAACTGTCTCCCGTTATCCTCCTCTCTTTCTATCACACTATCTCTCCCTTATCCCTTCTCTTTTTTTTTTTTTTTTAATTTCCCTCCTCTCCTTATACTCCTTTGTTTTTTCCTTTTTCACCACTTTCCCATCTCGTCCCTGTCCTATCTGTCTCTCCGTATCTTCTCCCACTCAATCTCTCTCCCCCTTACCTCCCTCTTCTCCTTTCTTCCTGCATAATTCCTCTCTTCTCTCCCCTCCCTATCACTGCTTCTTTCATCTTATCTACTCCCTTTTCTCTTCCCACCTCCCGTCTTTCCTCTCTCCCTATTTTTTTTGTTTCTCTCCGCATCTCCTCCTCTTACTTTCCATCTCTCCACTCTTCCTATTTTTTTTTTCTCTCCACATCTTCTCCTCCTTCTCCTCCTACCACCCGTCTTTCCTCTCCTCTCCTCTTCTCTCCCTTTTTCCCCTCCATCCATTCCTCCCTCCCCCTTCACTCCACGTCCTTCACCAACCAAGCATTTTCTACCTTCCTCCCTATTATACCCTCATGTTTTACCTACTAGGGCTATCCCTTCTCTCTCTCCGTATCCCCTCCTTTACCACTCTCGCCTCCCTTCATCTCTCCTGTTCTTCCTCGTGCCTCTGTTCTGTCGTTCTCGATTTTTCCTCTTGCCCCATCACCACCCCTCTCTCTTCCTCATCTCCCTATTTCGTTAACTTCCCCTCTCTCTCCCTCCCTGTTTTGTCTCCTATTTTCTCTCTCCCCTTCCTGTCCCAATGTCGTTACCTCCCTCTAGGCTATTTCTCTTCTTCCCGTTCCCATTTCCCTATCCTCTCCCCTTTGTTCACTCTTCTTATGAGTCTATTTCTCCCTTCTCCCCCCTCTCCGCTGCTTTCTCTCCTTGTCACTATTTCTTTATCTTCCTCCTTCTTTTCCTATGTCTCCTCTCTCTCCCTTGCCTCCCCCTCTCCGCTCTCCCTCTACCCATCTTAATCTTCCACCGTATTACGCCCTCCTGCTTTACCCACGCACGCTATTTCCACGCAGCCTTGTGCCTTATAATTAACGCTAACACCACTTTCTCGCCTCTTGCCTCAGTTCACGCCCTCACTTACAGTCTCTGCCTCTCATTTTATATTCCAAATCACCGCATTTTACCTTTCAACCCAGGCAGTCCACCGACGTCTTAAAACAATTCATTTTGCTTCGCACTAACGTTTTTATTAATATTACCTTTCACACTTCAGAGAATAATGTTGTCTGTTTATAACCCCTCCTTCTCGAAAAGTCTCTCAAGCTGAATAAAAATGTAGGTAGAAATAATGAAAAATGGGTCCTCGAACTGAAGTAGTTATTCTACTGTACATTTATCATTTTTCTCATTCAGACTTTCTGTACAGACGCGGTCAGTATTTTTTTTTTCCCTAACAGTCTCGTTTTGTATGCACTTAAAGGAATTGCGTCAGTCACACACCCTGAGTACTAAGTGCTGGTTGCATGAAATTCGATAAGCCTTATGTATGGGGATGGAATGTAGTCTCCTTGGTTTCTATAGTCACTTTGTTTTTATATCTGAATGCAAAGGCCATGCGAAACTTACCAAATCAATTACTGTACTGGCCGGGATTCGAACGCAGGCCCTCGCGCTCACTGGAAGCTTCTATAGACCCCATTACAATAGCAGCATGATATTCCGTAAACCTTTGTTATGAGGTGGGAAATTACAACGTTAAATCAACCCTCAAGTCTGACTACATTTCTCCATCAACTGAGCTGAACGGTGCTTGTCATCTTTGTCAGGTTAGAGACGATGCACCATAACCAAATTAGCTGAAGCTGATGGGAAGAACTGTAATATCGCCTCACAGACATGTCATTTAAGAGCAAGAAACAGTTATCGGATCTGAAATTTTTTATAACATTCTTAACTCTTCTTCCACAAAACCTACAAGTATGTCACGAACACAACCCTCCCAATACCATACCACCAGAGCTACATGTGGTATTCCTAATTTAACACAACCTAAATGAAGGGTATTATAATTAACGCCAATCAATTTGACAACAGAGCTATGCCCTCTCATCCAGCACCGAAGACTCGTGGGGGGGTCAGTGTCAAATTTACCTATTAACATGAAGGTATTGTGTGACACAGAGCTGTATGTGAGGTGGTATTTGAGTCTTCGTTACACCTTTTTCTTAGCCAATGATTTGGCACATTTTCTTGTACTGCAAGTTATTTATATCGTGCTAGGCACTGATACAGTAAATTCTCTACGTCGATACCGATATTTGGATACTCGGGAATCATGTAGAACAATACGAACACATCAGTTCTTAGTAGATGGTCAAAGCAATTCCGATATCAATATATGAATCGCCAATACAATACCGCCGATGGTTTACTATAATAACATCTTAAATCCCTAGTTCACCTGGTCTTATTATTCGACTTCAGTAATTTTAGAATCAATGAGGAAAATCTTTCTTGATAATTAACGTTTTATAAAGTAAATAACTTTAAAAATCCAAAATACATCCCAAAATATGACTCTTCATGCTACTGCAAGATGGTGGGTCAGCACTGATAACAGCTCTGGCCACATAAGACAGCAACATGACAGTCTTCATCTTTCATCATATTTTGTAATCCTGAAGAATTCCCTACATGTTATCAGCACTGACAGACCAATTCGTTTCTTGTATTTTCTTGAAAATAATCTGCAGCTTCACCTCACTGTCCCTTGATTTCTTCTCCATCTCGTGCAGCTTGTTTCTCAAGTGACTTACCAGAACAGGGAATAACCATTTGTTCCCTAACTGACATTGTGAATCACTTAGTTCCGTTAATGTCCGTAATACATAAAAAATATAACAAAGGAAAGCAGCTGACAAGTCTAAGTTTTGGCACAAGCTTAGCAGTAATAACTGTCATCGTAGCTGTAATAGAAAACAAATGTGCAGCTGCGTTGCTCAGCACATTAGTATGCAGATGTAGTCTGCATGTTTGATACCAGAAATAGAAATGCCTGACTGGTATCAACTTGATTGGTGCAGGCATGCAGCCAACAGGTGACACCTGTCTAATACGTGTTTAATTCACCCGTTGCAGTGTTGCCCCAACGAGGATATGATAGCTTCCAGCCATTGACTGTGTTTTGCATTAGAGGATGTGATATGTCCTTCGACGTTTATATGAGTGAGTTGATTATGTTACAAAAAGAAATAATTAATGATGTGCCTAAGTAATTTTATTTTATGATATACATTCAATAACTGGTGGGCTTTTCAACTATTACATTTAATCCACTTAAAGTTTTGAAAACAAGTATAAATAAAATATCAATGAATTATCCATCATTTTGCATTCTGTAAATCTGTGGATTCAGTTTCCATTCAGTGTCATTAATGTGTCGATGTATCGTTATTTTTCGGCACATTACAAGAAAAATACCCCAGAAATACTGACACAACATAAAAGCAGTGATATTGATACCAATATAAAAGCAGCGATCGATATCCATCGCCGGAACATGTATCGCTATACTGCTCATCTCTTGATCATACAAGATAATACAGAGGTGCAAAGTGCAAAATAAATTGCTAGAGATGAGGTGTTATGAAATTTCCAAAATTACTCAGAATGCGACCCACACATCATGGGCCGAGATACACAAACGCAATTACGATCAGTTCTCTGACGTACTCAAGAGTAAACTGCAGGAAGGACAAAGAGGTTGTAGAATTTTACTATCCCCTATTCTTACTTCTGAAGTAACTCTTAGTTGCGAGACAAAAAATATTACAGGTTATTACTGTTTTCTGCAGAAAGATCAGGAGAAGGACTAAAAAACATTCCTTTGTTCAGTTCTTCATGTTCACACATATCTACACTAATTTCCTATTCTTCTTATTTATCCATACTGAGAAAACTTCCACTTAAATATTGATGGATAAGAGGTATGTTTAACATAAACAAGATCTGAAGACCCCAAGGTACCATCAGCAAGATCTGCAGACAAAGGTGTCACAGAACACATGCGTAAATTTTACATTAGTCTCAATATTTGGCCAACTATATGTTTAACTGTAACCATATTCCTTTCAGCTCATAAGAAGGACACTATATATATATATATATATATATATATATATATATATATATATATATATATATATATATATATACTTACAGCTTTAAAGCTTTTTTGGTTTTCTCCAAAACGTGTTGGAAAGAAAAAAACTGAACAGATTTGAATTCGGTACGTTCCACTAGGCTAAATGGCATAATACTTAGCCAAAATTATTCAGCAAAAATTTTATCATACGAGTTTTAACCAGATAGTTGTATCTCAATTAGTTTCTGAGATATTTCAATTTCAAATATGCAATTTTTAGAACAAAAATTAGTATATGACCTTCAAAAATAGGTCAAGGTTAATAATATTTGGCACAAGGACTTTAGTTTCCCAAGGGTAACTTAATGCGTAATATCATCAAGATCGAAGAAAAAAGAGTGCAAAGAAAAATAATACTAACGAAAACAAGAAGCTTCACCGTTTATTATGGCAAAGCCTAATTATGACAGGGAATCCATTGTAATACGTCTTAGAATTCACCCCTGGTACCGTCAGTGGGATAAAAATGACCATATGCAATTACATTCCACTGTGAAGAGGTGGTGTGAAGTGTTGTGTCCAAGGTCCGTAATCTCATTTCCTAGGCGATTTATTTTACCCATTACACCTTATGTCCTCTTCTGTGTTACAAATATCCTTCAAACATCGCCATACCTTGCTTAAATAACGACCAGAAGAATATTAACTAAACATCCAAAAATAAATCGCTAAGGAAGTGGTGCTAGAGCGCCACCCTACCCAACGAGCATACGCGCCCAGGTGCTAGGTGCCGTGTGGTGTGCTGTGGATGGATTACTGAACCTCGGCAACCGGCTCTCTCTCTCTGCACGCGCAGAGAGAGAGTGAGAGAGAGAGATAGGGGAGTAGGGAAGGCGAGAGAAGAAGGAAGAGAAAATTATATATACATTACCTATGGAAGTGGGTAAGTGGAGGAAAATGAAGTAAAGCTTATAAGGAATTCTAACACCAAACTGGAATCAGGGACGAGCATGTACGGTTTGTGTGGTATACCAACGAGGAGGGAGAAAGTTAAGGATATTACTCAGTTACCGTTGTATGTCCCGTAAATCACCGAGATATGCACTCAGGTTGACGAACCATCAGTACAGGTCCCTACTGACGTCGATAAAGGAGGCTCACTAACACCTTTTGCTTATGAGTCTATGCAACCTAGTCGGTAGAGAGTTGGCCTCCAGTCCCAGTGGACGCGGGTTCGAATTCTGGCCGCGGCAAGGAACAATTTAATTTAATTCCGTTAAAGTGGATTTTACTGATCTACCATAAAAACCCACCGACATGTAAAAATATCCATCCAAATACCGGTACACTAGTCCTGTATGAGACAGCCTTAGCATGTATTCAGTATGGACGGTGAGTTAGCAACGAAGTGATGCAATGTGGTGGTGGATTACAAGTGGAAGGACTGTTGGGTCGCAGGGAACGGGCTGTTAAAGTTTATGTCCAGGGACGGTGGAGTTATAAAAAGCTCATGCAATATGTCACTATTAATAACAAATGACTGACATAAACCAGCACACTAAAGTATACTAATCAAACTAAATTACGGACGAAGATGGATTAGGAACTCTTCTTAGCTGACGAAAATGCGAGTCACAAATACATATATGTTAATCACAGTACTCTACCATCTCTGGCAATCTCTTTCATAATGTATACTGCAACTGCACTTAATGTCAGAGAATGTGTGTGCCAGACACAAGACAAAAAAACAATTATGCGGTAAATAACAGCCTGCGTGTGTAAATTATATGAGTTCATCCCGTAATGTGGCGTGTTATCAGCGTAACCACTCCCCTTGTCGCCATTATTAAGAGTAAAAATCCCTGGCGGGCCTTATAATAGACAACAAATTATCTTGAAACCACTGCCTCCTCTTCCCGCCATCATGGTACGCGTAGTGGCAGGAGAGACTTCATATAGCGCCTCTTCATTTGCTTTTTATTATGCTTATCATGCCCCATTATTCTCTTCTTTGATTATGTAGTGCTACCTGGTGACTGCGAACTGAGTGGCAGACCAGAATGTTTTCTTGTAGTCCAGGAAGCCATTTACTGCGTTGCATGGTAATCATTTAGCCAACTCGACGCCTGGTGCTTTGGTGGGCTACGGAGTCCCAGCCGAACAATAGCCATAAAGACTCGTACCCAAGGGATGCCTGGGGGTTTACTGCCTATAAGATGCCAGTGAAGAGATGGCGACTGGTCGTTCTGGCTTTAAATATGAGGATTAAGTTGCCTCAGACCCCTACGCTTGTGCGGAGGTAATATGAGATTTAGATGACATGTTATTTATATCCATCAATAGCAATATGTTTTGCATCGTCAAATATACTGTACTATTGTTATTCTAACGGCCCAAATTTGGTTTTGAAGCTTATTTCTAGTAGTTCAGTAACAGAAAAAGGCAGTACTCTGGTTCTACATCCTTTCCACAGCGCTTCTTCGTGACCAGCACTATATTTTAATGTTAATCTATTGTTACAATCCAGCATTCAAGGAGGAGAGGTGGCAAGTTTAGGCCACGCCAGAGTAAAAAGAATATAGAAGATATTAATGTGTAACAGAAAAAAATATTGGCGAGGAAGAAGTGTTACAAAAATCTCCAAAACCAAGAATAAAACTATCCACAGATGGCAGATCAAATGGCGTTACAGTGTCGCTTCTGAGGCCAACTGATTAACTGTCTAGCTTTTCACTCAGGTGCCTTGTTGCCTCACTAATTCCACCTACCTAGCACGCGATTAGAGGCAATATAGAAGCACCTCACGTACACAAGGGATTATTGAAGGCTTCATCTAACGCCTCCACCTCGAACCGCCTTCCTAAAAACAATGTAAAATTGACTGGAGGTGCCATGATTAAAGCAAAAATTATGTAATCGGGCTGATGGGGTTACAATATCTATCATGTCGCTAAAGAAAAAAAATGTAGAATATGGCTTGATTTTACACCGCTAACTATCAGAAACTACATAGATGTGGATATATCCGTATCTAAGAGATTCAGTCTACTATGCAATCCCTTGTTGATTCACTAAGAGCGCTGAGGACCTGCAGAGAATCGATTTAGTCCAGACATTTAAAGTAGAGAGGCATACAGACAAATAAGGAAGTGAAGGAGGGCTGTGGTGTTGTTATGGATCTGACTGAAAGTGCTAAGACAAATACTCTGAGATGGTTTGGCCAAGTGATGAGGATCGAGAATGGGAGCATGACCAAAAAGATTGTGTGTCAGTGAGGTGGAGGGGAAGAGGAGGGCGACACAAAGGATGAGAAGGAGGGATGGAGTGGAGATACGAGGGAGGGGGTGTGAGTTAGAGGGAGGGCAGCCAAACGGCAGAGGACAGAGCGACGTGAAGGCGATTTGTTTTTTGTCATCATCACAAGATTAAGGCATCTGGAAATAGATACACAGACAGAGATGAAGTGAGTGACCAGTCGTCATTCACCCGAGTAGCATCATGTGAACAATAAACGTCAACCAATCCTTAAATGTAAACCCTTATAACTCACATCCAGTTCGAGTGCCTTAATCCACTAGGTAATTGGGGGTGGGATTCTCATAACATATTTACGATCGGTTAGCTGCCGTACCTTTTATTTCTTTTTTTAGGGACGCCCTAGAGATTTGGGAAGAATCTGAATATTCTTTTCCGTGTCCTTCCTGCATAAACATTTACAAACTAAGGCAGTTTTTCCTTCCTTGTTCTTTTGTAAGGTTAATTCAAGGTTTGGAAACATTCTGAGCATCTCTGTCCTTGTCCTTCCTGCTAAAGTTAATCTAAATTACGACAGGGAGGCGATCGTTTGCCCGTTTGAGTATCCTACCCCAAGCATCAGTGTGGTTATGTACACCACCCAGAATAACAAATGGTTTCCCAGGCTACAAGAAACCATTTGATTTGTCACTCAGTCCAGTCACCTGAAGATGGAACAACATCGAGTGAGTAGATGGTGGGTGACCTCATGCACATAAATCTGGATCTACTGACTATCTATAGTTTTTTCACCTTTACATGGCCCAGACTTTGATCCTTTCATAGCATACTTCATGTAACTCAGTGGCAAAAAAAAAAAAAAAAAAAAAAAAAAACTACTAATGCTCTACCTCCTTTCCATTGACTGCCTGACAAGCATAATATTATACTGTCAGTCTATTGTTTCAGCTCAGCATTCAGGACGGGAGAGACGGCAATTTTAGGCCAAATTAGAGTGAAAAATAAAAGTACAGTAAAAACCTGCACGAAAATGACAACCTGGAGTCATAACAGCGCGCGTTCGTGACTGTCCCGTAATTATGATCCATGTCTTTGAGTTATAAAGTCAGTCGTAGTTACTATTCGTGAGTTATGGCTGAGGTTTAACAGCATGCGTCAAAAATCTTGTTGATTCTCCTGGTTCTTTTTCGTGGACTTCTTCTAAAATCTGGCCTTTGATCCTGATTTTAGAAGTGGAAGGTGAAAGAAGACGAAGAAAAAAAAACGACGAAGAAAAAACGGGAGGAAAAAAGAAAATGAAAGAAAGCAAGAAAGAATGGAGGAGGAGGAGGAGGAGGAGGAGGATAGATAGATAGATAGATAGATAGAGAGAGAGAGAGAGAGAGAGAGAGAGAGAATGATCTTGTGTGGCCAAAATCTGACCTTTCACTGTGGCCTTGACCTTGGCCTCATCGTTCTCTAAAAGCAGTTGGTCGACCCTTGGCTGCCCCTCTACCTCTCAAACAAATACGATTAAAACCGGATAAAAACTTTATTTTGTTCACACACACACACACACACACACACACACACACACACACACACACACACACACACACACACACACACACACACACACACACACACACACACACACACACACACACACACACACACAACTTTCTCTGTTCGCCGGCTCGGATGTAATCATGGCAAAACAGAAGTGGTGCTGTAATAGGACTCCATATTATAATTACAAATCATAATAGATAGATAGATAAATAGATAGATAGAGAGACAGATAGAAGCAGGGAGTCAGATGATGAGAAGGTACTGTGTCTGCAAGAATCGAGCAATGCTAAACATGCTTACACACTCTTAACTCAAGGAATGCTTTATAGGCACACGACAGCGCCTAGTGACCATACACACACATACACACATACTCACACACAGGCTTCTAGAACTTTCCACTCACAAGGAACACACGTGACACAACCTCTGCTACACCAGAATTTAGGAAAGAGAGCTCAGAAGGAGACAGGCCATAGAACAGGCAGGTAGTGGGGAGAAGGGCTTAGCAACTTGAGAGAGAGACAGAGAGAGCGAGACAGAGAGATAGCTAGCGGGACTCTACTTTATACGTCGCTCTGTGTGAGAGACTTGTTAATATTTCCAAGACAAATAAAAATAGTCCCATACTATTCTTTACCTCTCCTGTCACTACATGACAAATGGGAAAGAAGATTAGCTACTTACAAAGCTACTCAAATATAACAACCGCTCGTCCACAAGTTTAATATATATAAAACTCCACTACAAGTAACCACAAAGTAACTACAAGTCTTTATGATATTTTGGTAACAGCGAACGTATACGAACCTCGTCTACGAATCAACAGTGAATTCCTACAAAATATCAAGATTGAAAACAAAAAAATACCTCTCACAACCAACAACTTACAACCAGCTCCTGACAGTTCTCTCCAACCAGCCCCCTCCATCTCCACGATCATCACGCTGATTTAGAAGTGATCACAAGACGCCTTGCAAGTAGTTTAACAAAATATTGATACGATCTTGCAATTTCTACGACGAACCAACGAACTACAACCATCTACAATCAACTACAAATAACAACTCTACGGGTCGTCTGTATAATCTTCTACACGCACCTACAAGTAGCGGCAGTCGTCATCCTACAACGAGTAAATCACAAGAGAAAAGGACCGAGAAAAAATCGACAATGAAAAACGGAACAAACAAACGAAGAGTGAGACACGACTCATAACTCATCTTACTCGTCTTCACTCAAGTTACTCATTGCTACTCATTCACTCACCACAGCTACCAGTGTGGGAAGTCGACGTCATCATGCGTGCTTGCTGAAAAGACGCCACGTCGGTCAACACACCACCTGCACCACCAGTCACACCATTCCCACCACGGCAAAAATTAGTGAGTTACATAGTTACTTCATTTCTACAATACACAGTGATAGACAATAAGCTTCTGCACAAATATATAAAACGTGTTGTATAGTTACAGCTTAAATACACATACTTACTTCAGTTATCTGCATAACTCAAACACTAAATAATCTATCTATCTATCTATCTATTGCCAGACGCCTCAGTCCCGTTTGGGGTGGCCACAAACAAATCGCCTCCAAGTCGCCCTGTCCCCCGCCATTTCACTCCCCTGCTCCCAACTCACACCCCCCTCTCTCATATACCTCTCCACCCCATCCCTCCATCTCATCCTCGGCCTCCCCCTCCCTCTTTCCCCCTCCACCTCACTCACATACACTCTCTTCGTCAGTCTTTCACCTTCCATCCTCTCCACATGGCCAAACCACCTCAGTATGTTCCTCATAACGCTTCCTATCACATCCACATCAACACCACAACGCTCCTTTATATCCTCATTCGTCAGCCTGTCTCTCCATGTGACTCCACAGGCTCCTCTTAAATAACTCATTTCCACTGCTCTCACTCTTGACTTGTGTCCTTCCAACAACGTCCAAGCTTCACTTCCGTACGTTAGAGTTGGTATCACAATACTATCATGTAGTAACTTTTTCACTTCCATGCTCACTTCCCTGTTTCTTATCACTGCTTTCAAAGAACCATCAACCTTTCTTCCCTGCTGTACCCTTTCAAGCACTTCACCCTCCAAACCTCCATCCTTACTCATCACACTACCCAAGTACTTAAACGTACTCACATTTTCCAATTCCTCACCATCCAACCTCGCTGTACATTCACTGACTTCACCTCTCTCAAAGACCATCACTTTACTCTTCCCTACATTCACCTTTAGATTCCGTTTCTTACACACTCTCCCAAACTCATCCACCAAGCCTTGCAGCTCCCCTTCGTCTTCACTCAACAACACAGTATCATCTGCAAACAACAGCACAGGGAGTTTCCAAACACTATCCTCTCTCACCAGGGCCACTCCAACATCCACTACCCTACCTTGTACCTCTTTTATTACCCCATCCATGTACAGATTGAACAACCATGGAGACATGACACATCCCTGTTTCAAACCAACTTTCAAAGAGAAAAATTCACTTAGTTCACCATCCACACGCACTGCAGCCTTAGCACCATCGTACATACTCTTCACAGCATTCAACACCTTCCCATCTACTCCATATATTCTTAACACTTTCCACAATCCTAGTCTATCCACCCTGTCATATGCTTTCTCCAAATCCATGAAAGCCGCATACAACTTCTTTCCCTTCTCTAGAAACTTTTCCACTAAAGATCTGAGAATGAATATCTGATCTACACAACCTTTTCCCTTCCTAAAGCCTCCCTGTTCTTCTCCAACTAATTCCTCTGTTCTTTCTCTAACTCTGTCAATAAGTATCCTACCATACACTTTTCCTATTATACTAAGAAGACAAATGCCCCTATGATTACCACACACTTCTTTTTCCCTTTTCCTTTGTACAAGGGAATAATTATACCTGACTTCCAATCCTCCGGGACTCTACCTTCCTCCCAGGCCAATCTGCACATCTTCCACATCCATTCTACTACTATCTCTCCCCCATGCTTCAGCATTTCACCACACACTCCATCAATTCCTGGGGCTTTCCCTGATTTAACTTTCTTCATTGCTTCCACAATTTCTATCCTACTGATTTCTTCCTGTCTTCTCACCTCCCTCCTTCTCCCAGCCATTCCCCAGCCACTTATACTCGCATTACTTCCATCCTCCACGTTCAACAATTCCTTAAAGTGTTCTCTCCATCTGCTCACAACAATAAATATTCTACACTGTATATATTCATTCATTTATTATAACATTTATTTACTACCAACGAGTGTTACCATTTATACCTACATAAAATACGTGTTGCATACATACAGCTATACATTATTATATCTACAAAGTGATAAAGAAAATATACCATCACAGTTACTCAGTGAGCGATTAAAATAACTGTATTTAACATTTATTAATTAAAGCTACATAGTGGAAACATATAAATTAAGTTACAAGGTAAACTAGAGAAAAAAAAAAATGGCCAACACAAATGACGTTAGCAAGAATGAACATCTTCAACACAATCGTGAAGACAATGATTTCCACACAGTGCTGACACACATATTACCCACGATAGGTACAGGTGAACAACAAGTCAGTGTATATAGTTAATACTGTATATAATGTATATATTTTTTATATAAAATAACAAAATATGGGACTATATAATATCATTTTCAATAATATCTGTGCAATATAAACTAAACTTTAAAAAAGTATCCCAAGGAAATTAGCCAGTAATTATGCAACCATGAACAACATAGAAAAAGCGTACAGAAGCGAAGTAAAACCAACTATGGAAAATCAATACATACAAAAAAAAAAAAAAAAGAAGAAAGAAAGAAAAAGTAAGAATGAAAAAAGAGAGAAATAGAGTAAGATCACATAACAAATAAATGAAAATAAGTGTAAGTGTTACTACATATGCCAAAATACCACATAAACTACAAACAAAAAAGCAAATTGTTGTCTCCACAAGCAAGTGGCATGACACATCATCACTATCATCGACCGCAGCATAATATGTAACAATTATGTAACTCCATATTATAATTATGTAACGACAAACGATTGCATTATGTTACACTTGCTACAATTATGTAACTACAAACAATACTACAAACAATATGTACCATTTATGTAACAGTTGCATTAACAAGATGTAACTTTTATGTAACTTTAACTACAATTATGTAACTACAAACGATATGTAACAATTATGTAACGACAAACGATTGCATTATGTTACACTTGCTACAATTATGTAACTACAAACAATATGTACCATTTATGTAACAGTTGCATTAACAAGATGTAACTTTTATGTAACTAACTACAATTATGTACCTACAAACGATATGTAACAATTATGTAACGACAAACGATTGCATTATGTTACACTTTGCCAATTATGTAACAGTTGCATTAACAAGATGTAACTTTTATGTAACTTTAACTACAATTATGTAACTACAAACAATATGTACCATTTATGTAACAGTTGCATTAACAAGATGTAACTTTTATGTAACTTTAACTACAATTATAAGGCCAAGACACAACAGTTGCATTAACAAAATGTAACTACAATTATAAGGCTAACACAGTTATGCATTTCACTACAATAACCCAAGTACATACTGTATTACAGTTAAATAATTTACTTTAATGCATTTATTCAAATATGTATACAACTTGTTTAAAATGTAATATTACTGAATAATCACTATTTACTATAAATATTATATGTATACAATATTCATACAATTATGTTACTTTTACAATATTATGTATTTCACTTAATTAGCTTATAATGTCATTATAATATGTATATAATATGTATTAATATATTAGGACTATTAACTGTCGATGGTGTGCCATTTTCGCGTGACCGAGCAATGTATTAGGACTCTATATTATAATTACAAATCATAATAGATAGATAGATAAATAGATAGACAGAGAGACAGATAGAAGCAGGGAGTCAGATGATGAGAAGGTACTGTGTCTGCAAGAATCGAGCAATGCTAAACATGCTTACACACTCTTAACTCAAGGAATGCTTTATAGGCACACGACAGCACCTAGTGACCATACACACACATACACACATACTCACACACAGGCTTCTAGAACTTTCCACTCACAAGGAACACACGTGACACAACCTCTGCTACACCAGAATTTAGGAAAGAGAGCTCAGAAGGAGACAGGCCATAGAACAGGCAGGTAGTGGGGAGAAGGGCTTAGCAACTTGAGAGAGAGACAGAGAGAGTGAGACAGAGAGATAGCTAGCGGGACTCTACTTTATACGTCACTCTGTGTGAGAGACTTGTTAATATTTCCAAGACAAATAAAAATAGTCCCATACTATTCTTTACCTCTCCTGTCACTACATGACAAATGGGAAAGAAGATTAGCTACTTACAAAGCTACTCAAATATAACAACCGCTCGCCCACAAGTTTAATATATATAAAACTCCACTACAAGTAACCACAAAGTAACTACAAAGTCTTTATGACAGTACCAAGGCACAGCAAACTCGTCCCCGGCAGTCATTTTAGTGCGAACGTATAAACACAACAGGATATCTAGTCAAAGATGTCACATACAAAATTTGGAGTAAATCGGGTGAAAATTGACGATTTTATGTCCATTTGAAATATTAGGCCCGACCCACCTGACATTGACCCTCGTACAACTAATTGCGGGGTTACCCCCTTGATGTAATGAGGCATGTTATAGGATGCAGATTTGAAAGATGCACCTTGAGGTTTGGCTTCATGTCGATATGACGAACTTGAAAGGAGTTATGGCGAAAAAACAATTTTTAAGTTTTTTTTTTTTTTTTACAATTTTGGGGCCTACAGCCTGGGCCTTGGCCCAAATTGGCCTAAATTTTAATCAGGTGATCAGAAGATCATCGTTCATTATCCCTGTAATTTTAGTCAAAATTGCATAAGTAGTTTTCGCGTAACGTTGTTAAAAGACAGACAGATGGACAGACAGACAAAAAGCAAACAAAAAGACAAACCGAGTGAAAACAATACCCGTCCCCGTCCCGGAGGGGCTCGGGACCTGATTAAATTTTGAGCCAAATTTGGCCATGGCCCAGGCTGTAGGCCCAAAAATTGTAACAAAAAAAAAAAATGTAATAAAAATCGTGTTTTTTGCCATAACTCCTTTCAAATTTATCATATCGACATTACACCAAAACCTTGAGGCGTGACTTTCAAATCTGCTTCCTATAACATGTCTCATTACATCAGGGAGTTCACCCCCAAATTAGTGGTACTGGGGTCAATGTCAGGTGGGTCGGGCCGAAAATTTCAAATGGGTTTAAAATTTTCAATTTTCACCCGATTTACTCCAAATTTGACACGTGGCTTCTTTGACTAGATATCCTGCTGTGTTTATACGTCGGCACCAAACCGACTGCTGGGAACGGGGTTGCTGTGGCTTGGCTCTTGTTTTTGTATTTGGGATGAGTTGCCCACTGTTATCAGTTTCTGTCTAAAGTGTGAGGCTTCAGAAGCAACACTTCCGTAATTCGAAAAAGGTTTGTTTGTTTGAAGTTGTAGCTAAAATTGGGTCAGTAGACAGGAGAAAGCAGCTCCTGTGAGAAGAGTGGAGAAATTGCAAGATAGTGAGAAAAGGACAGAGTATAAGAGCATAGTGGAAGAAAGATTGGGAAGGTATGAGCTAGAGCAGATGGAAGGGGTGGAAGACGTATGTAAGATATTCACGGAAGAGATAAGCGCAGCGTGTGAGGCGGTTTGTGGAGTGAGGAGGAGATGCAAGGGTGTGCAAGGGACAGCATGGTGGAATGATGAGGTGAAACGAGCTGTGAAACAAAAGAAGAAGGCATATGGTGAATGGTTGGCGAGTAGAGGTAGGGGAGAAGATGAGAGAGAGAAGAGAGAGGTATATGTGAGCAGGAGAAGGGAGGTTAAGAGACTAGTGAAGGAGAGTAAGAAGAAAGTGGATGAAGAGTTTGGGAGGAATCTGAGTGTGAAATGGAGGGAGAGTAAGAAATTGTTTTGGAAGGAGGTAAAGAAAGTAAGGCAGTGTGAAAGGGGAAATAGTAGGGGAGTGAAAGATAGGAATAATAGATTGTTGGTGGAGAAGAGAGAGAAATTGAGGAGATGGAAGGAGTACTTTGAGGATTTGTTGAATGTAGAGAGTGAGAGCAGTGTGAGTATAAGTGGTTGGGGAATGGCTGGGAGAAGAAGAGATGATAGGAGAGAGGAAGAGATCAGTAGGTCGGAAGTAGTGGAAGCGATGAAGAAGATTAAGTTGGGAAAGGCCCCAGGAATTGATGGAGTGTGTGGTGAAATGCTTAGGTATGGGGGTGAGATTATTGTGGAGTGGATATGGAAGTTGTGTAGATTGGCTTGGGAAGAGGGAAGGGTTCCAGAGGACTGGAAATCAGGTATAATTGTTCCTCTGTACAAAGGAAAAGGGGAGAGAGAAATATGTGGTAACCATAGGGGTATTTGCCTTCTTAGTGTGACCGGTAAAATATATGGTAGAATACTCATTGATAGGGTTAGGCATATGACAGAGGAGCCAGTTGGAGAAGAACAAGGGGGATTTAGGAAGGGATTTAGATTAGGATTTTACTCAGCTTACAAGAGGTCTTTCGTAGTAGAAGGAATAACAAACAGCAGCATTCAGATATACCAACATCCGCTCCGTACAATCGGTTTAACGGCCCACACACACAATTGATGGGCACCTGTGATATTGGAGTACTGGAAAATAATCCTGTAGACGTGATGAACTGAAGCCCTTTCTGTGCTCCGGATCTGCTTTCCATATCGTGACTTATTATCTTTCGAAACTGATGACCTATGTGCTCGGACATGACAGTGCGCACTACCGGTGACGGGGAGCCTTATGGCCGACCATTTGACCATTCCCGTGCCCTTGACCTTTGACAGGTTGCTATAAAAATTGAATTACTTTATACTAACCTGATCTTTAACCCCACCACCAAGTTTAGTTCAGACTGGATCGAGCTCTTAAGCTGGTCTTATCCTATAACTCTGCCCTTTGACCTATTGTTTTGAAAATAGAATAATTTAATCCTCAGTTTATCTCTATTCCATTAAGTTTTATCCAAATCGAATAAAAATACTTGAATACTTGAATTAAAGGCCAAAAAAATTTCCTTGCCGTGTGATCTTTACTTCTGACCGATTGTTCTCAAACCTGAATCATTTCACATATTCCTGTCCCTTCTACCAACTTTAGTCAAAATCGGATCAAAACTGAACTGATTCTGCTCTTGATCTATGACCTAATACATTTTTTTTTTAAATTCAATTAACCACTTGCTTCTCTGAAGATCCTGTCATTATCTCGAATTTGCCGCAGTTCCATTCAGTAGTTTTCCTGAATGCTGCATGTTATCTGACAGACAGACAGATAGACAGACAAAAAGACAAACAGACAAACAGGACCAAACACATAACCTCTTCCTGCTGCATGCGCAGGTGTAATAATCTCCTTTAACCCCTTTAACATGATGACAAGTTTCATATTTTATTGCTTATACCACCAGACGATTTTATTCGGCCTTGGAAAGACTGTCCGTGTTCAGAGAATTAACACTCATTTACCCCTGGAGAAGGTCGCCTTCCCATAGTGGTCTCAGCTAGCCTGGATGAAGGACCTGCCTGGAAAGGAAGGCATCCCAGCCCGAGTGAAGACTCTAGCTGGGCTCGCAAACAGTCCTCAGGTTTCTCCGTCCTCCCACAATGGAGATGGTGGGCTACAGTGTTGGTACAAAGCTGCAAACGCTGATATAGAAATCTATTTTTTTTTTCTTTTAGGGGGCCTGCAGCAAGTACGTTTCGTCAGTTCTTCTTCCTCCTCCTAACTGGGGACATCGGATACCACCCTGGCTCACACAGAAACACAAGTCACAGATGCAACAAGAAAAGTACACACAGATACTGGTATGTTGGGTGTAATCGCTGAGAATATGGTTGCATCTCGACTGGATTGCTCAGGCTTATCATCACACAAACACCGCACTTCAATATGGATATATGGCTGCATCAATACAAAAAACACACACATACCTTTAGACGATTCCGGTGCTGCTCCTCCATCACTTCCCTCCTCCCCTCTGACCTCCAAATGGCTGATATTAAATTTCCTTCAGCTGATGTATTTTCTGCCATCACAGGCCTCAATACTAACAAGGCATATGGGCCTGATGGGGTCCCTCCTGTTGTCCTCAAGAACTGTGCTTCTGTGCTTACACCCTGCCTAGGTAAACTCTTTCGCCTTTGTCTATCAACTTGTACCTTTCCTTCTTGCTGGAAGTTTGCTCTCATTCAGCCAGTCCCAAAGAAGGGTGACCATTCCAAACCCTCTAACTATCGTCCAATTGATCTAACATCCTGTATCTCAAAAGTTTTCGAGTCAATTCTTAAGAGAAAAATTTTAAAGCATCTTTCCTATCACAACCTTCTTTCTGATCGTCAGTATGGGTTCCGTCAGGGACACTCCAGTGGCGATCTTCTCACCTACCTTTCAGACTCCTGGTCATCCTCCTTTCGGGACTTTGGGGAAAGCTTTGCCAGTGCACTTGACATTTTAAAGGCTTTCGATCTAGTCTGGCATAAATCTTTATTTTCCAAACTGACCTCTTACTGTTTATATCTTTCTATCTGTGCCTTCATCTCTAGCTTCCTTTCTGGTCGTTCTATAGCCGCTATTGTAAACGGCCATCGTTCTTCACCTAGATCTGTCAACAGTGGTGTTCCTCAGGGCTCTGTCCTCTCACCAACTCTCTTCTTTTTATTCATCAATGATCTAAGCTGTACATCTAACCCTATCCACTTGTACACTGATGATTCCACCCTTCACCTTTCCATTCGGTTCCGGCAACGTCTGTCATAAAAACTTTGTAGTTACTTGTAGAGAAGTATATTTTAGACTTGTGGTCGAGCGGCTTTTATATCTTGTAGTAGTTTCCCCACCAGATGTCATGTAGTGATGGGAGAGGTAAAGAATAGTATGGGACTATTTTTATTTGTCTTGGAAATATTAAACAGGTCTCTCTATGGGAAGAGTATAAGTCCCGGGTAGCTACCTCCCTGTCTCGCTATCTCTCTCTCTCTCTGTTCTAAGGCTAATCTCCATCTCGACCTCTCTCTAGGGTCGCTTGTCTCCTTCTAAACTCTCTTTCCTAAAATCTGGTGTAGCAGGGGTGTGTCACGTGTGTTCCTCGTGGATCTTTGTTCACGAGAAGACTGCTGACAGCTAACTGCATCATCTCCTTACTGGCCGCTGTCGTCAGCTTTCCTCAGTGTTAAGAGTGTGTAAGCATGTTTGGCACTGCTCGATTCTCGCAGACACTGTACCTTCTCATCATCTGACTTCCTGCTTCTATCTGTCTCTCTATCTATCTATTTATCTATCTATCTATTATGATTTGTAAATATAATATTGGGTCCTACCACACTGCTCGGCCGCGCAAAAATGGCGTACCATCGACATTTAATAGTTATAATATATTAATACATACTACATACACATTATAATGAACTTATAAGCTAATTAAGTGAAATACATAATATTGTAAAGTAACATAATTGTATGAATATTGTATACATATATTATTCATAGTAAATAGTGATTATTCAGTAATATTACATTTTAAATAAGTTGTATACATATTTGAATAAATGCAATGGTTGTTGTATAACACTTGTAAGACGTGCATGTACAACAGACGTACGCATATAATTGTGCAATGGTAATACTGCTAGGTTATACATTACATATTTGAGTTATCACTTTAGTAATGTCTAATATTTCACCTAACTTGTATGATGATACTGGTAATACAGAATTGTGCTATAATTGTATGACTTATAATATTGTACTAACATTGTGGTACTACATAATTGTAACATTTTATGAATTGTTACAAAATATTGTGGTAATGCATAATTGTGTTGGCCTTATAATTGTAGTTACATTTTGTTAATGCAACTATTACGTAAGTGTCTTGGCCTTATAATTGTAGTTAACGTTACATAAAAGTTACATCTTGTTAATGCAACTGTTACATAATTGGCAAAGTGTAACATAATGCAATCGTTTGTCGTTACATAATTGTTACATATCGTTTGTAGGTACATAATTGTAGTTAGTGTAACATATTGCAATCGTTTGTCGTTACATAATTGTTACATATCGTTTGTAGGTACATAATTGTAATATGGAGTAACATAATTGTAATAACTGCAGTCCTAACATATGCTGCGGTCGATGATAGTGATGATGTGTCGTGCCACTTGTATGTGGAGACAACAATTTGCTTTTTTGTTTGTAGTTTATGTGGTATTTTGACTTATGTAGTAACATTTACACTTATTTTCATTTGTTTGTTATGTGATCTTACTCTATTTCTCTTTTTTCCTTCTCACTCTTCTTTCTTTCTTTCCTTTCTTTTCTTTTTTTTTTGTTTTGTTTTGTATGTATTGATTTTCTATAGTTTGTTTCTCTTTGCTTGTGTACGCTTTTTTCCATGTTGTTCATGGTTACATAATTACTGGCTAATTTCCTTGGGATACTTTTTCAAAGTTTAGTTTATATTGCACAGATACTATAAAATGATATTATATAGTCCCATATTTTGTTATTTTATATAAAAAATATGTACACTATATACAGTATTAACTATACACACTGATTTGTTGTTCACCTGTACCTATCGTGAGTAATATGTGTGTCAGCACTGTGTGGAAATCATTGTCTTCACGATTGTGTTGAAGATGTTCACTCTTACTAACGGCATTTGTGTTGGCCATTTTTTTTTTTTTTTTTTGTAAGTTAATTTATCTGTTTCCACTAGGTAGCTTTAATAAATAAATGTTTAATACAGTTTTTTTTTTTTTTTAATTGCTCACTGAGTAACTGTGATGGTATATCTTCTTTATTACTTTGTAGATATAATAATGTATAGTTGTATGTATGAAACACGTATTTTATGTAGGTATAAATGGTAACACTCGTTGGTAGTAAATAAATGTTATAATAGATGAATGAATATATACAGTGTAGAATAATTATTGTTGGTGATTATTTAGTGATTGAGTTATGCAGATAACTGAAGTAAGTATGTGTATTTAAGCTGTAACTATACAGCACGTTTTATATGTTTGTGCAGAAGCTTATTGTCTATCACTGTGTATTGTATAAATGAAGTAACTATGTAACTCACTAATTTTTACCGTGGTGGGAAATGGTGTGAGTGGTGTTGCACGTGGTGATAGCGTTGTCCTTCGCTGGTTGATTAACGTGTTGTCGTCTCAGCACATGGTGACGTCGGCTTCCCACACTGGTAGCTGTGGTGAGTGAATGAGTAGCGATGAGTAACTTGAGTGAAGACGAGTGAGTAAGATGAGTTGTGAGTCGTGTCTCACTCTTCTTTTGTTTGTTCCGTTTTTCTATCTGGAAGTTTTCTCGGTCCTTTCTCTAGTGATTTACTCGTTGTGGGATGAAGACTGCCGCTACTTGTAGGTGCGTGTAGAAGATTATACAGACGACGTAGAGTTGTTAATTGTAGTTGATTGTAGATGGCTGTAGTTGATTGTAGATGGCTGTAGTTGATTGTAGATGGCTGTAGACTTTGTAGACTATTTGCACTGTAGGCTGTATTTTGTAGGATTCAATGTAGAACTGAAGCTAATCTTGTAGTCTCGGTTGCTTTTGTAGAAATTTGCTTTTAATTCGGAGACGATGTCCGCAGATTTGCTGGTTTGTCGTTAAGCTACTTGCAAGGCGTCGAGTGATCTCTTGACCTCTGCATCAGCATGATGATCTGGGAGACGGAGGGGGCTGGATGGAGAGAATACTGTCAGGAGCTGATGTTGTTGGTTGTTTTCAATCTTGATATTTTGTAGTAATTTAATGTTGATTCGTAGACGAGGTTCGTATACGTTCGCTGCTACCAAATGTCATAAAGACTTTGTATCATAAAGCAGCGACTTTGTATTTGCTTGTAGAGGCGTATCTTTCAGACTTGTGGTCGAGCGGCTTTTATATCTTGTAGTAGTTTCCCCACCAGATGTCATGTAGTGACGGGAGAGGTAAAGAATAGTATGGGACTATTTTTATTTGTCTTGGAAATATTAAACAGGTCTCTCTATGGGAAGAGTATAAGTCCCAGGTAGCTACCTCCCTGTCTCGCTATCTCTCTCTCTCTCTCTGTTCTAAGGCTAATCTCCATCTCGACCTCTCTCTAGGGTCGCTTGTCTCCTTCTAAACTCTCTTTCCTAAAATCTGGTGTAGCAGGGGTGTGTCACGTGTGTTCCTCGTGGATCTTTGTTCACGAGAAGACTGCTGACAGCTAACTGCATCATCTCCTTACTGGCCGCTGTCGTCAGCTTTCCTCAGTGTTAAGAGTGTGTAAGCATGTTTAGCACTGCTCGATTCTCGCAGACACAGTACCTTCTCATCATCTGACTTCCTGCTTCTATCTGTCTCTCTATCTATCTATTTATCTATCTATCTATTATGATTTGTAAATATAATATTGGGTCCTACCACACGTCCATCTCAGCAGTTACATCAATAGACAAGGAATGAGGCTATGGCACACCTAATGTCTGACTTCGCTCATATCTCTAACTGGGGTAAAACAAATCTTGTTGTTGTTAATGCGTCTAAGACTCAGTTCTTACACCTATCAACCCTACAAAATCTTCCACAGGTGTACCCACTAATGTGTAATAATATTCAGCTTAATCCTGCATCATCCTTGAACATGCTTGGGGTTTCATTCACTCGGGACTTATCTTGGAAAGATCATATTACATCTCTTATAAAATCTGCTTCCAAGAGATTAGGTGTGCTAAGTCGACTCCGTGCCTTCTTTACCCTTGCACAATTGTTGACTCTATACACGGGTTTTATCTGCCCCTGTATAGAGTACAACTCTCATGTATGAGGAGGCTCTCCACATACAGTTCTTCTTAACAGGGTGGAGTCAAAGGCTTTTCGTCTCAATAACTCTCCTCCTCTTACTGGCTCCCTTCAACCTCTGTCTCTTCGCCGCACTGTTGCATCTTTATCTCTTTTCTATCGCTACTTCAGTGGTCACTGCTCCTCTGAACTGTCTGCTTGCATCCCTCCACCTCTATGACGGGCGCATAGCACCCGCCTAGCAGCAAACTCTCATCCTTTTTCTGTCCAACTCTCTAATGCAAGAGTTAACCGTTACTCCCAGTCTTTCATTTATTCAACAGGTCAACTCTGGAACTGTCTCCCTCTGTCTGTATTTCCTGCTGCCTATGATCTCCAGTCTTTCAAACGCAGTGTGTCCAGCCATCTCGAAATGCTCGGATCTTTAATTTGGCTCTCTCTTGTATCTTGTTTTTCTCTTGGAAGGAACAGTTTGCTGGCTCGTGGCCTTTGGTTCCTTCTTCCTAGCATAAAAAAAAAAAACACACACAGCACCCAAAAGACTGCACATAATCAAACACAAGAAACACTCAATAAATATTTTACAGTTAGAAATCAACAGCATTAACACAAAGACTACAGACTTATACAACTTCCTGCGCACACACAACACTGGTATGGCAGTAATACAACAGACTAATCACACACACACAAGTCCAACACTCCACTCTTCACAAAGTATATTACAGTCAGCCATGACAGAACAAACAGCAGGTAAGGGGTGGCCATATCACTCTCATACACAGACATCCCTTTCACAAACGTTACACAGCAAACGGAAGAACACGTGCCAATGGCAGTACCATAAAAATAACATCGAGAAATAAAAATACACAACGAACGTATAAACATCTACATATTCACATCATGCCCCCATGGATGCATCCCATCTCTCACTCCAGTCTAGAACGTACCCAATATAATAACAGCAAGCTATTAAGTGCAAAAGACCTCTCATGGCCAAACACACACAAGGCAGCTGAAAAAAACTTAGTTATTAACAGCTTGAACATATAAACATTCTACATAAGTAATCACAACACTCTAATACAACCTGCATATAGACACAGTGAGACAGCCTCCTCCCTCGAAATCACTCTGTATACCTCTACACCAGCCACACAGACTTCCTGGAAAATGGTACGTGATGTCTCATCGGACCACCATTCCATCATCATCACGCACAATAAAAGTAAAACCAGACAAAAAATGGAAAATTCATCAAATACCAAAAAGCTAACGGGCACAGCTCACTCAAAACATAGATCAAGTATTAGAAGTTTTGCCAGACATTCTTATACAGAGACTGACAAAGCAGTCATCACCTTTAATGAACTCATTAAACAGCCAGCAGAATCTCGTATCCCTAGTGGCAACACCAAATACTTTAAGTAACATTTTCCCCTGAAATAAACAGCTCACCAAAGACAGGAACAAATTAAACAGTAAAACTTACCCCAGAAGAAACTGAAACCTTCAAAACCAAGCGACATTATAAATGAACTTATCAAAATACATGAACATGCAAACTGGAAATGTTTTGTGGACACCCTTGATCATAGAGGAAAAACAGAAATAAATTCTAGAAAAAAATAAAAAGAAATATATTACACACAAAATCTTAACCTCACCAACTCATGAATCCCTGCTAAACAATGACGGAACGATCCCCAGCAGGAAGGAACAGGGAAGCAATCTGATAACTCAATAAGCCACAAAAGAAGAACTGTTAAAACAGACTTAAGTAGATATATAAAGAATAACTCAAACACCACTCCATTCACCCCTCAAAAAGTACAGCAAATCATCAGAAATTTAAAGATTTCAAAGCAGTGGTCCTGCTCAGATTCCAAACATCCAGTTAAAACATCCTGGCCCTGGAGCAATCGACGCCCATACTGAATTTTTTTTTTACTTCTGGACTCGCAGCCAAATTTCCGACATCTGGACGCAAGCAACCATTATACCCAAACACAAACCAGGAGAACCTCCCAAAATCCAGCATCACACAGACCAATAGCCCTACATTGCATATTCATCCAAAATCATGAAAAGGTAAATCTTAAAGAACATCACCCACTGCATCCCCCTACCTTACTCCCAACATAGATTTTGAACAAAACATTCAGCCACCACCCATCTCTACAAGTTAACTCAAACTTAATGGCTTCAACAAGAAACAACTACTACTAAGAACTACACTAGCATTTGCAGTAGAGACATAATACTATTGATATATTACCAAAACACATCCTAATATTTAAAATTTTGGAAACACACATGGAAGACATGATTAAAATGAAAGAAAAGCGTTCAGAAGCCGAATGCTAATCGCCCGCTAGAATATGCTGTTGGCCAAGTCCAAGATTTAAGCCATATCTTGATATCCTGAAAATTTCATGTTGATAGCTCAAGCCGCTCATGAGATACGATGGTGCTAAAGGCGGGCAAAAAGAACTAATTAACCTTTGGCAACCATTTTTGTGACCTTGACATCGACCCCGAGTGCCTATTTTCGATCTAGATATCTTGCTACCCTAAAGGTTTCATGTTGATAGCTCGAGCCGTTCATGAGATATAATGGTGCTAAAGGTGGGCAATAAAAACTAGTTGACCTTTGACAGCCATTTTGGTGACCTTGGCCTTGACCCCAAGTGCACATTTTCGATCTCAGCCAAGATTTTGGCCATATCTTGATACCTTGAAGGTTGCCTGTTGATAGCTCAAGCGGTTCATAAGATATAATGAGAACAATGGGAAAACACACACACACACACACACACACACACACACACACACACACACACACACACACACACACACACACACACACACACACAGAGGCAGGCAAAAACATTATCGCTCCCTCTTCTAAAGGCGAGCGATAAACATTTCTGGCCAACTATCTCTCAGGTAGATAAGCCCAGGTACTCTACCAAAACACAAGTTCTGTATTCAGAATACAACCCAGCGGTGTTGCACACGGCTCAGTCCATTCACACTCACTCTTTAACCTTTTCCCATAACCTGCCAATCCCTTTCCCTTTTATAACAATACTCTCCAATGTCGACGACTTGCCACTAGCTTCACAACACTCCAAAACTCAGCAGCAGCCCATCTTCACCTATACCTACATTTACCAGAAAACTAGTTAAGCCAAAATAGAAAGACTACCTCATCAACCAAATCAACCATTATTTATTCACTCCAGACGGACATGAATCTCAAATACACCCTCAGGTTTCCCCTCTGCAGCCAACCATCCCAACTCAAAAGAAAACCCAGATTTCTAAGATTCAGTTTGGATACAGGCGTGACCTTTTTTTCAGCATAAGAATAACATAAGTGCAAAGGCATCTCACAAACTCTATGCCATGAAGACAATCACCAACAATACTGTGGACAACAGAAATAATCCCTGAAAACCATACATAAACCATTCCTTAGAACAACTGCAGGTTAAGCTACATGATGCCGAGCTCCAACCTTCCCAAAAAACAAACATGGAAAATTTTCAAAAACACAAAACAAAGCCTTAAGAATAACAAGAAGTAAAGAAAACTCAAAGAGCGTATGCCGCCAACGCCGATACCAGACTACTTACAGCACCAAAATTTAATCAACTCATCCTTGGCCCATGATCCACATATCCACAAACTTTCGCTGAAATCGATTAATAACCTTTTTCAGATATCTTGTGGGGAAAAAAAACTTCTGAACCGGGACTGGAATTCACATCACCACCCAAATTTAATCAACTCTTCCTTGGCCCATGACCCACATATCCACAAAAATGTCTTTGAAAGTCATCAATAACTTCCCGAAATATCCTGTGGGCAAACAGAAAAATGGAGGTTATAACAGGATGCTCTAAGACCACAAATATGTATCAATTACATTAAGAAACAAAAATAATCCCAATCGAAGATCAGGTGAATAAGAGAAGTACACAAATTAATGCGTCGGCCCAAGACCTACCGCACCCTTGCAACTTCAGTTTGTATCACCCTTCATAAAGAAACTGAAACGAGGAACTATCGTACTGTAGAATGGGGCAAATTAGACCGCTGGGGAACACTTCCGACCCTTTCGGAAATATTTTAAATAAATAGAAAAACAATGTCTAGTCCTCATTTTTTTATGTATTTTTATATTTATATATTTTTTATTTATTTTAAAAATTTTACAGACTGGTGGAAGTTTTCCCATGCTGTCGGATTTTCCCCATTCTACGAGTACTTAACACTACACAGAGCAACTTAGCAACATTCACCCTCCTCCACCAAACACCACACTTCACACACAATCATAAATAGACATCACAGCCATTCAGAACCTCCAACCGGATAGCATCCTTCATGAACCTCCACCAGACATACACTGGCCTGTAACTACCCTAACAGAGAGGCACGAGTACACCTAGCCAGACCGTGATGCGGTCACATTCTCTGCAAAACAAAACAAATACAAAATACAATACACAAACACTCCATTACGCCCATACTGCAGTGCGGACCCCCATACAACAACACTCTTACTCATGTCATGCACCACACAATCACGAGACAACCTTTCAACACAGCTTCAACGAAACAACTCTGGGAGGGACAGGTTGACGTGCCCGTTTCCTGCAGTTCACTGGAGTTACGACCACACGGGCCTGGGGTTACAACAAAAATAACAACACCTACCTTACGCTAGTGACATAATTTGCATTTTATTCTTGTTGACCTCAGATAATTTTATTGAACTTAAAACAAACCTCTAGTAGTAAAGGGATTGATGAAGGTTTTATCCGACTATCCTATCTCTCTTTTTCCAAGGTTCCCCCTAGGTTGAATATGATGTTCTGATGGTTGCGGAAAAGAAGAAGAAGAAGAAGAAAAAAAAAAAGGGGGGGGCGTCATCGGAGGAAAACCAAATACTTCTCCAGCGCAGTAACTGTTTTTGTATTCGGTTCCTGCTATCGCCACATTGACCTCCTTAGCTCAGAATAGATCGCCGGGAGTGAAGCGTGCCTCTCGCCGGGAAATGGGAAGGAGTTAACTTCTCCAGTTTTCTCCACTCTCTCTCTCTCTCTCTCTCTCTCTCTCTCTCTCTCTCTCTCTCTCCCTCTCTCTCTCTCTCATACACACACGTAATATCATTTAGTAAAGCTGTAAAAGTGCCTTACAAATACATCACCCAAGAGTGTTTCACATCACTATTTTTGTGTTTTTTGCCTGAGTCCATAAAATTCCTCATCACTTGGGAACTTAATACCCTCAGTCCATGTAACGCATGCTCGTGGTTTCCCTTATACCTTATGACTCGCAGGCTGTTAATGTATGGGGGGGAAACAGTATTTTAACTTTTCAGTCCGATTACTTCATTTTATTATCTTCTGTTAGATCGATGTTTTTATTTGGTTCATCAGAGATTTCTCCAAGAGGAAGGAAGTGAGATACAGCCATCATTAACGTTTTCAGTACAAACGTTCGCCTTAAAGCAGAAAAATACAGTTGTTATCAGCAGTAATGAAAATGAAATGACATACCAGGGCAGAGATTATGTATTGTGAAAGTAGATGCACTTTCTTTTAGCAATTTGCCCAGTTCACTGATAGTAATATTGTTGATCTGCTGTTTCTATGTACAGTACGAAGATATGTTCGTACTCTAATAGATGATACTAATAAATTATGACTATGACGGCGACGACTACGACGGCAATGACAATGAAAGTGGTGACTACTACTGCTACTACTATTACTACTACTACTACTACTAACTACTGCGCGCAACGAGTGAGAGAGAAACTAGTGATATAACACGGCGTGGGCTTGACACATCTGGGGAACAAAGGAAGCATTGGTAATTCAAAGCTTCAGTAAGTCTAGCATTTCCACAATATCACTCGGAATAATATTAGAATCGGTAATTGCCGGGGAGATGTTCTCTTTGTGCATCAGTCGGCTGTGTACAAGGAGAAGAAGTTCATATGCTGTTTGCTGCTGAAACGTACACAAAGGGTAGATCTAATCCAAGCTTGTAGTCCGTTCAGGTAATATATTCTGATCAGTATCTTTAGCATTTGCTTTTGCCGTCACGTAATTCAATTTGTTTCGTTACATTGGCGTCTGCATTTACAATCAGATATTTCAATCTGATCGGCTAATTTATTCTTTGTAGTATCTTTCTTGTCTGTGTTTGCAGTCAGATCATTCAAGTTTATTCTGCTTAGTTTCTTTAGTGCTTGTTTGCAATCAGATAATTCAGTTTTTTTTTTTTCGTAATATATTCTGTTTGGTTTCTTTAGTGTCTGTTTCCAGTCAGATAATTCAGTTGTTCACGTATTGTATTTTTTGTAGTTTCTTTACTGTGTATGTTAAAAATCAGAGAATTCAACTTCCCATAATATATTCGCCCATCCTCCAATTCTACATTACTCACTCAGAAGCGCAGGGACCCGGTCTGGGTTATCCATGCTACTGTATATATCTAAGGTGAGGGTGACCAGTCGAGAATTCATTTTATTTCAGACCATCTTAAAGTGGGAAAGTGTAAGGACAAGATATTGATGATGATGGTGAATCTTTACTGAGAACCGGTAGTTAGTTGCGAAATTATCACAGCCAAATGCTCTGACTGTGCAACATCTATCTAATGCCATGATGTGTCAGTTCTGTGTGGGGTGGCCACAAGCGGAGTGCCTCCACGTCGTACTTTCCTTTGTCTGGCTGCCCTCCCTCCAACTCACACACCCCTCTCTCATTTCTCTCCACTCCATCCCTCCATCTCATCCTTGGTCTCCCCTTCAACCTTCCTCTCCATCTCATTCACACACCCTTCTCTAGTCAGCTCTCATTTTCCACATGACCAAACATCACTATAATCCACAGCAACCCGTTCCTTTGGCAACTGAAATTGTAGCTTTGAGGTGATGGTCGCAACACAAACACAACTCACCGGAGAACAGCTTACAACATGCCTCAGAGGTGCTCACATTATGCATTAATATTTCCGGATCTTAGGACTGTATTCTAGATGGCAATGGAGTCTTCGGTTCACCTTTTTTCTAAGTCATTTATTATACATTTTACATCTTGACGTTTACGTTTTTTGTATACAAGGTGGCTCGCATGTAACGCACCATCAGAAACTCGCCTGGAGGTATCATGTGTTGCAGGGACGGCTCAGTCTACTGGTGTGGGCGTCGGTATGACGGTAGGAGTAGGAAATAAATAATGAAGTGTAGACATTTATAACGCTCAGCCCCCCCAAAAGCACACGAGAAATCATCCAGCAGAGTGGATAAGGAGGGTTGTACATGGATTACCTCAAAGGCTTTCGATCGAGTCTGGCATAAATCTTTAATTTCCGAACTCCCCTGGTACGATTTCTATCAATCTATCTGTGCCTTCATCTCTAGCTTCCTTTCTGGTCGTTCTATAGCTGCCGTTGCAAACGGCCAATGTTCTTCTCGAGCTATCAATAGAGGTGCTCCTCAGGGTTCTGTCCTATCACCAACTCTCTTCCTTTTATTCATCAATAACCTTCTAAGCTGTACATCTAACCCTATCCACTCATAAGCTGACGACTTCATCCTTCACCTTTCCATTCGCTTCCCGCGGCGTCCATCTCAGCGGTTACTTCAATAAACAAGGGATGAGGCTATGGCACACCTAATGTCTAACTTGGCTCATATCTTTGACTGGGGTAAAAATATCCTTGTTGCTTTTAATGCATCAGAAATTCAGTTCTTACATCCATCAACCCGACAAAATCTCCCACAGGAAAAAAACTCTGATTTTTCACAATATCCAGCTCAATCCTCCACCATCTGTAAACATACCTGGGGTTTCATTCACTCAGGATTTATCTTGGAAAGAACATATTATCTCCCTTGTAAAATCTACTTCCAAGAGATTAGGTGTGTTAAGAAATTAGGTGTGTTACGGAGTCCATACCTTCTTCACCCCTGCATAGTTGTTGAATTTATACACGGGTTTTCTTCGCTCCTGTGTAAAGTACAATCCCATGTGCGAGAGTGCTCCCCACACGCAGCTCTTCTCAATAGCGTGGAGTCAAAGTCTGTTCGTCTCATTAACTCTCCTCCTCTTACAGGCTCCCTTCAATCTCAGTCTCTTCCCCGCTCTGTTGCATCTTTATCTCCTCTATCGCCACTTCAATGGTCACTGCTCCTCTGAACTGTCTGCTTCCAGCCCTCCACCACTATGGTGGGCACGTCGCACCCGTCTAGCAACAAATTCTCATCCCTTTTCTGTCCGACTGTCTAATGCAGGAGTTAACCGCTACGTTCAGTCTTTCATGTGTGCAACAGGTCAACTGTAGAACTGTCTCCCTCTGTCTGTTTTTCCTACTCCCTACGATCTCCAGTCTTTCAGACTCAGTGTGTCCAAGCATCTCGAAATGAATGGATCTTGAATTTGGCTCTCTGTTATCTTGTTTTTGTTTTTTCTTGGAGGGAACAATTTGCAGACAGCTGGCATTTGGTTCCTTCTTTCATGCATTAAAAAAATAAATCCATGTACAGACACAGCTTCCCTCAGTAGCCCAAAAGACAGTATGTTTAGATGGTCACACGGAGACTAGTTCACTAAGGAAGAGGTGTCACGGAATGTGCAGAGCCACTTACTTTATGGCCATCTGGTCATATTTCATACGTCAATTCAAAAGAGTTCAAAGGACAGTAAGCAAAAACCGACCTACTGTTACTTTCGAGGTTGATTGTTAGATAAGACTGTAACATCAAAATCCACGACCTGAAGAAAAGGATAGCTCACAGATCTCATAGCCATTCTGATTTCTTTCTTTTCGCCCTCATGGCATCCTCATGCCAGTCTCATTCGCTTTCACTCAATCTACAGATTTTCCAGATTCGTTCTTTTCGCTCTTATTCCATGCTCCTCCAGTTCCACACTTGTTCACTCCATTTCCATACTATTTCCAGTTCTATATATCCAGTATCCTTCTGTAATCCTCCTCCCCCACCCCCACCCCCCAACCTCCCCTACCCTCACACTAATCTCTACACACCACCCTGCTATACTAGACCTCCTTTCCTCATCTCTACAATACAATCTTTGTCGTGTCTCTCGTCACCTTATCTAACCTCATTTCAGTCCTTCGTTGCTCCTTTGACCTTACTCCTCCTTATTTAAAAATCTTCCCCCAGACCCTCCGTACTGCCCACTCCTCTCTCTTCATCCTGCTTTCATTTTTCTGTTTCTTTTTCCTACTCTCCCCCCGCAACACACAGGCGCAGACAAGCACCCACATCACTCACCCAAGCAATAATTTCGGACCTTCCCTCCATCAGCACTACTGTTTACACAACGCCCTTCATCACGGGGAGAACTCATGCTTTCCCGCCCGAAACCAACCACGAGTCCATGCCGGCCTGACCACTGTTCTCTA
>NC_137013.1:6074068-6194068 GCF_032717465.1 Coenobita brevimanus
CGTAAAAGGCGACTAAAAGGGTTGGCAGAGGGTTAGTTCCCCTCCCCGGAAAACAACTAACTAAAAAGACAAACAATAAGCCTCGGACAAGGACTGACCAAAAGATGACGACCAAGGACCGGACAAAGGACATGGTGACCAGAACGTGGAATGTAAGGGGAGCAAATGATGAGGTGAAAGAGAGAGAGATTGTCCAGGTGCTTGAGGGTGTAAAAGTTGATCTATGCGGAATAACTGAAACGAAGTGGAGAGGTGAGAGCGTGAGAGAATGGGAGTATGGATGTGGTATATGTGCAGGAGTAGGTGAGAATGAGAGGGCAAAAGAAGGAGTATGTATAGTTGTGAGTAAAAGATGGAAGAAGAGCATAAGACAGTATGGATCAGTTGGCTCAAGGATTGTGTGGGTAAGATTGAAAGTTGGAATACAAATGTGGGCGATTGTGTGTGTGTATGTGCCAACGCAAGATCGTGCAGGCAGAGTGAGAGAAGAGTTCTGGACAAATGTGGAAGTGTGCATGGAAAAGTTTGGAAGGAATGAGAGAGTGTTTTTGATCGGTGATATGAATGGTAAAGTAGGGAATGTGAAGGTGGATGGAATAGTTGGTGAGTGGGGTGTGCCTGCTGAGATTAATGAGAATGGCAGTGCGTTAGTGGACATTTGTGCTGGGAGGGGGTTGGTGATAGCCAATACCCTCTTCAGGCACAAAATGATCAACAGGTATACATGGCGAGTGATGAGAAGGGTGGGTGGTGAACTGAATGAAAGGAAGGCAATGATTGATTATGTATGTGTGGATGAAAGGATGTGGAAATGTGTAATGGATGCAAGAGCTTATAGAGGTTGGGGGAGTGGACTTTCTGACCACTACTTGGTGGTGGCCAGAATCAAGATCCAATTAGGATGGAGAAATAAAAGAAGGGAAGGACGGGAAGAAGGAGTATTTGTAAGGAGAGTGGAAAGGTTACAAGAGGATGAGAAAAATGCAGAGTATAAGAGAGAAGTGAAGGAACGATTGGGCAAATATGAATTGGAGCAGATGGGAGACATGGAAGGTGTGTGCAGGATATTTACAGAAGAAATATGTGCAGCATGTGATGTGGTGTGTGGGAGGAAGAGAAGACGGAGGGGGGTGCAAGGAGCAGTGTGGTGGACTGAAAAGGTGAGACAGGCTGTGGCACAAAAGAAGAAAGCATACAATGAATGGATGAGAAATAGGGGCGTGGAAGAAGTTGAGAGGTGGAAGAGAGAGTTATATGTAGAAAGAAAGAGGTGAAAAGATTAGTAAAAGAGAGTAAGAAGAGAGTGGATGAGGAATTTGGAAGGAACTTGATTGTAAAGTGGAGGGACTGTAAGAAAATGTTCTGGAAAGAAGTGAAAAGAGTAAGACAGGGTGGAAGTGAAGTTAGCAGAGGAGTGAAAGATAAAAATGGTAGATTACTAGTGGAGAAGGGAGAAAAAGTGAGCAGATGGAGAGAACACTTTAAGGAATTGTTGAACATAGAGGATGGAAGTAATGCGAGTGTAAGTGGCTGGGGAATGGCTGGGAGAAGGAGGGTGGTGAGAAGACAGGAAGAAATCAGTAGGATAGAAGTTGTGGAAGCAATGAAGAAAGCTAAATTGGGGAAAGCCCCAGGAATTGATGGAGTGTGTGGTGAAATGCTGAAGTATGGGGGAGAGATAGTAGTAGAATGGATGTGGAAGATGTGCAGATTGGCCTGGGAGGAAGGTAGAGTCCCGGAGGATTGGAAGTCAGGTATAATTATTCCCTTGTAGAAAGGAAAAGGGGAAAAAGAAGTGTGTGGTAATCATAGGGGCATCTGTCTTCTTAGTATAACAGGAAAAGTCTATGGTAGGATACTTACTGACAGAGTTAGAGAAAGAACAGAGGAATTAGTTGGAGAAGAACAGGGAGGCTTTAGGAAGGGAGGAGGTTGTGTAGATCAGATATTCATCTTTAGATCTTTAGTGGAAAAGTTTCTAGAGAAGGGAAAGAAGTTGTTTGCAGCTTTCATGGATTTGGACAAAGCATATGACAGGGTGGATAGACAAGGATTGTGGAAAGTATTAAGAATATATGGAGTAGATGGGAAGTTGTTGAATGCTGTGAAGAGTATGTATGATGGTGCTAAGGCTGTAGTGCGTGTGGATGGTGAACTGAGTGAATTTTTCTCTTTGAAGGTTGGGCTGAAACAGGGATGTGTCATGTCTCCATGGTTGTTCAATCTGGGGTAATAAATGAGGTACAAGGTAGGGTAGTGGATGTTGGAGTGGCCCTGGTGAGAGAGGGTAGTGTTTGGAAACTCCCTGCACTGTTGTTGCAGATGATACTGTGTTGTTGAGAGAAGACGAAGGAGAGCTACAAGGCTTGATGCATGAGTTTGGGAGAGTGTTTAAGAAAATGAATCTAAAGGTAAATGTAGGGAAGAGTAAAGTGATGGTCTTTGAGAGAGGTGAAGTCAGTGAATGTACAGCGAGGTTGGATGGTGAGGAATTGGAAAATGTGAGTACGTTTTAGTACTTGGGTAGTGTGATGAGTAAGGATGGAGGTTTGGAGGGTGAAGTGCTTGAAAGGATATAGCAGCGAAGAAAGGTTGCTGGTTCCTTGAAAGTAGTGATAAGAAGCAGTTAAGTGAGCATGGAAGTGAAAAAGTTACTACATGACAGTATTGTGATACCAACTCTAACGTATGGAAGTGAAGCTTGGACGTTGCTGGAAGGACACAAGTCAAGAGTGAGAGCAGTGGAAATGAGTTATTTAAGAGGAGCCTGTGGAGTCACATGGAGAGACAGGCTGACAAATGAGGATATAAATGAGCGTTGTGGTGTGGATGTGGATGTGATAGGAAGCGTTAGGAGGAATACACTGAGGTGGTTTGGCCATATGGAGAGGATGGAGGGTGAAAGACTGACGAAGAGAGTGTATGTGAGTGAGGTGGAGGCCGAGGATGAGATGGAGGGATGGGGTGGAGGGGTATATGAGAGAGGGGGGTGTGAGTTGGGAGCGGGGCAGTGAAATGGCGGGGGACAGGGCGACGTGGAGAAGATTTGTTTGTGGCCATCCCGAACGGGATTGAGGCGTCTGGCAATAGACAGATATAGATAGATAGATATCAAATGACATCCTAAACTTAGAGGAATATAATAATTGGAGAAGAGATAGGAACTTAAAAATAGGAGGAGGAATTAACTTAAGAAAAATCTAAAGGTCAAAGATATAGAACTAAATATACCCTTATAAGTAGAACTGATTGCAGTAGAGATCAATACATCTGAAGGGAAAGTAATTGTAGCCAATTTGTACATGCCACCCGGATCAAACACATGGGAAAGAGACGAGTGTGAGGACCTGGGAGAGAATACAATTTAGAGTTTAAGATCATTACTAGATAGAATGGAAGAGAAATCGGAAAGAATTATACTAACTGGAGACTTTAATACAAATATAAATTGGAGTACTCTAGATATAATAAGCCAAGAAAGCTGTTGGGACCAAAAGCTCCTGGCTCTCGTGCAAGAGTTTTTCGTAACGCAACATGTAAGGGAAAGCACCAGAAATAGAAGACTCGATGTAGTGTACCTTCAATGCTAGATCTGATATTTACTAGGCAAGAAAACGATAATGACAGTTTAATATACCACCCTCCATTCGGCAAAAACAACCATGCAGTACTGAATTGCAACTTTATGATTGCATATGACATAGTTAACAGCAATGAAAATTACAAAAAGAGCCTAAACTATAAAAAGGGAACCTATCATGAACTAAAGAAGTACTTCTTAGAAACTGATTGGGGAAAGGAGGTCAGAGGACAAGATTTAAATGCTATATATAAAAAATTCTGTGAACTTTATGAAATAGGAGTCCAGAAGTACATCCCAAAGCACAAAGAAGCAGAAAAGAAAATAAAGAAATGGTTCAATGCAGAATGTAAAAAATCAAAAGAAAAAAGAGATTTGTTGTGGAATAGATACAGAATACACAATAGTGAAAGGGCATATAATAATTACAAACAGGCAAGAAACGATTATACAAGAATAAGGAGGGAAGCCCAAAAACTGTTTGAGGAGGATATCATAAATAAAAGTAGTGATCAACCGATACATCAGTATCGGGCTGTGAAGCCTATGCCCAGAGTCGGGCACATTAAAAAAATACATATATATATATATATATATATATATATATATATATATATATATATATATATATATATATATATATATATATATATATAATGTGTGTCCGACTCTGGGCATAGGCTTCATAGCCTGCTCCCAAGGCCCAGTAGTCCTCCTACGTACCATACACCTCTACATGTCACCACTTCGTCTCTAACACCCACCGTCCATATTGAATACATGCTAGGGCTGTCTCATACAGGACTGGTGTATTGGTATTAGCGGGGGTATTTTTACGACATGTCGGCGGGTCTTCTGGTAGATCAGTAAAGTCTGCTTTTATTAAATTCAGATCCTTAAACTGTTACCTGCCCCAGCGGGAATTTGATCCTGGGCTACTGCCTCCCCCCCAATATATATATATATATATATATATATATATATTATTTCAGTCTTCTACTGTAGTATTTACTGGTGCCCCAATGGCCTGGAAGTCCACACTCTGTGCCATCTGAGCTGAATACCCCGCCTGGGAACCTAGGTCCCCCTTACAATGTAAGCATTAACCCCTTGCTGGGAGGGGGGGAGGTGTCACGAGAGCCGATCCCCAACTCATTGTTGCCCAGTTTCAAAGGTCACGGTAGCCTTTCAAACGTCTGGGAATCGCTGATGATGAGCCTCTTCGGCCTGAAATCCTGCTCCTCATCCATGGTGATGACAGGGATGAATCCTGCATTAGAGCAACTCCTCATTCAGTGAAGTCGTTCGTGTGTTTCAGAGACTGGACGCATTGTTTGGCTTTCTTGTAGTCATCTTGTTTCACCCACGTGGGAGGGTCAACGTCCAGCAACCCATTGGAGGAGTCAAGGAAGGATGGAAGGCAGTGGGTGGTGCTCATCACGAAACTGGGGAGGGTCTTTGCCTGTATGACAGCCACATCCAGCTCCAGAGTCCTTATTTTTCTCAAGCTCATTGTCCCCCTCACTCTCCAGAGTTGCAACCATGGCCCTCTTCGTGTTCAAGTTGAAGGACTCGTTGAACAATGTCAGAAGAACCAGCTCCTCAGAGAGGTACCACAGATGACGACTGAAGGTCTTCACAGCAGCAGATGAGACGTCCAACTCACTGTAGTGAAGGATGTCTTGAAGGAACCTGAGGTCGTTCTGAGGAGGAGACTCGGCCACTGGCGCTGTAAACCAGTTCAAGCCGTAGCCGCATAGATCATAAGATGACAAACAGCTTGAGTGTGCTGAGCTAACATGCAGCCAGCTTGAACTGCCTGCAGAAGAGGTAAAACGTGACAAAGAAGATGATTTTGGCCATCTAATGGGCAAGGTGGTAGGCATCATGCAGTGAAATGTGGAAATCAAGAGGATGATCACAGTGAGCTTGAGCAGCTCCAGGTAATCGTCCTGTGGCTGTTGGACGGCAACTTGAAGATGACAGAAGGTGATGACCTCATTGCAATGAGGAGGAAGGTTGGAGAATGGCTCAAAACAGTCTGCTGCAATGGAGGTCCATCCCTGCTTGCAACACTTGAAGAGAAGGCTGGCCAGCCCTAATGTGACGATGCCAGTGCAGACTAATAATCTGATTGATGTGCTTCCTGCAGGCTAGGTGCAGGAATTCCTTCCGTATCTTCTGCTGCAGGAAAGTGCAGGCCCCAGAGCAAATTCTGATGTTGATAGCAGTTGTGTCAAAGGCCATGCTTGTCACTGAATCCACCAGGTCCCATTCTTGTAGGGTAGCGAAGATCGCTTTCACCATGACAGCTCCTGTTCCGCACTGCAGCTTGGGGATGTTCAGCTGCTTCACAATTCCCTCTCCAGACACCAGGATGGGTAAACGTTCAAACTTTTCTTGGCCAGGTTCATCAGCAACCAACTTACCGTCTCGGTGAACGTTGAGGAGAACATCAGGCTTGAAGGATGAGAGCAGGAGCTACCACCTGTTCACTTCAGGCCTTGATTTGCCCCCAGTGGATGCTCTGCCAGTTCAAAGCCATCTTTGAAGGATCTTTGCTGTATGAAGATGCTGCAGCAGCCAAGATGTGGACAGCATTACGGTCACTGGTCTTCACGTGGTCAAGAGCATTAGAACAATTCTGGAGTGATGACTGGTGTACGAGATCTGGATCATCATCGTTTGGGTGAGAATATGGTAGCTGACGTGGATGGCTCGGGAACAGGTACGTTGTCATCTTCACCTTCTTCAGACTCCTCCAACTCAATGGAAGCTTCCACCACTGCTTGTCACTGCTGCTCTCGAATTTCCTGAACTCGGGAAGCCTCCTCTCCCTCATGCATCTTCGCTTCAGCATGATGCCTTAGCAATCTTCCTCCTGATGAGCCTTCAGAAACACCTTGTCCTCTTCGCTCATCAGCAGCTTCGTGGCATCCACGTGCACCAAGTTGAAGAGGTTCATTTTGAAGTCAGTTCACTTCCCTTCTTCCACCTCCATCTTCCTGTTCTCCTGCTTGCCATTCCTTCCCATTCCTCGTACAGATTCTCCACTTTTGGGATCATGTGTTTGCTCTGTGTCACTGGAGTTCTGGTAAAAAATCAGAATACAGTGACCTCAGAGACCAAAGTCGTTGCAGTATCCCATAGGATCCACTTTTCCTTCTGCAGAAGATGGAACAGCCACTGGATTACCTCACTGTTAGACGGCAACTTACCACTCGTGCACTGTCCGAGGGGCTATTCAACCAACCGGATCTCGTCTTCTTCTTGGTTTCCTTCTCTTCCTTACCCTTGTCATGGTCGTCTTCCTCCTTTGAAGTAGGCTGTTTGCCAGCCCTAGCCATTGCAGTAAAACCTCTAGATTGACTAACCACCTGGAAAGATTCCTCAGATGAAAGACTGTGTTATTTACCTTCGTAACTCACAAAACAACCCTTTTGCTAAGCCAGTCAAAGGGGAAATTACTAATAATGATGGCCCAGCTCCCTCCCCTCGCTCCCTTCCTCCACCCTCCCAGCCAACAACACGTCTTCTCTCACCCCTCCCAGTTGCTTACCTGCACTTTCTGCCGTGACCACGGTCTCTTGGGGATCAGTGAGAGGCTCCCGCGAATGTGACCCCATGGAGGAACTTCAGGGCCACTGGGGCACCAGAATTCTTTAAGCAATGTTATCAAAAATATCACAAATAGTGCTTTTATATTACTGGGCACAATACTAGGGGTGGCCCATTAAGATTTTGCAAATTCAGTTTTCGCTATATCCATAAAGACCACCATTATATATATATATATATATATATATATATATATATATATATATATATATATATATATATATATATATATATATATATATATATATATATATATATATATATATATATATATATATATATATATATATATATATATATATATATATATATATATATATATATATATATATATATATATATATATATATATATATATATATATATAAAATCAGCAGCAGACTGAGTCAGTCCACTGAGGACAAAGGCTTCTCCCATATTTTTCCACCCTGGTTGGTTGCGTCTTAGCCTGCTCCATCCAGTCCCAGTGACTCACCGAATTTCGGCTCACCATTTCGTCTTATGTCTGCCTTATCGTCTCACCCCTTCTATGGGCTGCCATTCAGTTGCCGTGCCTGTCCATCTGTTGTACGAAAGAGACCTGCCTGTGTTCATTTATGCTTTTTATTACTGTATATTAACCTAGTGACTATATCTTCTATTTTGGTATATTCTCTTATCCATGAATGTCTTTGTCTTTCCATGTAACCTCTAACATAAACCTTTCCATTCCTCTCTCAGCACTGCTGAGTTTACTTTTCAGAGATTTTGTCAGACTCCATGTTTCTGATCTATAAGGTAGAACGGGAAGGACACACTGACTATATACCCTCTTTTGTCATAATGGTCATAGTTTATCCTCCATGTAGTTACTTAGTTTGCCAAAAGCCCTCCATCTCATTCCATCTCCTTGCTTGATTTCATTGTCATGGGCTGGGTCTTCCTGAACTGCATGTCCTAGGTTTGTGTATTTCTCAACACATCCTAGTTCTTCATCTCCTACTTTTACTGGACAGGAACAAGCAGGTCTGTTAAACATAATCTTCATCTTCTTCATGTTCATTTTCAAACCTACTTTAGCACACTGCCTGATCACGCCTTCTATCATTTCTTGTAGTTCCACCCTGACTCACTGAAAGAGGGCAATGTCGTCTAAAAATCTAAGATTGTTGTCACGCACCGTCAATTTTATTCCTTTGTCATCCCAGTATAAATTTGTAACATCGTCCTCTGGGCTTGCAGTGAAAAATTTGGATGAAATGTGTCTTCTTGTCCTTGTTGGTATTTTGTTTACTGGTACTTTCTGGCTGTCGCTATGGAGTTTCATGGTGGCCGTCGTATCTCTCTAAACATGTATCACTTTAACATAAGTTTTTCCTACACCTTGTCCTCGAATTGCTCATCACTTCAGCTATTTCATCTGAATTAAGTGGCTTCACATAATAAACATGATGCCATGCACAAAGTTTTATTTTTTTTTTATTTTTTTTCAATTCTGAAGTTTTCTTGATCACTTGATAAAATAACTTGAATAAATCTGCTGTCAAATGACCACTTGGAAATTCTGCCTGTTCTCTTAGCTGGCTTGCATCTTTGGTAGGATTAATTCTATCTGTGACTTTTGCGAAAAGCTTGTAGACAACAGGATAAAGGCTAAGTGGACGGTAGTTCTTTAGGTCTTTGATGTCATCTTTTTCTGTGAAGCAAAATAACGGACGCATTTTTCCAAAATTCACCTGCAACCTTAATAAGACCGGCAGTGATACCATTATTATCTGCTGCTTTACCCCTCTTCATTGCCCTCAAAACGTTCTTTACTTTATCTAATGTAACACTGGAATGACTGCGTCGAATGATTCTCTAACCTGAAAAGACTCTTCGGCCACAGTACTGCTACTGTAAAGTTTTGCATAGTTTTCCTTCTATTTTGGCCACTTCTTTTCTGTTGTTCCTTATTTCTCCATGAGTCTCTGAGAGAAAACAATTGGTTTCTTCTTCTACCAAACCTCTGCTTCGTTGCCTTCAGGCTTCCTCCATTCCTTAAAGTTTTACAGTATTTTTCTTTCAGTGCTGTTCATGTTAAACTTTAGAATGTCTTTATTTTTATTCTTGTTCATAGTTTTCTTTAGTTCAGCTGCATCAATTTGATCTCCTATTGTCCATACAGTAATGTTCCTTCTCTTTAGAAGTTCCTCTGTACGCTGTGTGAGCTTGTTGCTGTTGTCTCGTGGTTTCCTGCCTCCTATTTCTAGCGCTGCTTTGCTTATTATAATTACGAATTTTTCATTCATTTACTGTGTTGGTATTTATTTCATCCATCAACTACGAGTATTTATTTTAAATTAACAAGATAAATTCTGTTGCCGTTTCCCTCACTGCAACAAGATTTGGCTGCTTCTTTCGGATTAGCCTCTCCCATTCTCTTCTGAGATCTAGTGCTACTTGGGTTCTCACCATTCTGCGATCTCCTTCTATATTTGCTCTGTTCACTCCATTTATGTTTCTCACTGTACCCGCAAGTAATTTGTCAGTGAGGATGAAATCTATCTCATTTTTTTGTTTCACCATTTGGTCTCTTCCAAGTACACTTCCTACTTTGCATCTTTTGAAAGAACGTGTCCATTACTCACAGACTGTTCCTTTCAGCAAATTCCACTTTCATGTCACTTCTCGCATTCCGAATGCCAATTCCAAAACTCCCTACTGCAGTCTTCCCTTTTCTTTTTCTGTCTATGCATATATACATAAATAGTTTGTTTTGAGGGAAAGGGAGAGGCATTTGGAGGAGGGTGAAATGATATTGAGGGGAGAGGGTGAATCACTGCATGGAGTAAAACCAGAGAGGTAGGAGGGTAAAAAAGCGAGGAGAGAGAAGGGAAGAAGTGATTAGAAGGGAGGAGGGGCGAGGAAATGATACCAGCAGACAGCAGTGAGTGAGTAAAGCTGCAAGTTTTGATCCAGCTAAAAAAATCACACTCATCTGGCTTCAGTTATCCAGTGGCAACACAAGCAGTGAGAGGGATGATGATGATGAGACCGTACCGTCTGGGTGAATCAGCGCACCAGATTCAAGTGTCGTCACGTTGCTGACTCTTGACACATCGCTGATGAGCCGCCAACGCACAGTCTGCTCTCATATTCTCAGTGTGAGGTCAGGGTCGACAGAGAATCCATTCTATACGATATTGTTATTATTACCTCCCTCATGATACGCCAGGCGTACAAGTGACGCGTGTTTGTTTGCTTCATTTTGTTTTAGTTGCCGCTGTTATGCTTTGGGAACTTTTTTTATATAATCAATCATTTCCTGTGGCATCCCACGGGATGCATAGGGGCTCAATGAACTCTCTTCACCAATATTTGTCTCTTGCCATCTCCTTCAGGTCCCACCAACACTCCTCCCCTGCATCTTTTTTCATTGTCCTCAACCACGTTTCCCCCGGCCTACCTCTACCTCTTCTTCTTCTAGCAGTCCACTCTAGCACATCCTGTATTAAATTACCTTCTTTTCTGTATATGTGCCCCAGCCACTTCCAGCGAGACGTCTCACATATTCATTAACTGGTTCCACTCTCGTAATATCCCTTACTCTTGCATTTGTAACTCTGTCTTGCCACTTTACCCCAAGAATCCTTCTCAGTATTTTATTCTCAAATCCTAATACTTTTTGATCTGTTGCAATTGTACTGTGCCATGACTCATGCCCGTAAATTAAAATTGGTCTAACCATGGACTTGTAAATTTTCACTTTAGTATGTACCGAAAGCATACTATTATTCCAAACAGATTTCAACATTCCAACAGCTCGCCAAGCCTGTCTAATCCTCTCCTCAATTTCTTTGTTTAATGATCCATTAGATGATATAATCGTTCCCAGATACTGAAAGTTTTCTACATTCTTCACCACATTATTCCCAATTACACAATCGATTTGGTTCTCCACGTTCATATTAATAATTTCAGTCTTTCCACAATTTATTACCAATCCCACTTTTTCTCCTTCCTCTAACAGACAATCAAGCACCCTCTGCATCTCGTAAATACTTCCGCAAATCAGTACAATATCATCAGCATAGTCCAAATCCATCAGCTTCTTACTTTCTTTCCAGTTAATTCCTGCACCTGTTCTCCTTACAACCTTATTCATAACATAATCCATAACCAAAACAAACAACAATGACGAAAGAACTCCTCCTTGAATCACTCCTGACCTAACTTGAAATGGATCACTCAAAGAACCACCCACCATTACCTTACAAAAAGTGCCTTCATGCAGGCTTCTAATAATATTTACAAACTTTTCTGGTATACCATAGAATCTCATAATTTTCAACATAGCTCCACGTGAAACACTATCAAACGCCTTTTCAAAATCCACAAAACACATGTTAAGTGGCATTTTCATCTCATTAGCTTGTTGCATTAGATGCCTTACAATAAAAATTTGGCCATTACAACCTCGACCCTTTCTAAATCCCGCTTGTTCTTCTCTTAAAATTTTATCAATTACTGGCTCTATTCTGTTCAACAAGATTTTGGAAAAGACTTTTGCAACTACAGGTGTCAAAGTTATCCCCCTCCAATTGCCACACACACTTAAATCTCCCTTTTTTGGTATTTTTATAATCACTCCATTTTTCCACTTCTGGAATTCCACCATTATCCCAACCCCATTAAAAAGTTTCAAAAGCGCATACATCAACTCGTCATTTTCCACCTTAAGCATTTCAGGGAATATTCCATCCTCTCCTGGGGCAGAATGCATGGCAGTGGTGGTAGTTGGCTCGGCAGGATGAGGTTAATATATTTTGCGAAGATGGGCAATGTAAGTTGCCCGGTATAATTTTAGCAATGGTTTATATAAAAACTCCTTTATAGGTAGCAAAATCTATAAAGGAGTTTTTATATAAACCATTGCTAAACTTATACCGGGCAACTTACATTGCCCATCTTCGCAAAATATATTAAACTCATCCTGCCGAGCCAACTTCCACCACTCCCATCCATTCTGCCTGTCCCTGTCCACCATCTCGCCCATTCTCTGTCCCCCACATCTGACTTAAGAAAAGTTTGCTCCCATCGCCAACACTGTCCCTCATGCAACGCCCATCTTCACAGGGTGTAGTCATCCTGCCGTGCCCCAGTCACCTCATTCACTCCTCTCCTGCCCATCCATTTCTTGATGCCTCGTCTTTGACCTCCACCGCATTAGCCTTCCTTAAGGTCTAATCTTCGCAGCATATACTTCCCATCAGCATGCCCCACTACCTGCGGCCATTCCAACACATTCAACCCACTCTTGTCCACCCATCGCACTCATTTGTGCTCCGATGTGATGAGTATTATAACAAAGATTGCCTCTGTTATCGGTCGTCTCGCCCTCCCCATCCTTCCTTTTTTTTTTTTTTTTTTAAATCATGAAACGTATTCTCGTCAGCTAAGACACCCTAGCACTGCCTCCTTACCGTTTAATTCTCAATATTGCTTGTTACTAATTCTTTGCATGATACTTACGAAATCTATGCTGGCATTAAAAAGACACAAATAACAAGAAATTAGCAAGATGATGTTTGCAAAATAAATCGTTAAAGGGATATGGTGCTGTGTCAGAAAGCCTCTTAACTGCTTGATAATCGGCTCTGTACTTCTAATTTCCACATCCAACTTTCCACCGCCAGCCACTCATCTCACTGCTCACCCTTAACGCCATATTACAATGACATCTCTCTAGTTTATTCTTGCCTATTCCAGACGATCTTAGTTTCCTCAAAAAAGACATTTCGAACTAGAAAGGTTAGACGCAGCTGCTACTAACTCCTTCAGTATTATATGCCTTTTTCAAGCTTACTAATATATCTGGCAGTAGCATAATTAACCTAAAAGAAAGACGCAGTCGTTAAGAAAAAGCCAGCTCCATCAGGTCTTCCCCTAACCTAAATAAAACCAGTCTGGGGGTGATGAAAGTGAAATACTAAACAGGATATTGTACTGTATGCTTTAATGGAGACTGTACACTCGCTTCAAATTTTTTCTGAAATACGTTGATCGATAGTTTCATGAAAGTTGCTTCTGTGCACGTTTTTACCCTCATAGACAGGAAATTTTGAACGGATAATGTATTTCAAATGCTGTATAAAGTTCTCTATTTACGTTGTACCGATAAAAGCGGCAGGCAAACACATTCTTACATCATTATCAGAGGTAACTTTCAAACGTTTCCCTTATTGCTTTAATACGGAAAAACAGAAATGTATCACACTTTCTGAATCGCGTGTACTTAAACCCTTTACTTCGACAGGTCTCTAAGTAGGATAAAATATATCTTACGGAAGCAAAAGCAGAATATAAAAGAAACCTTCGTGATAAAAGGTTAAACTCCTATACTCTGTTTACTCTAACTTGGCCTACAACTTACATCTTTCCATCTTGAATACAGAGTTGTAACATTAGATTAACACTAGAATATGATGCTGGTCACGAAGAAGGGCTATGGAAAGGGTGCTGAGCTGCAATATTGTGTTTTGCTGCCACTGAGCTGTGTGAAATATGCTACAAAAAGACGAAAATCTGGGTCAAGTTAATGTGAAAAATTTTTAGTCTTCTCACGTTCCCTCTTAACATGATTCACATTAAGGCATGTATTAGAGAAGCTCCTTAGCGATTTATTTCTGGGTATGGCTGGTTACTATCTTTTGCATATTATCTTTGCACAATATGACGATTTAAGGATTTAAGTAACGCGGAGAAGGACAGGAAGGTATAATAAACAAAATAAGTCACTTAGTACAAGGGGCCTAAGTCACGCGAACATCATTCTCTGTTAGGGAAATTCACTCTATCATATTGTGTAAAGATGCGGTCCTTCATATTAGTTTTAAAGGCAACTAATTTGTTACAGCTTCATGGATACGAGAAGTACGTTGATTGACAAGCAAATAAACACACACACACACACACACACACACACACACACACACACACACACACACACACACACACACACACACACACACACACACACACACACACACACACATGCGCGCACTATCAAAGTAACACATACGTACGTAGATAGGCACAGACTGATAAACAGATAGATAAACAGATAAAGACAGACAGACCGACACCATACACTGTACATGTGTGATAAGGGACATAGTAGAAAGGGAAAGACAATGTCAGAATGGTGCTGGAGAAGGGAGAGAAAGTGAACAGAGGCAGGGAAAATCTTAAGGAACTGTTCATTGTCGAGAAAGAGAGCAGGGCATGTATAAGTGGCTGAGGAATGGCTGGGAGAAGAAGAGATGCGAGAAGAGAGGAAATAATTGGAAGAATTAGTAACAATGAAGAATGTAAAAATGCGCGATGCCTCAATAATTCATAGAGTATGTGGTAAAAAGCTTAAATATGGGGGAGAGTTAGTGATAGAATGGATATGGAAGATGCCAAGACTGGCCTGGGAGAAAGGAAGAGTCCTAGTCGATCGGAAGTCAAGAGTAATAGTTCTCGTATATAAAGGAAAGAGGGAAGAAGTGTGTGGCAATTGTAGGTGTATTTGTCTTTCCAGTGAATTAGGAAAAGTATATGGCGGGATACTTGTCGACAGAGGAATAACTTAGAGAAGAACAAGCGATTTTTAAGAAGGGAAGAGGCAACAACGATCAGATATTCGTTCTATGATGTTTAGTGGAAAGTATCTAGAGACTGGAAAGAGGTAAGCATCTTTCATCGATATAGAGAATGCATATGACAGGATGGGTAGACAAGGAATGCGGAAGGTACTGAAAGTATATGGAGAAGATAGGAAGTTCTTAAATGATGTCAAGATTATTGTATAAGGGCGCCACCGTACATGGTGGGATAGTAAATGCTGGAGTGTCCTTAGTGAGAGAAGGTAGGGTTTGGAAACTACATATACTGTTGTTTATTGATGATGATATTGTAAGTGAAGACGAACGGGAGTTGCATGGACTGACCAATGAGTGTGGGAGTGTAAATAGGAAACGAAATCTAAAAGTGAATGTAACTAAGAGTAAAGGTATAATCTTTAAGAGAAATAAAATCACACAATGCACAGTGAGGCTCTGTGGTCAGAAAGCGGACAGTATGAGTGCATTCAAATATTTAGGTAGTGTGATGAGTAAGGATAAAAGTTTAGAGCAGGGGTGGGGAACCTTTCCCCTATCAAGGATCATTAGGGTATTTTTAACATCATTGGAGGGCTATACAAAATTATCAACATAAAATCAACTGTAGCCCAGTACATTATATATATATATATATATATATATATATATATATATATATATATATATATATATATATATATATATATATATATATATATATATATATATATATATATATACATTAGATAGATAGATAGAGATAGATAGACAGATAGAGATAGATAGACAGATAGAGATAGATAGATAGAGATAGATATAGATATAGATACAGATATAGATATGTACTCTGTACTCTGTACAGAGGGTGGATAGGATACGAAATAATGTGATTCGCGAAAGGTGTGGAGTGAGGAAGTCGGTGGACACCAGAATCGACGAGAGTGTCCTGAGAGTATATGGTCATGTGGAAAGAATGGATAACAATAGTTTGGTGAATAACGTATACCTGAGCGAATCTGAAGGAGGGAGGAGGCGAGGTAGGCCAAGGAGAAGGTGGAGAGATATGGTGGATGAGTGTTTGAGGAAGAGAGGTTTGGAAGTCGGTGAGCCTAGGGAACTGACAAGAGATCGAGCTGGCTGGATGAATGTTGTGAGGAGAAGTGCATGATCAGGGATTTTGGCACCCTTTGTGAACATGGCAGCGTTCGGATTGAATCAGTCGGATACATTTGTGTGAAGTTGCAGAATGTGGTGAATGATTTTGGCGTATCTGGTAGAGCCAGGATTCCGGGTGCTTGAACGAAGAGTGAATGGAAGTGTGGCCTATTTGGATTGGGCAAGCTAGTGCTATCTGGACATTACTACTCCTCAACCTGCCCTTGGGTGGGAAAGGAGGTCCGGATGATGATATATATATATATATATATATATATATATATATATATATATATATATATATATCTCACAATAACTTTGTAGGTCCTTGTTGGTAAGTTTTGTGGATCAATTATATATATATTAGACTTGTGGACGAGCGGTTGTTATACTTGAGTAGTTTTGTAAGTAGATAATCTTCGTTCCCATTTGTCACGCAATGACAGGAGAGGTAAAAATGAGTATGGGACTATTTTTATTTGTCTTGGAAATATTAACAAAGTCTCTCACACACGAGTGAAGTATAAGTAGAGTCCCGCGAGCTACCTCCTTGTCTCGCTCACTCTCTCTCTCTCTCTTCCATGTTGCTAAGCTCCTTCTCCCTACTACCTGTCAGCTCTATAGCTAACCTCCTTCTGAGCTCTGCTTCCTAAATTCTGGTGTAGCAGGGTTCGTGTCACGCGTGTTACACTGTTGTTGGAATGTTCTAGAAGCCTGTGTGTGTGTATGTGTGTATGTGTGTGTATGGTCACTAGGTGCTGTCGTGTGCCTATAAAGCATTCCTTGAGTTAGTGTAAGCATGTTTAGCATTGCTTGATTCTCGCAGACACAAAATCTTCTCATCATCTGACTTGCTGCTTCTATCTGTCTGTCTATCTATCTATTTATCTATCTATCTATTATGATTTGTAATTATAATATGGAGTCCTGACATTGCTCGGCCACGCCACTGAAGGTCCTCCGACAGCAATCATCATTGACATATGCTAATCTATTAGTACATAATATTGATTATAATATTGTATACATATAATATTCATAGTAAATTGCAATGATCTACTGTCGGTTTCAGAGGCCATGTCGCATCGTTTTTTGAGCATAACGTAGTAAGTAACAGTTGGATCAGTATGATATTTGGCCACAGTGTGTTTCATACCTGCGGTAATTTTTGGCAGCACAGTGGAGTACGTAAATGAAATAATTAAGGCAATTGTCCTTGAGAAATGAGGTTGAATGTCAAAATAAAGGACAGGGATATGAACGATACTACGGAAACGTAGTACCTGCCACGTGAGTGACGTCAGTAAACAGGCTCCTCCCACCACCCACACGGGACACTCCCACCCCTACCATCTCCCTCCTTCCCTCCCTCCCTCTCTTCGAAACCATGGTCGAAACTTCAATCATCGGCACATGCTTTATAGCCTATATAATGATATATTATGTAATTGATGCATGCAATATGTGTTACTATAGTTGGTATATTTGTATTGATAGTGACACATAACAGAGCGAGAGTAGGGTAGAATGGGGCTGATAATGCCCGGCATGATAGGAGAGCATTGGTTCGGTAGAAGTGAGGAGTGGTGTAGTTTTGTGGTGGAATGATACGCCATGTATATAAGGTGTTATGTGGTCCTCGTCAGCCATGGGTTAAATCTATTTTGTAATTGCTATCGATTATAGCTCATAACTGTCGTATAATGTTTGATTTAAGCAGTATCGTAATCAAGTATTATCATGAAGCACCCAATGTCATGATTACGTCCCAGTCTGCACCGATGCTGAGTCGGTTACTCAAGGGGCCTTATTGTTATCTTTATGGCATACTGTGGACAGATTTCAGTAACACATCATTGTAAATGAAATGAAGCATATATGTAACGGGTGGACAAAAGAAACAAAATCAATACATAAGTATTTTACTCCTCCTCACTATCCAGGAACAAGTCGTTCTCATCATCACTTTTGAGGTTAATGATGATGGGATCCACTCGTTCATGTATGTTGTCTGTGGCCCAGTACTCTTCTTCAAAGGCTTGGGAACATCTGACCGCACCACCCCACACCTCTCCAGTTGCACACAGCCTCGCTTCCTCCAGCCTGGCTTGCAGGTCTGCTCGGGTGAAATGGTGTAGTGAGGAGCGTACGTGGCGTTTCAGGCACCCCCACACCTGCTCGATGGCGTTGAGCTCGGGATGAGCGGGTGGCAGCCTCACAACTTCATGGCCCCATGAGCGTATTATGTTGTCGACTTTGTACTGTGGCTCTGTCTTGTTTTGCTTTGAAATGAGGAGCAGTTCAGGCCGTGTGGCGTGTGGTGGGAAGGGTACGTTGTGCTGCTCCAGCCATATTATAATATCTGCTTTCTTCGTGGAGGTGGTGGGACAGCGACTCTCCTCCGTCAGCTGGCTGTGATAAGGGCCATTATCCATGACCAGTACTGACGACTCAGTGACGGCAGGAGTTGTGATGTCAGCCAGCGGAGAAACAGCTCGCCGTTCATCTCCCCGTGGTAATCGCCGCTAGTGTTCTTGGTAGGGAAGCATAGAAACAAATTATCGACAAAACCGTCGGCCGTCCCAGCTGCAACCACCACAAAGCACTCTCCTTCCCCAGGTGGCACCTGACGGCTGTATTTGGTGCTGGTGACAGGTTGAGTGCCGTCTACCCACTCCATGCTGTGGCCCATCCTGGTGGTGAACCACATCTCATCCAGGTACACCACCTGCCTGCCTTCCTGTTGGTGGCGTTTGAGTGCCCAGAGAGCACTGATTCGACGGCATACAACATCAAGGGACTCCTTCCTCACATACAGCTTCCCCTGAGATGTCTTGTAGCAAAAGCCCATGTTAAGGAGGAGTCGCCACACTGATGTATACGAGGTTTCCTTCGGGATTATGGCTGCCATCTTTAGGTCCTCCGTTAGGGTTGCTATGGTGAATGTTTCTCTAGCAGCAAATTTAATGTGGATGTTGCAGCGAATGGCACCGATGGTAAAGTTGTCGAAGACGGGCGGGGTTGGTGGTGGTGGTGGTGGTGGTGGTACTGTCGGTGTTCCAGGCTGACACTTGGTACTGCACTGCACCATCTTCCACACTGCATTCACTGTCATGCCCATGGCTTCAGCAACACGGTGATACAGCCTATGGAGGAAGGCATTTATGCATATCGGATGGGCCAAATAAAATTAAATACTGGTATTCAATGATATTAAGGTTTAATTTAATAATAAACAAAACATTTCTTCGCATTTGGCTGTTTAATTAATCGTTATTTATTACATTATGGAAGCAATCGCATCATCACTATTTTGTATCTCTGGGGCTCACCACTTTAGTGCTTTCAAGATATGGGTTGCAGTAAAACACCATTATTATTTTTCTGTGGCAAACAAAAATAATCATAGCCACTTGCCTATTCAAAGTAATCCGTAGTCCATTGTATGCTTTCTCCCTGATGTAGAGTGAGTACAGTCGCATTATGAACTGGTTCTTGCAGCCACGAGGACAACGTAGCATGTTTGCCTTGATGGACACTGCTGGAGTTAATATAACATCTACCTCTGAGTCTACGACTTCGATTCGGTCATCAGCCTGTTCCACACGGTGACACATCACCCCTGACTTCGACTCTCCTATCATGTTGGGCATTATCAGCCCCATTCTACCCTACTTTCGCTATGTTATGTGTCACTATCAATACAAATATACCAACTATAGTAACACATATTGCATGCATCAATTACATAATATATCATTATATAGGCTATAAAGCATGTGCCGATGATTGAAGTTTCGACCATGGTTTCGAAGAGAGGGAGGCAGGGAAGGAGGGAGATGGTAGGGGTGGGAGTGTCCCATGTGTGTGGTGGGAGGAGCCTGTCTACTGACGTCACTCACCTGGCAGGTACTACGTTTCCGTAGTATCGTTCGTATCCCTGTCCTTTATTTTGACATTCAGCCTCATTTCTCAAGGACAATTGCCTTAATTATTTCATTTACATACTCCACTATGCTGCCAAAAATTACCGCAGGGTATGAAACACACTGTGGCCAAATATCATACTGATCCAACTCTTACTTACTACGTTATTCTCAAAAAACGATGCGACATGGCCTCTGAAACCGACGGTAGACATGAGAGGCACCCAGTTTCTTGCTGCAGCCTCCACAAACCCACAACATCCACTATATTACATGACAGCACACCCATCCACACCAAGGAACATCAAAACAACACCCGGCACACAATAACATACACAAATACTGTCATCTCTCCCCCCTTGCCCACCTCAGACCAGCTTCCAGGAGTATATCCACACTCAGATCACTCGCTGCTCCATTCAGTCACTCAAAGACAACACACAGCTGCATGCACGGCCTCCTGACATCCACCCATCTGAATCCTATCTCCCTCGTGAGGACAGGGTCGACCTGGCCAGGCTGAGATGTGGGTACCATCCAGCCCTCTTAAGCTACCAAAAGAGGCTGGATGACTCCGTCGCTGATGCCTGTCCAGGATGCAACACAGCACCCCATACTATTAAGCACATTATAGAAGACTGCATTGCACACCATCACCTACACCAACAACACAACATACACTCTTTGAGAGCTCTGTGGGAAAGCCCGGTTTTGGCCATGGCCTTCCTAAAGCTGCCGTCACACTGAGACAAAAGTGCCTAACATGCTAGCCAGTTTTTTGACCCGCTAGCCAAACTGACTCACGGTGACCGAGCTTTCACCTGTGAGGCGAAATGGATAACAATTCTCGGCCACAGCTTGTTGGTGGGATTAGAACTCAAATGAGCCTATATTAATTTTGTAACTGGTGAGAAAATATTCTGTTATTCACAGAAGGAAATTTTAACTAAAACTGTTAAGTAAATACAATTTAATTCTTGTGGTTTTTATTCATTTTTATTTTTTTCTTGTAATATGGAATAAATATTCGGACACTCGGGTGACCAGCCATGGAGGCTGTCTGTTTTGTCTCCAAACAACAAGTAAAAATCAGATTTCTATATGGATCCTATAGCAAAGAAAACTCTAGAAGAATGCTTTGTGGCTCTGGAGTTGCTAAAGTAAGTGAGGCGGTTACAGAAATTGAGGAAAGGGGACTGGGTACTCCGTGGTGGTTTATTTACAAATGACCACGAGGCGCCAAGGCAGACGACACTGTTAGCTGTTTTGGCTCGCAAAAACACACGAGTGTGACGGACACTCGACTCTGCTAGCCGTTTTCACTCGCAAAACTGGCTTACATGTTAGCCACCTTTGGTCTAGTGTGACGCAGCCTTAAGGGACTCGGGGCTGTTCAGCCAGACTGCCTAGGGAACAACTACTACTACTCTCCAGCTCTTTTTTTTATCTCCGTGCTATTCTCTCTCTCTTTCTCTCTCTCTGTATATATATATATATATATATATATATATATATATATATATATATATATATATATATATATTGTTACATAGCGTATGATTTCATCATCCTTTGTATAATTCTAACGTACAGTATGCTGCATGTTTGATCACGATTTGCCTCGTGGCTCCATAGTGACCAGGCTTCCGTGTTCTACCTCACTCCCCCCTTCTCCCCCTTATAGTAGAGTAAGTCGTTCTTTCTGTTGTTCAGAGCAGGAGTGTCAACTCTTTGGCCCCTATGGCTTCATTTGTGTGTCCTTCTTACAAGATGAATCAAGCTCTGCTGGCCCCTATATAATGAGCTCAGTCTCTGCATTAATTGCCACTTAGATCTACTCCTCATTTGGTTCACATCTCTGTCCTCCCCTGTATAGTGTATTATCTTTGTGAGTGCTCAGGAAGTCTCCAACCATCTAGCTGCTTTATAATTTGAGTATAAGTGTTGTTACCATTTTTCTTGTACTGTATGGCCTAAGGTGTTAATTCGTAGGCCTGGTAAGGTTTTTTGTGATTCATGTGGAGCTTTTGATGTCAGCCATTATTAATAATATTTTGTATCTGTAATAATATATCTTGCATTAACTGAGCATTATCCGGTTTTCTCATTTTATCAGGGCTGCCTTAGATAAATTTACTCTTGCTAATTTCGTGTTAATAGAGGCTGTTGCAGTTAACCATATATTTAACCTGTTTTTGCCATTACATTATCCTTATGAGTCCTGAATGTTTAGTTGTTAGTTTGAGCATTAAACTTTAACTTGTAATTTTACCTAACTCTTTAGTTTTGAACCTGGAACTTTGCGGGACAGTAGTGATTTTAGTATTCTCACTTGAAGTGCTCATTATCTCTCTCTGTTCCGTAACATAAATTTGGCGACCTCTTATCAGGATATTCAAGATATTATCATAAGGATATTGCTTGATATTTTGTGACTGTGATTTATTCATGATGTCTACTATTACTACGCTTGATGAAGACAAAGATTTTTTGTCAAATGTACAAACAGTGTGTGATGTAGAAAACAGAACAAGGAATGAACTTAAGCTTGTTGCTCAACAATTGGGAATTGCTGTTCGCTCTCATCATTCTAAAGATCAAATTGTTGGCATGATTAATAAAAGCTTGTTTGATGTAACTCCTCCAGATGAGCAAACGCAGATTGAAATAGCTAAGTTACAGCTAGCCCTGCAGGAGGCTCGGGTTAAGGAGGCTGAGTCTCAGGCTCGTATTCAAGAGGCACAGGCACAGGCTGAGTCTCAGGCTCGTATTCAGGAGGCACAAACTGAACTTGCTAGGATTCAGGCAGACCATGAATATCGCATGAAACAAGGTGGAACTGAATCATCTAGCTCTGATGATTTTGATGTGGCTAAAAATGTTAAACTTGTCCCTTCTTTTAATGAATCTTATTTAACAAAGTTTTTTTAGTTGTTTGAGAGGGTAGCTACATGTTTTAATTGGCCCAAAAAGTTTTGGACAGTACTCCTTCACTCTGTTCTCGCCGGTAAAGCTCAAGTAACTTATGCATCTTTGCCTCAGGATCAATCTGATAAATATGATGTAGTTAAGAGCTTGACTCTTAAGGCCTATGAGCTTGTTCCTGAAGCCTATAGAGTAATATTTAGGACAACTTATAAGCAAGATAAGCAATCCCATGTTGAGTATGCAAAAATCAAAGAAGATCTGTTAGAGCAGTGGTTAAATTCTAAGAATGTAAATTCTGATTTTGATAAATTTAAGCAGATGATTTTGCTGGAGGACTTCAAAAGGTGTATTTATAAAGATGTAAGCCTATATCTTGATGAGAGAAGAATAGATAATTTGTCTGATGCTGCAGTTTTAGCTGATGAATATGTTCTCACTCACAAGAGATATTCTAAAGAAAAAAGGAAAGCTGAGAGTAAGTACGTTGCCTCTACTCAGAGTACAGGTAACAGGAAAGAGAATAAAGATGATGTTTCTCAGGAAGTAAATACCAGCTCCACCTCTAGATTTCAGAAAAGTAAATGTGCTTATTGTAGTAAGCTTGGTCATACTACGGAGAAATGTTTCAGGAGACAGCGTGATGTGAACAAAAAAGAGTCTTTAAATATTCAGTCAATTGGTCTAATGTCCACCCTTGAGAGTTCCCAGAATTCTTTAACCGAGTTAACTGAACCTGCTTTGAGGGGTAAATTAAATTCTCATGATGGAGCTCCTCTTTTGAGCAGTAACGTGGGTGACACTCTCAAGAGTTCATGTGCTAATTTCCTGTCTGATGGTTTTGTCAGTCCTCTGGACAGTAATGACAGGAAATCAGTTAAAATATATCGGATACAGGTGCTTGCCAATCCCTTATGCTGACCAGTGTTCTAGGCTCTAATGTTAATTCCTCTGATGAAACTGTAATCTTACAAGGTGTAGGGAATAATTACTTCTCTGTCCCTCTGCGCAGAGTGAATTTAGAGTCTGGTTTTGTTAATGGTTCCGTTATTGTTGGGTTGGTTGAGACACTCCCAATGTCAGGTGTAACTTTCTTACTTGGAAATGATGTTGGTGGAAGTCAAGTGTGTCCAGCTCCACAGTTGTCTAGTGAACCAGTAACTGCGACCCAGGATTGTGATATCCCTGATGTGTTCTCTGCATGTGCTGTTACTAGGGCTAAGTCTAAAGTTACTGGTGACTTAGAGGATAATGATGATGATGATGTTATCCTAGCTGACACTTTTCTTGCTAATTTGGACCACTCACCAGATGAGGCAGTACCCCGTAGTGTTGATAATTTGTCTCGTCAAGAGTTGGTTGAGTTGCAGGTTGCTGACCCTGAGTTGAAAGGTCTAGCTAACTCTGCTTGCAGTGAGGAAGAGTCAGCTGGTGCTTCTACTTGTTATTATATAAAGTCAGGAGTACTTATGAGGAAGTGGAGACCCCCAGCAGCATCAGCCGACTATGAATGGGAGGTTGTACATCAAGTTGTCATCCCTCGTGTTTATAGGCAGGATATCATTAGAGTGGCTCATGATTCCTCACTCCAAGGTGGCAGGACACCTTGGAGTGAGGAAGACTGTGGCACGCATTTTGAAACACTTCTACTGGCCAGGTATCTTCAGAGATGTTTCCTGGTATTGTAAGTCTTGTCACACCTGTCAAGTTGTGGGGAAGTGTAATCACGACCGAAAAGGTTGCACCTCTAGTTCCCATTCCTCCTTTTGAGGCGCCATTCACCCGTGTGTTGGTGGATATTGTGGGCCCTCTTCCTAAGACTTCTTCAGGATTTTCTTATGTGTTGACCCTGATTGATATGGCTACTCGTTATCCTGAAGTCATTCCACTTAGAAATATCTCAGCAAAGAACGTGGTTAAGGAAATGCTAGGGTTCTTCACAAAGTTTGGTCTGCCCAAGGAGGTACAGTCAGACCGGGGAAGTAATTTCATGTCAAATGTTTTCAAGCAGTCTCTGAAAGAGTTGGGCATCACCCAGATCACATCTTCAGCTTACCATCCCCAGACCCAAGGAGCGTTGGAGAGATATCATCAAACACTCAAATCGATGCTTAGGAAATACTGTTTGGAACATCAGAAAGACTGGGATAAAGGTCTTCCATTTGTTGTATTTGCCGCAAGAGAATCTCCAAATGAATCACTGGGCTTCTCACTCTTTGAACTACTGTTTGGCCATGAAGTAAGAGGACCCCTTAAGCTACTCAAGGAATGCTGGCTGTCGGAGGAAGATGATGTCAACCTGCTGGAGTATGTGATGAAGTTCAAAGAACGGCTGTCCACTGCTTTACAGCTGGCGAGAGAGAATTTAGGAGCTGCTCAGGAGAAGATGAAGACTTGTTATGATAAGAAGTCCAGATTACGCCACTTTCAGCCAGGAAATCAGGTTTTGATTCTGCTACCAGTGCATGGGCAACCTCTTCAAGCCAAGTTTAGTGGTCCTTATTTCGTGGAGAAGAAACTCAGTGATGTCAACCATGTCATCGCCGCACCAGATCATAGAAAGAACAAGCAACTTTGTCACATCAACATGCTAAAGTTATATCACAGGCGGGACGAAAATAACCCAGTCTGCACTGTAGCTGTTCCACCCAAGTCTGCAAGTACATAAGAACATAAGAAGAGAGGATAACTGCAGTAGGCCGGTTGGCCCATGCTAGGCAGCTCCTAGAAGAGTAACTGAACTACTAGAATGAGATAAGGATAGCAAAGAAGAAGGCTCTCCCCCGCCCTCCAAACCCTCCAGCCGAAGCCGGCAGGAAAAAGTCAGAAAGAACACCACGCCGTATAGAAAAACTGGCATGAACATTTTACAGGAAAGTGTGAAAGGAGAATAGAGACTATCACAGTGTAACCTGAAGTGAAGCTTTCCCATGCAGTATGAGCCTGAGTGATAGTTTGGGGAAGAATCCTGATATCATGAATGATCTCCAGACTAAGCTTTCTCATCTAGCTCCCGAGGAAAGGCAGGAGTTTTCAGCATTACTGCAAGAGTACCCGCAAGTGTTCCATGCCACTCCAGGAAGAACCACTGTGTTGATGCATGATGTTGATGTTGGAGACGCAAAGCCAATTAAACTGCCTCCTTACCCGTGTGAACCCAGTGAAAGTTCCTCTCATCCAGAAGGAGCTTGGCTACCTGTTGGACCACAAGATGATTGAGCCCTGTCAGAGCGAGTGGAGTTCTCCTGTCACTCTAGTCCCTAAGCCAGGTGGGTCTCTAGTCCCTAAGCCAGGTGGGTCACAGCGGCTTTGCATCAACTACAGACGTGTTCATCAGATAACCAAAACAGACACCCTCTCCCTCGCGTGGAAGATTGCATAGACAAGATCAGAAAGGCTAGGTACATAAGTAAGTTTGATTTGTTAAAGGGATACTGGCAACTACCTATGACTGAACGTGCTAGGGAGATCTCATGTTTTGTAACACTAGGAATGACTTTTGCATGTTCTGTAATGCCATATGTTATGAAGAATGCATCAGCCACTTTTCAGAAGCTCATGAATGTTGTAAAAGAGGGTTTGGCAGGGTGTGTTGTTTATATTGATGATGTATTAATCTTCAGTGACAGCTGGAAAGATCACCTATGCCATGTCAGTAAATTTCTTGAGCGTTTGGTTCAGGCTAATCTTGTAGCTAATTTATCAAAGTGTGAGTTTGGTCAAGCTAAAGTTCAGTACCTTGGGTACGTAATTGGTGATGGACATGTTGCACCACCAGGAGCTAAGTTTCAGGCTATAAGTGATCTTCCCAGACCTAAAAGTAGGAAAGAGCTACAAAGATTTTTGGGAATGGTAGGTTATTACAGGAGATTTGTTCTTAACTTTTCAATTCTTGTATCACCACTTACAGACCTACTGAAAAAGGGAGTTAAATTTGTCTGGACCGATAACTGTGAATCCTCTTTCAGCAAACTTAAAGCTATCCTATTAAGTCAGCCAGTGCTCGCTACTCCAAATTTTGCTAAGCCTTTTAACCCGCCCCGTCCCGACGACGTATGGGTACGTCACCACGATTTGCATTTGCCAGTCCCAGCGACGTACCAGTACGTCGTGCAATTGCAATGTGCATAATTTCGACAATTTTCAAATTTCGCGCTTGATTTGCGGTACGTACCCTCGCCTGACCTTCCCCTACCTGCCAGCAGGCGGGGACACTCGGCGACCCCGCGCGACCCGCGCTAGCCCGCCACTCGTCCACTCACCTGGTAGCCACAGTCCTGCTCAGACATGGCTAAGAGAGGTCTCTCATAGAGCGAAATTCAAGTCGCCCTGGACACCTTTACCGGCGACAGTGATTCCCCACTGGATGACGAGGAGATGGACAAGGATTATGTGCAGCCAGAGAAGGAAGAAACCACCAGCAGTGACGAGGAAGTTCCGTCACCAAGGAAGCGGCAGTACGTGACTTACCGTGCTGCTAGAGAGGGGCAGGAGGCAAAGAAGGCACGTGGTATGTCATATCCCTATCCCCAGCGTGCCTTGGAAGCAGAATTCGAGGTCGAGGACGAGGACGAGGACGAGGACGGAGACGTGGGACGTGCTGCCACGTGGTATGGGCGGGAGGTGATTACGCATCGTGGCCCAGAGCGCACACCACGTCGTCTAAGCAGGTATGGGCCTAGCATTCTGTTTGGGGCGGTAGGAAGTGAAGTGGAGGGAGTGGGGAGTGAAATGGACATTCCTGGGATTAGGGAAAGTGAGAGTGAGGTGGGTGAGTCATTGCTCTCCCTAGCAGTGTGAGGCGGCAGAGTGGATCACGTGGACCAGTGCGGGTGCGTTCCTTATCACGTGGGGTTGTGAGGGAGGGGGAAGGTGGGGAGGAACCACTCCAAAGCACGTCTTATGCTCCCCAATATCCCCTAACACGTGGTTGAGCAAGGTTGCGTGAGAGAGCACGTGGTGTGGTAATGGAGGGGGAAGGTGGGGAGGAACCACTCCCCAGCACGTCTTCTGCTCCCCAATATTCAACTATTTCATCCCCACAGCCCCCTAATGTTCCTCAAGGCCATAAGGGTAAGGGAAAGGGAAAGGGTAAAGGCAGAGGGAAGAGGAGTGACAGTGGGGAAGCCCTCCGTACTCCTTCTCCCCCACCTTCCCAACCAGGATCTCCTCCCCACCCAGACGAAGGCAGTGATGGGGACGAGGGATTTGTGTCGTGGGATTGGGAGGATGGGAGTGATTTTTCTCCCCTCATTCACCCCTTCACTGAGCAGGGGCGATCTGGCTGCATTGCACCAGGTATTCACTGTAATTCAAGCAGGTTGGATTTTTTCCACCTGTTTTTCAGTGAGGTCTTCGTAGATCAGATCGTGTTTCAAACAAACCTGTTTGCAAGCGGCCAGCGGCTAGAAAGTGAAAGATTGGGAACAAGGAGTAGGCATTCAATGATTTATGATTACCCTGTCTCCATTCCAGAAATGTTCTTATTTTTTGCCCTTGTCCTTTTGATGGGTATAATAAGAAAAAATAGAATTCCTGCTTACTGGACTACGGACCCTGTTATGTTTACCCCCATATTTGGTCAAGTGATGAGCCGTAATCGGTTTCAACAAATTCTAAGTCGCCTCCATTTTTATGATGCTAATGACCCTGCAAATGCAAACAACACGGACAAAATGAGGCGAATTAGGCTGGTCTTTGATCACCTCAGGCAAACCTTTCGATCCTCATTCTATCCCTATAGAGATCTCGTCATAGACGAGAGTCTCGTGTTGTGGAGAGGCAATATTTCATTCAGACAGTATATACCCAGCAAAAGGCACCGTTTTGGGTTCAAGATCTTTGTTATGTGTGACTGTAGGACTGGATACGTGCAAGACATAGTCTTGTACGCCGGTGCACAGACAGACATAATAGAAGATCGAAGTATAGGACTTTCGGGAGCAGTGGTAAAGACGATGATACAAGACTACCTTCATCGTGGTCACGTTCTCTATCTCGACAACTGGTACACTAGCCCTCTTCTCGCTCGTTATCTTCACAGACATGAAACGGGAGTCTGTGGAACCGTAAAGGTGAACCGGCGTCACATGGTCAAGGTAGGGCGGAAACTTGCAAGGAGTGAGGTTGTCTTCTTCAAAGCAAACAACATCCTTGCAACAATGTGGAACCACAACAGAGAAGTAAGCCTCTTGTCCACGGTTCACCGCCCCTTGATGCACCGTACTGATTCTGTTGATTATCATAGCGAGAGCAGGCGTCGTGTTTGGAAACCTGAATGTGTCATGGACTATAATATGAACATGCTTCTCGTGGACCAGTCAGACTCCATGATATCGACGGTAGAGTGTGCCAGGACCACGATGAAGTGGTATAAAAAACTGTTCTTTCACTTGCTAGATATCACTGCTCTGAATTGCCACCACCTTCACGCCATGACCACAGGAGTTCAGGAAACCTCTGAAGGGTTTGTGAGGGAGCTCACACGAGAAATCTTTGCTAAGTATGCTGTTGAAAGGCCCCAACAGTGCCCCCGCACTGCCCATATTACCCACACTCCCCAGAGAATATCCGCCTGCCATTTCCCCACTCCTATCCTGCCCCAGCCCAACAGACCTAGGCCCCAGCGCAGGTGTCACGTGTGCAGTCATTCCCAGGTGAGACTCACGACACAGAGGAAGGACACCCGCTATGAGTGCGTGCAGTGTGACGTGGGTCTGTGTATTCACCCATGTTTTAGTGAATATCACACGTTGCTGCAATTTTAGCATAGTGTGAATGCGAAAGGACGCAGAAATTATGATGTAAATGCGACAGACAGACGTTCTGTGAAAATATCAGTCATGTGGATCGCCAAATATTAGTATAAAGTGCCTACGGGTAGAACATAAGTGAAAACATTGGGTGTAAGTATATAAATCTGCCCTAAGTTGAAACTTACATAGAGAGGGTTGTTTGATGCGATATTCTGTCGCTCAGTGCAATAAATACGGCCCCTTATTATATATTTTCTATTATGTGACATTCTTACGGGTATAATATAAGTTCAAATTATTGTATATGATGATGTATATCCTAAGTCAAATATTCATAGCGTGTCTATAAAGATAAGATTTCCTGACGCTTAGTCGAATGAATAAGGCACGTATTAGTCAAAATAAAAGTCAGCAAGTGATAAAGTGAATAATTAGTATATACGTGTGTGAGTGAATTAGTATATAAGTGTGTGAGTATTATGTATGACGTAACATTCCTTGCGAGGGTATTTTCAGGCGATATTCTCACGCTCACTTGAATAAATAATGGCAGTAAGTCTGTACAGTGCATTGGAGGGGTGTAAACGTGTGTAATGTAAGTGGGAATATATAATTGGAGGGAATAAATAAAGTAGATGATGAAACACGAGTGTCTGAGATCGTGGTTGCTACGTGAATAGGCGCTAGCATATCGCTAAATGCCCTCGTAATGAATGAAAATAATTGAAAACCTTCACAGTGGTGGGGGAAAGGTTCTATGTAAATGGGAAAATAATTGGAAAGTGATAAAACAATTTGGTATGTTGAAATACGAGTCATAGCGAGTGCGCTTACTAAGCTGATGTGCGCTAAACTTATGCTGCATGTCATCATAATGAATGAAAACATCTGAAATCACTTACAAACAGTTGTAATTGGTAAATTGTCATTGAAACAGAAGTATACAAGTAGAAAAAATGATCGGTAGACTCATAACAGAAAATTAGCATATAGCATGATACGACTCGGACCTAACTCGCTATGCTCGCGCGATGGTACAATGCTTATTTTTCCTATATATGTGTCTGAAATCCATTATATTGTTACTGTTATTGTTTATTAGTTCAAATTCAATAAATGTAGAGGTGTTGTGTGTTGTTTGTCCCATTATTCCTTACCATAGAAAACGTTAACGCATATCCAGCCCATTACAGAATACGATACCTGCGGGGGGAAACCGCACCTGTATAGACCACTTATAGACTGCAGAGACCACTTTCTTCAAGATTTTCCATAGTTTCTCGACCTAAGCGGAAGTTTTATAAGAAAAAATTTTTTTCCAAAAAGGCTTGGGACTGGGGGATGTCATAGGTGCGGAAAGGCTCGGGACGTGACGGGTTAAGATGGCTGTTGATGCGAGTGATACAGGAGCTGGGGCTGTTTTGCTGCAAGAGGATGATCAGGGTATTGAACACCCTGTATCTTATTACAGTAAGAAGTTCACTCCACCTCAAAAGAACTACTCAACTATTGAGGAAGAGCTTTTGGCCTTGATTTTGGGTTTACAGCATTTTTCATTTTATTTGTGTTCTGGTTTTGACCCCATAGTCATTTATACCGATCATAACCCACTGAAATTCCTTAGTAAGTTTAAAGATAAAAATCAGAGATTGACAAGATGGAGTCTACTTCTTCAGCAGTATTCATTAGACATACAACATGTCAAGGGGAAAGAAAATGTTATTGCAGATTGCTTATCTAGACTTTAGGCAGATTGTTTTAGAGTAATAAGAAATTTCCTTTGTAAATTTGTTTTTCTTTGTGGGGAGGTGTTACATAGCCTATGATTTCATCATCCTTTGTATAATTCTAACGTACAGTATGCTGCATGTTTGATCACGATTCGCCTGGTGGCTTCCATAGTGACCAGGCTTGAGTGTTCTACCTCACTCCCCCCTTCTCCCCCTTATAGTAGAGTATGTCGTTCTTTCTGTTGTTCAGTGCAGGAGTGTCAACTCTTTGGCCCCTATGGCTTCATTTGTGCGTCCTTCTTACAAGTTGAATCAAGCTCTGCCGGCCCCTATATAATGAGCTCAGTCTCTGCATTATGGCCACTTAGATCTACTCCTCATTTTGTTCACATCTCTGTCCTCCCCTGTATAGTGTATTATCTTTGTGAGTGCTCAGGAAGTCTCCAACCATCTAGCTGCTGTATAATTTGAGTATAAGTGTTGTTACCATTTTTCTTGTACTGTATGGCCTAAGGTGTGAATTCGTAGGCCTGGTAAGGTTTTTGTGATTCATGTGGAGTTTTTGATGTCAGCCATTATTAATAATATTTTGTATCTATAATAATGTATCTTGCATTAACTGAGCATTATCCGGTTTTCTCATTTTATCAGGGCTGACTTAGATAAATTTACTCTTGCTAATTTTGTGTTAATAGAGGCTATTGCAGTTAACCATATATTTAACCTGTTTTTGCCATTACATTATCCTTATGAGTCCTGAATGTTTAGTTGTTAGTTTGAGCATTAAACTTTAACTTGTAATTTTACCTAACTCTTTAGTTTTGAACCTGGAACTTTGCGGGACAGTAGTGATTTTAGTATTCTCACTTGAAGTGTTCATTATCTCTCTCTGTTCCATAAATATATATATATATATATATATATATATATATATATATATATATATATATATATATATATATATATATATATATCATCAGCCGTTTCACTGTCCACTTCAGGACCGGCCTATCCCGACCGAAGTGGGGCCGATACAGCCTAGGCATCTCTACCAAGTGGCTTAAACTGTCTGGTAGAGACTGTTTGTAGTCTGAGAAGTGCTTGTAAGTGTAACTGTAGTGTTGGAGTGGCTTTGGATGTGTGTGTAGTCTGTGAGCCAAGTGTACTCGGCCCGCTCAAGCCTACTGGGTGCAAGCATACTTTATATATAGTATACGACACTGTTTCAACTACAGCACCCCTTATGTCTGCCAAATAACTACGTGGCCGGAAGAACGCTCCCAAAGTATATTACCCTGGCGGGGCACAAACCCTCGTTCTCCCATGTAGGAAGAAACACAGCACACTTTACCAATTTATTGCAGAGTCTCTCTCTCTCTCTCTCTCTCTCTGTATATATATATATATATATATATATATATATATATATATATATATATATATATATCTGTGTCTATCACACACACACACACACACACACACAAATTCTTTCCTTGCCTGCATCCTTCCTCTTATCCTTTCTCTGTTTACCATGCCATCTCTCCTCTATACCGTCTCTTGTTTGTTCTCGTACTTGTCAGCTTATATTCCTCAGCCCGTCAATATTTTCCATTCCTTCTCCTTTCAATATACTCCTGCCTTCCTCCTCCTTTCAGTATTCTTAGCTTTCCGACGTTGTCTTATACTATCTATTTATCTATCTATTGCCAGACGCCATAATCCCGGAAGGGGTGGCCATTTGACTTTGAGTTATTTGTTTACAGGGAGCGGCATAACCCTCCACCAACCCACTTGCTGACACGTAGGAAGCACGTATGGTTTGGTTATATGGTTACCACCCAGCGTTGTAAATGGTTTCTTGGCTTACAGGAAACCATTTGGCTTGTCACTCGATGTAAAGCCACCTGTAAGGGAAAGAAAAGAGATAAGAAGTGACAGGAAAGATGGAAGGAATAGGAAGAGAGGAGAGTAGGCACAGAAAAAGAATGATAAAGGCTAAGGTAGAAGTAGGCAGCACTACGTCAAGTAAATGGATGATGGTCGCCACCACCTACCACTTATACACTTACACTTTTTCCCTCAAGTCTTGACCTATCTCTTATTTACCCATTGAAACTATGGAGATGTCCTTCAAATGAGTAAATTTGCTGGATAGTGGTCATAATAGAATATCACAGTGAGATTTGGCTTTCGAGAGTTATTGTCAAACTAACCAACCATTGCCTGAACTACTTTACGGTAAGTTACAGCAGAAAATGTTCAGGATAACGAGCACTGTCTAGTAAGTAAAAGTGTCCACGTATTCTGAGGTCGTATTTACTGAAGTTCCCAGCCCTTTTTTTCAGTCAGCGAATCTCTGTATCAACTATCAGTACAAATCGTTTTATTTTTTCTTGTCGCAAGTAGTCACTCAAATTTGACTGTCAGGTGAGTTGCACCTGCATGAGTGGTGTCAAATGTATATTCACAAAGTCTTATGCTAGGCTTCAGGTTAGGAAAGTTTATGGATACGGCCCCCTGATCCCACTTTTCTCTATCAAACTTATCTCGTTTTTCTGCGAGTCCTGCCAGCCACAGCAGACGATGGACTCAGAAGAACGCTCAGGTGGGCATTATCGGGATGATGTCAACAGATAACACCAGAACATGGACAGTCGGGGATAGAAGTTCGCCCAGCATTTAATCTCTTATAGAAGTTCGCCCAGCATTTAATCTCTTCTGCCTCTCAGCTTTCTGCTGTTGGCCAATATTTCTAGGCTGAGAGAAGCTTGGTATGTTTCTGACTCATAGGTTAAATCCCTTGATATGATGCATCTGGAGGAAATTGACAGACTTGCACTGGGTGTGAAGCAAACATAATGAAAGAGCACGTGTTCTTTAACCTTAACTGGGCTTGGAAGTGAGAGCTATTTCTGCGATGAGCATAGCGATCGTCACCGTTAAAGAAGGGAAAGAAGCAGCAGCTAGAAAACAAAAGAGAAGGATTAGGAGGAGGAGGATAATATGATGACGAGAATGCCAGTGAAATAATCTCCAGTCAACCACTCCGAATCCCGAATGCATTACAAGTACATCAACTCATACAATCAATAGTGTCTCATTTATATATTATTACAATATCTCTATAGAGATATTTCTCAGACCAGTTAATATTTCATTAGAATTATAAAAAGAAAGTGTGTCAAATACACGAGTATATATATATATATATATATATATATATATATATATATATATATATATATATATATATATATATATATATATAATTGTCACGAATTCGCGTGATTGTGTATTTATACAAATTCGTGACATTGTACTTTGGTGGGAAACCACGAACTTTAGTGGAAAATCCACTGTGTATCACTCAGTTTAACCGTCCCAGTATGCACTGTCATCGGGATAGTTTTTCAGAACATTTGTCGCTGCTTGAAAAGTGACTGTTCTTATGCATGACATTAGTGCTCCACTGAGTGATTTTATTGCTTGTGTATATCGTTAGCCTTGCCTCTGTTGACCGTTGAGTTAGGCCACACCCACTTCTGGTGAACATGGCCATTTCTCACCCCCCCATACCCAGTTTGGACTCAGATGGTGTCGGACAACGACGGGAGTAGGGTCATCGTGCCAGTACTGAGAGCAGGCCTTTCTTCGTAGTGCCTACAGTCTCCAGAGTTCAGAGATTCCCTGTATCTCCCCACCTAGTTGGTGATTGGTTGTAGTGACCTTAGCAGTGAATTTCAGTGCCTTAGCAGAGACTCCCAGCTCTCCACAGCTAGCTCCGTTCCCTCCACTGACCAGTATTTCTGTTCGTTTTCCTAGGTTCAAGACTAGCTTTTTGAATCAGTGAGTGAGGGTATTTCCTTTGATATTTGAATTCACTAGTCCCCCTGCGACAGTGAATTCCCCTCCTGGGTTTTATTTTACAATATGCAGTTTTGGAATTTTAGCACCATTAAAGTATAGTATAGTCCCTAAGGATCATAGTGAACCCCCATAACCCCATTCGGAAATTGATATTTTCAGAGATTATGAATTTATTTTAAAATTCCAAAAAAAACCTACCTTTGATCTTCACTCGGCCACTCCGGGTAAAAAATGCGTGCGTTCATACGTGTGTTTCTCTTCCCTTCGACTGCGCATGCGTCTCGTAGGTCTGTATCACCTTACTTTAGGTCACGTGATGGAATTCTGCCAATGAATTTGAATCGCGGTCTTTGAATCAATTTGGATGGAAAATTCAAATCCTTCTCACTATGGCCTCTGAAGAAGAAAGACGTGCTGTGTCTCCCGGGTGTGAAACTGATTATTTACTGGTTATTAAGCGTTTCCACTCGGAATCTGAGGAGGCTGTTGAGTTTCTTAGCAGACACGGTGTATTACCTTCGGGAGTTTATTGCCCAGACTGTCAGGAACCGTGTCAATTTAGGAAAGACAGACATCAGTGGTACTGTGGTCGGTACAAAAAGTACACAAAAACCTAGAAACTGGTACAGTGTAGTTTTTGTGTTTCTGACTACATAGGAACTTTTTTGGACAACACACATCTTCTGGCTTGGCAAATTATATTGTTCATAAACTACTGGATTCAAAGGCTCTGGAACCATGAAGTTATTGCCAGATGACTGTCGCCCTGGACCATGGTATCTCTAGGGTAAGCATTCCCTTAGGATAGGTTAGGTATGTTGGGTTAGGTTTGGTTAGAGTGTGTTTGGTGAGGTTATGTTAACGCATTCCCCTAGGATAGGTTAGGTATGTTGGGTTAGGTTTAGTGTGTTTGATGAGATGTTAACGTATTCCCCTAGGACAGGCTAGTTATGTTGGAGTAGGTTTGGTTAGGTTTAGTGTGTTTGGTGAGGTTATGTTAACGTATTCCTCTAGGATAGGTTAGGTATGTTGGGTTAGGTTTGGTTAGTTTTATTGTGTTCGGTGAGGTTACGTTAGGTGTGTTTCGTTTAGTTTGGTCTGTTCGTTTACGTTAACGAGTGGTGCATTATATTTTTCTGGTGGTTTTTGATGCAAGTTCAGTTGTTTTTTACTTCATTTTTTTCGGAAATTGCTTTATTTCACCTGCTTATCCAATCAAGGTTCATGATTGGAAAAAAGGGACAATGAGGCATTTCCGACAAAAATGAAGGTCAAAAACACTCGTATCGCATCAAAAACTGACAGAAAAATATATTGCATTACCTGGGGGGTGTATTCACTTGTAAAAAAATTTACCCCCTCTTGAATTCATTTTTGAGATTCATTAACATAAATTTATTTCATCGTAATTAATAAATATACAGTTCTTTTCTTGAGCTTAATGTAAATGTAGAATCATGTTTGATTTCTCCACACTGAGCTTAATTTACTGTGCCACTCCCAGTTCGCACAAACTTCTTAATCACGACTGATATTTAAACCAGTTCTTCCATATTTAAACTTAAATCCGTTGTGCCAGCCAGGAATTAAGCACCAGCAAGGACCTGTCCATTATTAGTATTAGTTATTGATTGTCAGGGGGTAAGGACACTTTTTCACAGGCCAACAGTACTAATGATACAGCATTCGTGAGTTGATAAACTCCACTGTGTACTGTTGGGAAAGTTTATAAAATTCTTGTCATTAGAGAATTAGTGAAGTAAGCCGGCACAAAGTAAAACTTACTACTTGATTTCACAAGTCGATTCACCTTGAGTCAACAGATTATATACCTATATAGCATTGTATTTTAAATTGACATTTCCCCTGTGACATCTGGTGACCTCATTCCAGGATATTAACTCCTAGCTTAAAGCTATTAACGAAATAATACTCATTTACTCTTACCTAGATATTTGTTATCATTGAAGTCTAGAGGCACTATCTTACTGATGGTTATTGATTCTGGTTTATTAATTTTACGTAAGAGATTTTCCAGACCAGTTGCATTTTTTCTCCTTTACCAATTTAACTAGATAAAACTGGTCACAATTCACTAGTCCCCCTGCAACAGTGAATCCTCCTCCACAGGAGATAAAACTGGTCACAATTCGCTAGTCCCCCTGTGACAGTGAATCCTCCTCCACAGGAGATAAAACTGGTCACAATTCACTAGTCCCCCTACGACAGTGAACCCTCCTCCAAAGGAGATAAGACTGGTCACCAGCCTGTGTCTATATTCTTTACCATCGATTATGAGCATTTCTCTGCAAAACAGCAGTCAGTACGTTAGTCTTTAATCCACTCAGTTGAGTTACCATCATGACTACTACTCCATATGTACAGGAAGCCAAAGATATGGGGCTTACCGATCCCCAGGAAGTTAAAGAATATGTGCTCTCACAGTACAGTCATGATCAGCAACGTGAGAATGATACCCTTGAAGAGCGTAGAATTCAATGTGAACACAAGCGAGAACAGCGTGAATACGAACGTGCCGAGCATGAGGCACGTGAGAACCATGAGCTTGAGGCGTTGAAGCTCAAACGAAACTCTTTGGCTTCAGGCACAACTGGTGCAGCCAACCCAAGCTCCAAGAGTGCTCCCCCTGCACATGTTTTGCCAACCCCATGCCTCAAGCTTCCTTCATACAAGGATGGTGAGCGAATTGAGCCTTTCATAGCTTGTTCTGAGGACATGGTGTAGCTGTACCAGCTCGATGAGGCAGCTAAGTGTCTCCAGTTTCTTAGTTTGTTTGAGGGCCCTGCCCTCAATATTCTCCACAGAATTCATGGAGATAATCTCACATATGAGATGATGAAGGCCACACTCATCAAAGCGTATGGTCTCACAGTTGACGATGCCAGGACTCAGTTCATGCGGGCGCGTCTACAAGAAAAGGAGACTGTTGTTCAGGTCCTCAACCATCTCACTGCTTACTTAGATGAGTGGATGGAGAAAAATGAGACCCGTCGCATGTGAGAGGGGATAATTGACCTCATGCTGCGCACACAGCTAGAAAAGTCATGTCCTGCTGAGCTTATGGCTCAGCCTAAGATCTGCCAGGTAAGGGATGCCAGCCAAATGGCGGAAAAGGCTGATGCATTCTTCACTGTGTACGGGTACCAAACTCGTAAGCAACAGACCTGGAACAGGAAAGATACTGCCAAGTCTGGGATGCCATCTCAGACTGAACCCCAAAATCAAGGCCGTTCCCATAATAACAGCCACTGTCCAAACAAACCGCAGAAGGACCAGGGGCAGAATATGCAGAAACCCGATTGAAAGAGGTACAAGCAGTACCCCAACCAGCAGCAGTATCAGCCACGTGATCAGCAGTCGGGACAATTCTATTCAGCACCAGCACCAGTGTATTGGAGGCAGGAGGCAAACACAGCCTTCAATCCTCGATAACCGCACGGTGGAGTTGTCCCTAGCAGCACAGGTACTTCCCCACAATTCACTAGTCCCCCTGTGACAGTGAACCCTCCTCCACAGGTGGTCAATGCTCCAACTCCCCAGACGGTGAGTACAACCTCTCAGGCATCTAGTCATCAGGGCGTCACATTCGCAGAGTTGTGTGCTATGCAGCCATATCAGTGGCTGGCCGCTTCCTCCACATGCCCTCCCACAGGTAACAGTGCCTTCCTTGTTCAGCCAGGGTTTGTGGGAGGCGTTTCTGTAAAGGTCCTGAGAGACAATGGTTCCTGAGGTTGCTCTGTCAGGTAGAGTCTAGTTCGGCCTGAGAAAGACACAGGTCAACAGATCCAAGCTCAGCTTATTGATGGATCAGTGAGATTGTTCCCTGAGGCACATATCCATGTAGCATCTTCATTGTACACTGGTACGACAGTTGCAGTTGTCATGCCAGAACCTTTGTTTGACCTTATTATTGGTAACATACCAGGTGTCAAGTATAGTTGCACCATAGATGACGTTATTCAGACTTTGGCTGCAGTAACACGAACCATGGCTTAGGCTCCAAACTGTGTCAATCCGCTGACTATTACATTGCCGCCAGATCTGATTAGTAGTCAAGACGTTGTCCTGGAACAACAGTCTGGCCTGACACTTGCTGCTGTGCGGAAGAAGCAAAAGGTTAAAGTGATTAAGTATTCACGAGAAGGTCAAGCCAGGTTCCTTCGTAAACAAGGATGACTCTACCGTGAGTCACAAACACCCCAGGGTGAGGTTCGACTGCAGTTTGTCGTTCCCGCTAAGTATCACCAAGCAGTGTTAGGATGGGGTCATTGTTCAGCGTCAGGAGGACACATGGCAAAAGGAAAACCCAAGGCCGTATCCGTGCTGACTTTTTCTGGCCAGGAATGGGACAGGAAATAGACATGTTTGTGCACTGCTGCAGTGTGTGTCAACGTACCACCAGTCAGGGATGTGTCCTTCCTGTGCCGTCTGAATCGACACCCATAATCTCATAGTCATTTGAGAGAGAGGGCAGTGGCAGTGTGGGTGCAGACCTGATGTCTTGCCCGTTGGCCCCACAGGGCACATTATGTCCAGGGCCCGTACATACATACATGTATGTACGGTAGGTTAAGAGGGACGTTCGAGACCCCTGCAGAAGCAATCCGAGACTGTGTCTGAATTACCTTGTGGTGTGTCTCGAGCTGTGGGCCTCTCAGAGGATTCCTGGAGAATACACATTATCCACATGAGTGTTCACACCCACGTTGGGTGTTAAAATGTTACCTGCCCGAGACTGCATAGGGATTCTCAGCTTGCTGATATTAATCATAAGTGTAGAGTTAGGTATAACCAGTAAACTACAAGGGTCCTTTGAGATTCTGTCCTGGGACTACGTTTCCTGGTTAATAATGTATCCAATAAGAAAATAATAGTGTACTTTTTGTAACATATGTACTGACTACTAGGCAGAGAGAGAAATTGTAATTTAATACAAATTGTTTGTCACATTGATGCTTCACCTTCATTGATTTCGCAGGTTAAGATGGCGGGCATAGCAGTTTTCCCATGCAGATCAGCTGATTGTCTCTGCCGCATGCTGCCACATCTTCTTTTCTGCCTCGTCGTTTCCATTTACTATTAATTTGTATTATATCATTTTACATCTATGTACAGTTACACTACAACTGTCACACCATCACCGTGTGTTACATACACTACACTACATAACAATTAGTTGTTAATGTAAATGTAGCGAACTTTTTGGTCAGTTTGACCTGAGTACAGGATTTTTCATCATCGTCACAGAGTGTTATCCCTCTAGCTTGCTTCTGTTAATGTAAATACGAGGTTTTTACGCTCACTGGTCACAGTGATTTCTCTCCTGTAGCAGGATAGTACACACACCACAGTGTGAATCTGGTGTAACTGAGTTAGGATGTATATGTATGTATATATCGTAAAATTTTTCAGAGAAAAAATTTCATTTTGATGGGGCGTAATGTCACGAATTCGCGTGATTGTGCAGTTAAACAAATTCGTGACATTGTACTTTGGTGGGAAACCACGAACTTTAGTGGAAAACCCACTGTGTATCACTCAGTTTAACCATCCCAGTACGCACTTGCATCGGGATAGTTTTTCAGAACATTTGTTGCTGCTTCAAAAGTGACTGTTCTTATGCATGACATTAGTGCTCCACTGAGTGATTTTATTGCTTGTGTATATCGTTCGCCTTGCCTCTGTTGACCGTTGAGTTAGGCCACACCCACTTCTGGTGAACATGGCCATTTCTCACCCCCCCATACCCAGTTTGGACTCAGATGGTGTCGGACAACGACGGGAGTCGGGTCGTCGTGCCAGTACTGAGAGCAGGCCTTTCTTCGTAGTGCCTACAGTCTCCAGAGTTCAGAGATTCCCTGTATCTCCCCACCTAGTTGGCGATCAGTTGTAGTGACCTTAGCAGTGAATTTCAACGCCTCAGCAGCGACGCCTAGCTCTCCACAGCTAGTTCCGTTCCCTCCACTGACCAGTATTTCCGATCGTTTTCCTAGGTTTAAGACTAGCTTTTTGATTCAGTGAGTGTGCGTATTTCCTTTCATATTTGAATTTACTAGTCTCCCTGCGACAGTGAACTCCCCTCTTGAATTCATTTTTGAGATTCATGTAATGTAAATTTATTTCATTGTAATTAATAAATTTACAGTTCTTTTCTTGAGCTTAATGTAAATGTAGAATCGTGTTTGATTTCTCCACGTTAGGCTTACTGCTACTCCCAGTTTGCAAAAAATTCTTAATCACGACAGGTATTTAAGTCAGTTCTCCCATATTTAAACTTAAATCCGTTGTGCCAGCCAGGAGTTAAGCACCAGCAAGGACCTGTCCCTAATTAATATTAGTTACTGATTGTCAGGGGGTAAGGACACTTTCTCAGAGGCCAACAGTACTAATGATACAGCATTCGTGAGTAGATAGACTCCGTTATGTACTGTTGAGAAAGATTATAAAATTTTCTTCATTAGATAATTGGCGAATTAAGCCGGCACAGAGTAAACTTACTACTGCACTTGATTTCACAAGTCGATTCACCTTGTGTCAACAGACTGTATACATATCAGCATTATATTCTTAAATTCACATTTCCCCTGTGATTATATATATATATATATATATATATATATATATATATATATATATATATATATATATATATATATATATATATATATATATATATATATCATTATCATCAGCCATTACAAGTCCACTGCTGAACAAAGGTCTCCCCCAACTTTCTCCACAAATTCCCCAACTGAGCCAATCTTTGGTACATTTTCCCTGCAAATTTCTCTATCTCATCCCTCCACCTCCTGTCTGGTCTTTTTCTGCTTCGCTTACAATCTCTTGGTGTCCAATCAGTCAACCTCTTGCTCCATCGATTATCCCTTATTCTTGCTACATGACCTGCCCACCTCCATTTCTGTTCTTTTATAACTTCTATAATATCTTTGACTTTAGTCTGCTCTCTCACGCATGTTGATCTTTTCCTGTCTCTTAAAGATATTCCCAACACTGACCTTTCCATTGCTCTCTGAGAACGAATTAATTTATTTTCCATCGATTTTGTCAGTTTCCACGTCTCACAACCATACATCATAGCTGGAATTATACATTCATTATACTGTATACTTTTCGTTTCATTCAAACTGGTAAGGTACTTTTCATAATGTCCCTATGTTTACCGAAAGCTTTCCATCCAATTGTAATGCGTCTTTTTATTTCGCTGTCATTATCTTTCATTAATTTTAGTATTTGTCCCAGGTAATTGTACTCCTCTACTTCTTCAAGAATTTCTCCGCTTATTCTGATGACTCTCTTTGGTGTCTGAGGATTAAACATTACTTTAGTTTTACTCCGGTTCATGAGCCCTACTTTGAGACTTTCTCTGTTCAGGTCATTTAACATTTCTTGCAATGTCTCTGCTGTTTCTGAGATTAGGACAATGTCATCTGCAAATCTTAAATGGTTTAGCTTTTCTCCATCTATGTTCACTCCTTTGTTTTCCCAGTCTAGCCTTCTGAAAATACTTTATAGGCATGCTGTAAATAACTTTGGTGAAATTGTATGTCCCTAACGCACGCCCTTCTCAATCTTAAGTTTCTCAGAGTCCTTATGTAATTTAACTGTAGCAGTTCCCTCTTGATATATGTTTTCGAGCAGTTTTACGATGTTCTCATCCACTCCTTGTTCTTGTAATGAATTTATAATTGCTATGTGCTCTACTGAGTCGAAAGCCTTTTCGTAATCAACAAAACCTAAGCACGGTGGTTTATCATATTCTGTAGTTTTCTCAATTAGCTGATTCATTGTGTGTAGATGATCAGTAGTCGAGTACCCACTTCGGAATCCTGCCTGTTCACGAGGGTGGTTTTCCTCCAAATGTGTAGTTATTCTGTTTGTCAGGACTTTAGTGAAGAGTTTGTAAATGACTGATAGCAAGCTAATGGGTCAATAGTTACTAAGGTCTTTTGAGTCACCTTTTTTGTAAAGTAAAATAATGATTGCATTACACCATATTTTGGGATTTTTTTTTTTTTTTTTTTTATACACTGAGTAAATAAGTGAGCAAGCCTATTCTGTATTTCTGCTTCTGCATCCAACAGTAAATCTGCTACTATTCCATCTTCTCCAGGAGCCTTCCCTCTTTCCATATTTTTGAGAGAATTACTTACTTCGTCTGATGTGACCTCAGGTATTTCACTTGTGTCAACTGAAAAGTTAGCTATTGGTACTACTGTCTTTGATGCATACAGTTCTTTGTAAAGTTCTTCAACATCTTATCTCTGCATTTATTGGCTTCACCGTTTTTGTCTTTTAGTGATGTAATTTGTTGCCTTCCGAGTACCATTTTACTTCAGACCTGTTTCAGACTATTTCCTTTTTGGATGATTTCTTTGATTTGATCCATGTTTATCTTTCTTTTCTCTTCTCTTTGTTGTTTGTTGATTAGCTTATTTAATTCCGCTCGTTTTATTTCTTCTTTCATTGTTTTCAGTTTCATTTCCTTTTTTTCTTTTTTTTTTATAAGCTCGAGTGTCTTTTCTGAATACTTCTTGGCTTTAATTGTATTAGGTTTTCCTACTACCTCCGCTTATTCTTTTAGCACTTTTGTTAGTCTGTCATTCAACTTATCAATGTCACATTCAGCATTACTGAGAGCTTGAAGTCCGTTCCTTATTTCCAATTGAAAGGCTACTTTGTTTTCGTTTACTTTTATTGGGCATATCTTTTTATCTTTAATCATCTTTCTTTCACTTCTGAAACTGAATCTGGCTGTGCAACCCACCATTCTATGGTCACTACCGATATTTACTTTGTTGATAACTGTGACATTTGTGATCGTGTTATTCTTATCCGCTATAATGAAGTCGATTTCGTTCTTTGTTTCTCCATTTGGGCTTCTCCAGGTCCACTTTCTCCCTGTTCTTTTGTGAAAGAATGTGTTCATTATTCTCATGTTAAACATTTCTGCAACGTTTACCAGCATTTCTCCTTTTCGTTCCTTTTTCTCACTCCAGATTTTCCCATACATGCCTCTCCATTTTTTGATTTCCAACTCTTGCATTGAAGTCTCCCATGAGTATAGTATATGTGGTCTTTTCCTCTTCCATAATATGGGAGATGTCATCACAGAATGTTTCAATTTCATCATTTGAGCTCTGAGAAGTTGGTGCATATACTTGTATTACTTTCAGGGTATATTTTTTGCACAGTCTAATTACCACCAATGCTGCTCTGTCAGATACACTGCTGAATTTAACAATGTTGTCTGCAAGATTTCTGTTAATTAGAAATCCTACACCACTAACTCTTTTATTTTGCCTTCTTCTGTAGTAAAATAGGCGGTTGCTGCCTTCAAGATGAATTACTTTTTCTTCTTTTCTGTGGGTCTCACTCAAACCTACAATATCCCAACTAATGTTTTCCAGTTCAGTCATTGGGTAATAAAGCTTGTAATCTTCAGCGAGACTTCTTACATTGTACGCATAGATCTTCATGGATTTAAGAGTGTTTAATATCCCAGTCTCTAACTTGTCAACACAGTGCCTACTCACTTTGGCTGGCACACTGCCCATAAGCACAGGAGGCAGTGCGGTTGGACCTTTAGTAGATGATGATCCAACAGGAACGCCTATCAAATACTTTGCAATAGAACTCATGTTTGGTTGGGAGCATTGTGGCAAATAATCTCACCTCCCTGCCACATAGTTTCTGGTGAGATGTAATTTTTCTGCCATCTTATTCATTATATTCGGTGGAGCCCTATATATCTATAGGGGGTCCCATGGTCCGCGCCGTCTAAGACGGTACCTTGTATATCTACAAGGCCTTCCCCTATCCGCCACCTGGGGACGCACCAGGTAGCAGTGGGATCCTGCCCCTGGAGATATATATATATATATATATATATATATATATATATGTGTGTGTGTGTGTGTGTGTGTGTGTGCACTATATAAGTATACATATCCATATATTTATCTCTCTATAGTGGTAGGTGAGGGTGCTCACCATCCACTCACTCGATGTAGTGTTGCTCTCGGGTGCCTGCCCTTTCCTCTCTTCCTTCTTCCCATCCTTCCTCTTATGTGTTTCTTTCCTTCATTCTTTCCTCTTTCTTCTGTCAATGGGCGACACTACACAGAGTGACAAGCCAAATGGTTTCCTGTACACCGGGAAACCATTTACTACGCTGGGTGGTAACCATATACCAAATTGTGATGCCTGGTGGTTTAGTGGGTAATTAAGGCTCTCCAATCAGATGGTGCCGGTGTAGGTTTATATCCAAGGACTGGCTGGGGTTTATTGCTCACATAATGCCACTCAGAGAAGAGTGTGGCTAGTCACCCTCATCTTAAATGTCAGGACCAACTTGCCTAGCCCCGGGCTCTTTATGCTCCTCATGAGGCAACACAGGATTGGACGATGGGTGATGGGATGGAAATCTATCTATCTATATCTATGTCTATCTATATCTATCTATCTATCTATCTATATACGCAGTGGCTGGATCCTACTGCTACCTGGCGCGTCCCCGTTTGGCGAACAGGGGAAGGCCTTGCAGATAATCCAAGAAGAAGAAGAAGAGCTTAAGACGATTTTTTTTTTTCCTTTTTGAAATTGAAGGGTAAACTTGGGGGACCAGTTACGGACTTAGTTTAAAAGCAAAATACCAAAAACTATATAATTATCATATTAGCTTAGAAGGTGAACTGTTTTGTTTTATATATACTTTAATTTCTTTGATTTTAACACATTAAAAAAACACCATAGTATGTTGGCCAACATTCAACATGCACACACGCAAGATTTTGTTATAAGAAGATAGTAATCATGCGCGATAGTTAACTGTGAACATTACATGCATGTACAAAATGTAGTTTTTTTTTTAAGATTTGTTTTTAATAGTTAAAAATATTTTCAGCCACCGAAAGATTATCAATTGCAATAAACACCAGAAAATCAACCAAAATGTAGTTTTGTACTCACCAATCCACCGGGCGCTGAGCCTGCAGTCATCCCCAACACGATACGAATTCTCTTGCTACATGCCCTCACATGTCAGCACTTCGGCCCTTGTAACCACTGTCCATAATAAATACATGCTAGAGATGTCTCAACCAGGCCTGGTGATACGGTATTAGTGGGAGTATTTCTATGGCATGTCGAGGGGTCTTGCGGAAGGTCAGTGCAGTCTGTTTCAATCAAATTAAAATAACCAAATTGTGGAGTTCTGGCAGGAAGAATGAATACAAAATATGTCATCGTACTGAAGAAGTGGAAATGGAACTTGAGGTAAGCTTGATGAGGTCAGTATGAAAAAAAAAAAAAAATCTTTCCTCTTGTCCCAAGTAGTTTTATTTATTTCAAAGAATGGAACTGAAACTTGACATAGGCTTGGTGAGCAACGTATATATGAGAAAACTAATTACTTTATTCATGCTGCCCCCCAAGCAAGCTTGTCAGATTTAGAAATATTAAATGGTGGGAAGGAATCTTAAGCTCTTGCGCCCAGTGACGTACATTATTGGTTTATTTTTGGTAGCTCTAGATGATTTTATTCATCTAAAGAATTACTGCTTTTACTAGAAAAGTAAATAATTGAATGTTATGTGTAAATTCTTCATTGTTTCAGGGAACACTGTTTTTCTTCTACTCTGCAGCTCGTCATCCTCCTTTCGGAGATCGGGGAGAGCGGGGCATCGACTGGGCACTCAGAAAAACCTTCAGTCTTTTCATGGGGGGAGGGGGGCAAGGAAGAAGGAACCAAAGAGTAAAAGCAGGCATACATTGCTCCTTCCAATAAAACTAACCCGACAGCGGCTGCATTAGGTTTCCTGGTCTACCCCTCCATGTGAAAAAAAAAAAAAAAAAAAAAAAAAAAAGGAATTCCTTTTTTCAAAAAAAATATATATATATATATATATATATATATATATATATATATATATATATATATATATATATATATATATATATATATGCTCATGAAATGAAACAGCGCACGAAAAAATAAATAGGAAAAACATATTTGAATTCATTGTTTACCTTACTTCAGCCGTGGTGATATAATAAAATTGCTTATCAGACCTCTCCCCTCCATACCACTAATAGGGAGATCCTAAGGATGCGTGGGTAGTGGCGGGACGCGCAAGTGGCGACGGAGAGAGCTCAGCTGAGACGCCAAACGTCATTAGAAGTGCGCCTATTAAAAAGAAAAAAAAAAAAACTTGTTCATATGATGCATGTAGCAGCTAGCAACTAAACGTTTTCCATTATATAAAGTACAGAGCAGCTACTGGGTTCAATGTGAGCCAGATTCAAGATCCGTTCAAGATGTGTTTAAAAGGCTGGAGGTCATAAGCAGACAGAAATACAGGCAAAGGAAGACATTTCCAATATTGGGTTGATTCTCCTTCCCGGCGGGTTACCCAATCGGTACGTCAGCTACGCCACAAGAAAGCCGCCCTCTGCAGCGCCCACACACAACACACCTCAAGCCCCTCACTATCACTACACAGACAGCCCTTCAACAATACCTAAACAGTGTATCCCTGGGAGCGCCAGGTTGAAGTGGCTGGTTTGGTCCACTGGGTTCGAATCTAGGTGAGCCTGGGATTGCAACAACAATACCAATAATCCCTCTAGCTCAAAAATCATCCCTGAGTTAAATAAAATTGTCTGAGGATCATAAGAATATATTAAGTAAGCTGAGCACAATCATTCTGAGGTAACAAGATTGAAGTAAGAAGTGCAGTACATCCTCGGAATGAATGGGTTAATACTGGTGTGGGTGAAGTTTGTGTAGGGCAACGGTAAGGGATGAAAATGACAGAACCTGGTGAAAGGGAGATCACACGTAAATTATGGAAGATTAAAGTGTATGAGGAGCGAAAAGGATGAAGGTTGCAAAAGAAGTTAGTGGACGAAAGGAGAAAGAAGGAAAGGAGAGGAGAGGAGGGGAAAGGAGAGGAAGGGACAGAACAGGAGAGGAGAGAAGAGGGAGGAAGATAGAGGGAGAGGAGGCGAGAGAAAAGGAGATGTGAGGAGAGTAGGGCAGGAGAGAGGAGAGGAGATCAATAAAAGTAGATTGTCCGAGTGAGAAGAGGTTAGTTAAGGTTGGGGTGAGGTGCGACAGAAATGGACAAAGGGGAAAAAAAAAGGGAGAAGAGAGGGGAGAGACGATACAGGAGAATAAGGAGGAGGATGTGTGTGTGTGTGTGTGTGTGTGTGTGTGTGTGTGTGTGTGTGAGAGAGAGAGAGAGAGAGAGAGAGAGAGAGAGAGAGAGAGAGAGAGAGAGGGGGAAGGTGTTCGGACCTGGGGCTGGGGGTGAGACAGGGAGGAGATAAAAAGAGAGGACAGATAGTAGGAGGAGAAGATACGGAATATGAAAGGAAAATGAAGAGAGGAGGTGGGGGAGATAAACGAGAGGGGAGATATAAGGAGGTGAGTGAGAGAAAAAGGGAGGAAACAGGTGAGGAGAAGGAAGAGAAAAAAAAGTCTAGGAGAGTAGAGGCTCGGTGACTGAATCCGAATGATGCCGAGAATGTGATGAAATTTGTATGACGGAGGAAACATGGTGGGAGGGAGAGGGAGAGGAAAGGAAGGACAGGGGAAAAGATGAGGGAGGAAAGGAGAGAAGAGAGGGAGAAGAGAAAGAAGAGAGGGAGAAGAGAGGGAAGAGAGGTATCTGGACCCTAAAGGTGAGGGTGGGAGTGGAAATGGAAGCGCGGGGTGGAGCGGCAGGAAATGCAGGATTTATAAGTGAAAAAGTGAACATAGGAATACTATCTTTAGCCGGCGATGCTCTTCCCTTAGCAAATTCGAATGAGAAAGCAAAACATTATCTAAAAACAGTACTTGATATCAGTAGGGACTGTGGCCTTGAAATAAGCAAAAAAGCTGTTCAGTTATGCATAACATAACAGAACAACCACAAGAAATAGGGGGAATAATCGTAACAGAATCTATAAAGCATTTAAGTTTAGTGATTAATAACAGAAAAAATTACTTAAAGACGCAGAGAGAGAAAAAAAAACATTGAAATGGTACAGAAATTGCGCAAACACAACATAATCATTGCATGGAGCTGCAGCAAAATAATAATTGACACAACACATTGGAAAAATGCAGCCCTTCCATCTATACTATATGTACCAAACGTTATAAACTATACAGACTCAGAAAAAGAACAACAACAACCAACTGAAAATAATGTGTACATACAAATATCAGGAGCTATCAAATACGCAATTCATTATACAGTCAGAAGAGACATAACAGCCTCTATAGTAAAACAAGGACTGACAGAAGGAAGACTTCAGTACATCAAAGGCATAGTAATGGGTAAAAATTATCTCCTATAAACGGTCCTTGAACTAATGACAAAACAATGTACGAGCGAGGCTAAGGTGAAATATAAATATATGGAGATATTAGGAAATAGGAACAGAGAGAGAGATTAGAAAAAAAAATAAAAGCCAAGACTAAAATCTGGAACAAAAGATTATGGGAAGGGGAAGTAAGAAAACAAGCTTAAAGCTTTATAAATACAAATAACGGAAGAAACAGAATGAAGAATCAGTATATGACAACCTATCTATCTATATACCTAGGCTGCTTCCCCCAAGGAAAGGGAAGTAGCCGAGACAGGACGACACACTCCCCATTTACTCATCCATTCAAACACATTCATGCGCATCTTAGCCCCAAAGGGGAAAACGGACAGATCCTCACTGCACCACACCGCACAAGGGTCAACTGCGCAATGCAATCAGTGACATCCGCAGCAGGGCCCGACAGCAGAGCTGGTTTACCCCTGCCACATCATAACAGACCCATCCCCTTACCCGCACCTGACCTGAAAGTTGATCAGACCAAATGCGAGAGAATATCTCCTCAGGGCTGCGTCATCACTTACTCATTCACAATTTCTTTCCATTTATTTCTGTCACGCACAGCCACTCTTCCTTGCTCAACAGACATCCCTCTCGCATCCAGCGCTCTCTTCACACTGTCCATCCATCCTATTCATGGTCTTCCTCTCAGCCTTGCACCTCTCACATCAGATCTAATTATCTTTTTCACCAATCACTCATTATCCATTCTCTCCATATGCCCAAACCATCGCAACACCCTCTGCTCGACTCTACCAGCCATCTCCCGAACAACTCCAGTTCTTCACACTTCATCATTTCGCACTCGATCCATACGCGTCACTCCACACATACTCCTCAGACACCTCATCTCCATTACAATCAAACTTTTCCTCTATGCTACACCCATATTCCATGTTTTAGCCCCATATAATGCAGTCGGTACCACAACACCCTCATACAGCCTTCTCTTTACATCCATTCTAAACAAACTACATCTAAACACTTTTTTCATTCCTCCCAGCACCTTTCCTACTTCATTTATTCTAAACTTCACTTCTGCAACTATTCTTCCATCCACAGCAACATGTGACCCTAGATATTTAAAACACTCTATCTCCTCAAGCAACTCGCCATTCAAAACTATATTCATCCCCCTACCATCTACCAACCTCGTACACTTCATCATTTTACTCTTATTCTCATTTACTTTCAATTTCCTCCTTTCACACACCATTCCAAACTCCTCTACCAACTGTCTCAATCTCTCCTCTGAATCAGCCACCAGTGCAGTATCATTTGCAAAAAGCAGCTGTTTCAGATTCCACTCTCCACCATCAACATTCACCAGACTCAGACCTCCACCTAAAACTCTTGCATTCACCTCCCTCACAACACCATCCATGTAAATATTAAACAACCAAGGCAACATCACACATCCCTGACACAGCCCCACTCTCACGGGAAACCAATCACTCACAGCATTTCCCACTGTTACACACGCTGTACTATTTACATAAAAATTTTTCACCCCTTTTAGTAACCTACCATCAAGTCCATACAATCTTAAAACAGTCCACAAAGCCTCCCTATCAACTCTATAATACGTTTTCTCTAAATCTATAAATGCCCAAAACACATCCTTACCTTTCGCTAAATACTTTTCACACACTTGTCTCACAGCAAACACCTGATCCACACATCCCCTCCCTCTCTCCTAAAGCCACACTGCTCATCACCAATCACTCCCTCTGTACCCTTTCTAACTCTCATAATTAACACTCTACCATGCACCTTACCTACAACACTCAACAGACTTATACCCCTAAAGCTAGTACATTAATACTTATCACCCTTGCCCTTATACAACGGGACCACACAAGCACTTGCCCAGTCAATTGGCACCATACCTTTCACAAAGCACACATTTAACAATCTTACTAACCAGTCAACAATAGTCACTCCACCACCCTTCAGGCATTCCACAGCACACCCATCCATACCTGCAGCGTTCCCTGTTTTCATCTCCCTTACTGCCTTCTACACTTCCTCCTTCGTGATCAAAGAATCATTCAACTCTCCCAACACATTTATTCCTTGCACCCTTCTATCCGCCACAATCTCAGGCACCCTTTTCTCCTCTACATTTAACAATCTTTCAAAATACTCTGTCCATCTCTTCCTTACTGCATCCATCTCAATTAACATCCTTCCATCCTCTGCTTTTACTCGTTCTTCCTTCCCAGACTCTCCCTTTCGCACCCTTTTCACCTCCTTCCAAAACATTTTCTTCTTCTGCTGAAAATTCTCTGTCAGCCGCTTACCCCACCTCTCATCTGCTGCCACTTTAGCATCACGCACAGCCCTTCTCGCCCTATTCCTCTTTTCCTTATACCTTTCATATGACATCTCATCCTTCCTCTGCAGCCACACTTCATATGCAAGTCTCTTCTCAGCCACAGCCATACTTACTTCCTCGCACCACCATTCACTTCCTTTTCTTACACCACCAGCCACACGTCTCACACCACACACCTCTTCTGCATGCCCCACCACAGCACTCTTAAACAACTGCCATTCCTCCTCCACACTGCCATTTTTCCGACCTTTCACTGCGTTCCACTCATCTTTCAATTTCTCCTGATACTCTATCTTTTTCTCTCTTTTATCCAACTCACTCACTTTCAAAACCTCCCTGCCACACCTAACCCTCCTAGCTCTCACCCATCTCTTACCTACTCTTAACTTTCCCTCCACCAGGTAGTGGTCAGACATACCTCCACCCTTCCCTCTCAGAACTCTCACATCCAACAATCTTCCTATTACATTCCTAGACACAACCACATAGTCCATCAAAGCTCTATCAACAACCCTTCCACCCTCCTGTCTCACCCATGTATACTTATAAATATCTTTCTTCTCAAACAGCGTATTTCCAATCACCATCTCTCGCTCAACACGCATCGCTATCATTCGTTCCCCATTTTCATTTCTTCCAGGCACACCATGCATACCAGCTACACCTTCAACTGATACATTTCCCACTCTAGCATTCAGATCTCCCATCATTACCACATTCACATTCGCTCCTAAACTCTGCACTCATCAACATCATTCCAGAAAGACTCCCTCTCTTCTTCATCCCTTTCCCTACCAGGCCCATATGCACTCACAAACACCTACAACTCCCGTTCAAATTTCGCTTTCACCCACATCGGTCTCGATGACACCTCCTTCCATTGAGTCACACACTGCTGTACTTCCGGACTCACTAACAAGGCCACACCTTCTCTTGCCCTTCCTCTATCAACACCTGACAATCTTCCATTCACACTTCCAAACATAGACTCACCCTTCCCTTTCATCTTCGTTTCACTCAAAGCTAACACATTCAACTTTCTTCTCACAAACATTCTCCTAATCTCCTCTCTCTTATCCTCAATTGTACTACATCCACGCACATTCATAGACCCAATCTTCAGGGTACGGGGATAACTCCATCCCGCATCCCTTTCTCTGGCCTGTCTCTTTTTAGGAACTAAAAAACAGAGGAGGGGGTCCCTAGTCCCCTCACCCCGCCCCTTTTAGTCGCCTTTTACGACACGCAGGGAATACGGTGGCAGTATTCTTCCTAACACAACCTGGCTGCAGAGTAGTAGTACCACCCCATAGTGCGGCCAGATTGTGTCCCCCCCGCCACAGGGGGGACACAATCATTAATCATCTTCTGTAGAGCAAGAAATTACTGTCACTAAATTATAGACAAATACATTCATATGAAAACACAGCATGTCAGACTTGTGGCGTACAGGTGGAAAATTTGGAGCACTTCTTACTATTCTGCACAGGGTATAATCGTGAGACAGTCAAAATGTCAGTTACAACAACCATATGTATCGAAAAATGTGAGCAATATAACTGGAAATTATCTATTTTGTGCTAAAAACACAGAGCAAAGGAAACAGAATTTATACAGATCTGGAAAATAAATGCAAATAAGATAAACGAGCTAAACTATTGAAAACACAGATAGGGAGGCGCCGTTATAAAGGCAATGCCTCCGACAATCGTCTGTTCTGATCTGGCAGGGAGGTTTGGTCACAGCAGGAAACTAAAGGAAAACACACTGGCTCCAAATAATACTGAAATTTGAAACATTCTGAGACTAATGTGACCTAGAGCACTACCGCCCCTTGTAGCCTCCAAAAGATTAATAGTCAGCGATATCGAACCCTGCCTCATTATTCGGTCTTTACATGGCGTTAAGCCGTAAAGACGAAACAAATACTCTGGCTACGAAACTCACTTTGTTAATTTACGAGGCAAATCGTAAGTCATCAACAGTATCAAAATATACGATGTAGAGCAACCGTTTAATTGTGAAACTTCTTCCCATACGACTCTGCTCCCCGTGTTGGCTACCAAGTGTGTTACATGCATATTTTTGTAAATCTTTGATCAGCCTTGCATGAAGACCTACAACTATTTTAGATATTGGGAAGGTAACGTAAGCAACAACGTGACCGTCACCACTTCATAACTATCACCTTTTTTTATTCTTGATACAAACAAACTGATTTTATCCTACTATGGAAGGATCTAAAGTCGTGAGATGATAACCCCTTGAATTCTGGGACATAGCTTGTACTTTATTCGTGCTATTCTGACGATCTGACTCAGAGGTTCCAAAGCTTTTCCTGGTCATTCCCTACAATCACCAGAAATCTTTGAAGATTCACCCCATTAGTTCCCAAACGGGTAATTTCCCCCAGCTCCCACAGGGGTAATTTCCCCCCTCCAGCTCTGAAAGACGTAATTTCTCCCATGTCCCAAACGTGCAATATCTAGCTCCCAAAGGGATAATTCTCCCCCCCCCAGTTCTCAAAAGGGTAATTCCTCCATAAAGAGTTAACCATAATTGTAGAGTTTAGATTTATTCGCCTCCAACTACCGGTTTTTCTTAACGCGAAACGACAAGAAATCCTGCAGTATAATGAAAATTTTGCAAAGTTTTGGAAATGTTTTAAAGATTTTGAAATTTATATAGCATGATAGCTAACTTTGGACCAAAATTTTGACCTGATTATTGAAAGGCACAAAATAAAAGCGAAACAGCACTGCTCCGTAAAATGTATCAACTCTGTAACCTACAACACATCATAAGACTAAACTGGTTATTTTGGATTCATATGTTTATCACCTTCCTCTTGAAATGTCCAGCTATCTTCCTAGATGGAATTCTCCTCCATTTGGGAACTCTAATCCTACATAGCTGTAAATCGCATTAATATTATGTAGTGGAGAGGCTGAAGAAGACTATATCCAACTTCTCCTACTCGAAGTCTCCTTTGAATTTGATAAATAGTCTGGTTGCGTTAAAAACAAAGCATAAATGATAGTCTCCAGTTGAACGGGTTAATGAAAGGTATATTTAAGTTTACCCTAAGTTGAAAAAAGATCGTGTAGGAATATCTCAAGAAACAGGAGGGGTAAGGAGTGAAAGAGAGAATGAAGGAAGAAGTGAAAGTGAGAAGGGAAGAAAATGACAGAAGGCATGGGAGAGGAGAGGATGACAGAGGAAATGAAAGGAGTAGAAGGGGAAGTATAAAAAGTGGACAGGAGAAATGTAAGAGGAGAAGGAGAAGGGGAAGGATGAGAAGAAGAAAAAGGGAGAGAAAGTATATGAGAGGAGAGTAGCAGAGGAGGAGCTGTCGGAATGGAGAAGAGAGGCAAGTGGAGGGGATGATAAAGATGGAAGGGAGGGGGAAAGAGAGAAGGGAGGTGAAAAAGAAAAAGAAGGCAAAGAAAAATGGGAGTATTGAAGGGAAAGAAGAAAAGAAGTTCGAAAAAAAAAAAGAGACAAACTAGTTATCCATCTTGGCAGAGGGAGCGAAGGGGAGGGCAGGGTTATGAATAAGGGAAGAGGGGATGACGTGTGTGTGTGTGTGTGTGTGTGTGTGTGTGTGTGTGTGTGTGTGTGTGTGTGTGTGTGTGTGTGTGTGTGTGTGAAAGAACTGTGGAAAAAATGTGCATGTGGATGATGTCCAGGTCCAGAAGGAAAAGTATGAGAAGCATAAAACAAAAAACAAAAAAAATGTCAGAGAAAGACGGGTGAGAGGAAAGGGGGTATACGATGAAAATATTATAGAAAATAAAAGTTTTATTATAAAATGATTGTTAAGATATGGGGACGGAAAAAGTGCAGACACAAGAGATAAAAAAAAGCACACATACAATAGAGCACTTGGGATGGGAGAACATTCAGAGTTATATTACCAAGTACTACATTCCACACTGTTCTCACAAAAAGTCTGTAACGAGCAGAATGTATTAATGGGTATAGAACACTGAATCTCCTTCCATTAAAATTGAATGACTTTGTTATCCCTTGTTTCTGCAGTTTTTCCATCCCTACATCTTAACAACTATTACAATAAGAAAGAGATGTCTAGTTTATGATCTTTTAATGTGAGGTAGCTATCAAACACACATAACTGATACTACAAAACGACTTGTAACTGTATGACAATCGCAATTTCCGATTACTGAAACAGTACACGTAAAACGCTTACATTTAATAGGCAACGCGAATCCGTGGAGCTTTACATTTCTGTCAAGATGTCTGACTGCCATGAATTATTTTTCTGCTGCAACTCGCGTAATGGAGCTATGCTAAATTTTATGTAAGAAATATGCACAATTACTAAGAAGCGTTATTGTGCATACCACGCACGTGCTCGTGCAGTTTTCATTGTGGAGTTATAACTGTTGAAAAAATAAATCGATAAATAATCAGTATTTATGCAACCAGAAAACGTGGCTCCTCCGAAGGGTAGTAGGGTTTTGCAAGTGACTTTGCATTTAAATAGCAAAGATCTCTTGGTCGGCATGCATAAATCTTGTGCCAGCCCCCATGCCTTGTGTTGCTTACGTCAGTGGAACCTGGATCATCCGCGCACAGTAGCCTAAGCGCTGAAAAGAGAGAGCTGATAAGGACGGAAATGGAATAAAAACATTATACTGTATACATATATATATATATATATATATTTCTATATATATTTCTAGATATATATATATATATATATGTGAAGCCTCTGTGGTACAGTGGTAAAGTGTGCGTTTCGTACACGGGTGAACCAGGGTTCGCGCCCCGCCAGGGTAATAAACTTTGGGAGTGTTCACCCGGCCATGTACTGGATTGGCGGACACAAGGGGTGCTGTGATTGAACCAGTGTCGCTTACTATAAAGCATGCTTGCACCCAGTCGGCTTCAGCTGGCCGATTACACTTGGTTCACAGACTACACACACATCCAAAGCCACTGCAACACTACAAATACACTTACAAGCACTTCTCACCCTACATACAATCTCTACCAGACAGCCTAAGCCACTTGGTAGAGATATATTGGCTGTATCGTCCCGACTTCGGTCGGGATAGGCCGGTCCTGCAGTGGGTACTCAAACGGCTGATGATGATGATATATATATATATATATATATATATATATATATATATGAGAATGAGGGATGGACTGGAGAGGTATAAGAGAGAGGGGTGTGTGAAATGGGAGCAGGACAGTGAAATGGAGGGGGTCAGGGTGACGTGGAGGGGATTTGTTTGTGGCCACCCTATATGGGATTAAGGCGTCTGGCAATAGATAGACTGACTTATTGATAATACTGGAGAAAGGGTATGTGGTGAAATATTAATAGAAGAAATGTAGCAGATGTCAGATATGGAGTGACTAATAGGGCAATTCTGGAGTGTTAGATGTGTAGACCTGATATGTGTAAGTGTATGTGTGTGGACAGGTCATGTAGCAAGAAAAAGGGATAACCGATGGAGCAAGAGGCTGACTGACTAGACTCCAAGAGACTGTAAGCGTAGCAGAAAAAGGCCAGACAGGAGGTAGAGAGATGAGCTAGAGAAGTTTGCAGGCAAAACATGGCAGATATTGGCTCAGTCAAGGGATTTGCGGAGAAGGCTGGGGACTTGTAATGGCTGATAATGCTGCTGCCGCTGATGATGATGATGATGATGATGATATGTGTGTGTGGGAGCCGGCATGAAAACCACAATGATGGCTGGATATGGATAATGAATGTGTAAAAAAAATGTGGGGAATGGAAGCTGAGGGAGCAAATGGATAAAGGATCCGAATATTTATGAAGGTGCACATAACGAGGATAGACAGTGAGAGACTAACGAGGAGAGTGTATGTGAGTGAGGTGGAGGGGGGCGAGAATGAGATGAAGGGATGGAGTGGAAAGGTATATGTGAGAGGGTGGTGTGAGCTGGGGGAAGAACAGTGTAATGGCAGGGGACAGGGTGACACAGAGGCGATTTGTTTGTGGCCACCCCTCACGGGATTAAGGCATCTGGCAATATATATATATATATATATATATATATATATATATATATATATATATATATATATATATATGGTTGTTTTAATTCTGGCATTTTAATTCTCTCACTATTATACCCTGTGCAGCGTAGTAAGAATACCTCTGCTCTTCAAATCGGACATGCTGTGTTTTCATATGTATTTTTCTCCTATTTATTGACAGACAGTTTGTTTTTGTTCTACATAAGATGATTGATGATGGATGGTTATCATATACTGTTGCTTTTTCATTTTGTGTCTTTCATCCTCTGTAAATCTTTACACTTGTCTTCTTTCATCCTCGTCGCATAATTTTTTGTCTGAGATTTTTGTGTTTTCATTTAGTATTTATTTTTCTAATCTCTCCATCTCTCAGTTACTAACTCCTAGTGTTGCCATATATTTACTTGTTACCTTAGCGTCGCTCATACATTGTTTTCTCATTAGCTCAAGAACGGTTTATAGGAGACAATTTTTACCCATTAATATGCCTTTGATGTACTGAATTCTTCCTTCCATCAGTCTTCCTTTTACTATAGGGGCTACCATGTCTCTTCAGACTGTATAATTAACTTCGTATTTGAGGGCCTCTTAATACTTGTCTGTACACACTATTTTCATTTCGCTGAAGCTGTTGTTTTTGTGAGTCTGTATAGTTTACAACATTTGGTACAAAAAGTATAGATGGAAGGGCTACATTTTACCAGTATGTTTTGCCAATTATTATTTTGTTGCAACTCCTTGCAGTGATTATGTTGTGCTTGCTAGTTTCTGTGTCTTTCCAATGTTTTTTTTTCTCTGACTTGCAGTAACTTTTTGTCGTTGTCAATCACCAATCCTTAATACTTTATATAGTCTTTTTCGGGTATTTCCTCTACATTTTGTGGCTGTTTTCTCATGTGATGTATAATTGCACAACTTTTTTTTTTTTTTTTTTTTTCGTGGCCACATTCCCTCCTGATTTCAAGTACTGTTTTATAGATAATGTTTTGCTTTCTCATTCGAATTTGCTAAGGAATGATCATCGTCGGCGAAAGAAAGTATTCGTATTTTCAGTTTTTCATTTAATCCTGCATTTCCTGCTGCTCCACCCTGTACTCCTATCTTCACTCCCACCCTCACATTTAGGATTCAGTTACCTCTCTTCTCTCCTCTCCCTCTCTTCTCTCTCTTCTCCCTCTCTTTTCTCTCTTCTCCCTCTCTTCTCTCCTTTCCTCCCCCATCTTTTCCCCTGTTCTTACCCTTCCTCTCCCTCTCCCTCCCACCATGTTTCCTCCGTCGTACAAATTTCATCACATTCTCGGCATCATTCGGATTCAGCCACCGAGCCTCTACTCTCCTAGACTCTTTTTTCTCTTCCCTCTCCTCTCCTCTTTCCTCCCTATTTCTCTCTCTTATCTCCTTACATCTCCTCTCTTTTTCATCTCCCCCCCCCTTCTTTCCTCCCTTCATTTTCCTGTCATCTTCCATATCTTTTCCTCCTCCTCCCTCTCCTTTCCTCCCCTATTCTATCACTTCCTCTCCTCTCCTCTTCTTCATTCTCCTTTCGTTCACTGACCTCATCTTTTTCAACCTTCGTCCTTTTCACTCCTCATACGCTTTAAATGTCTCTCGTCTCCTCTCCCCCTCTTTTCCTTCCTCTCCTCTCCCTTCATCACCTATTCTGTCCCCTACTCTCCTCTCCTCTCCTTTCGTCCACTAACCTCATCTTTTGCAACCTTCGTCCTTTTGCCTCCTCATACACTTTAATCTTCCATAGTTTACATGTGATCTCCCTTTCACCAGGTTCAGTCATTTTCATCACTTATCGTTGCCTCACACAAACCTCACCCACACCAATATTTATCCCTTCATTCCGAGGATGTACTGTATTTCTAACTTTAATCTTTTATCTCCAAATGATTGTGCTCAGCTTACTTAATATATTCTTATGACCCTCAGACGATCTTATTTACTCAGAGAAGATTCTTGAGCTCGAGGTATTATTGGTATTGTTACAGTCGCAGGCTCACCTAGATTCGAACCCAGTGGACCAACCTAGCCACTTCAACCGGGCGCTCCCAGGGATACTTTGTTTAGGTGATGTTAAAGGATTGTCTGTGTAGTGATAGTGTGGTGCTTTAGGTGTGTTGTGTGGAGGTGCTGGGGATGGTTGCCTTCTTGTGGTGTCGCTGACGTAACCGGTGGGTTACCCAATCGGTATCGGGAAGGAGAATCAGCCCAACTCTGGAAATATCTTCCCCCTGTCTGTATTTCTGTCTACTTATGACCTCCGGACTTTTAAACGCATCTTGAAATGAACAGATCTTAAATCTGGCTCACATTTACAGTAATTACCTTTCTTAGAGGGAACAATTTTGGTCTGCTTCTGCTCTTTGGTTCCTTCTTTCCTGCTACCCCCCCCCGCCCCCCCCAAAAAAAAGGACTTAAGATTTTCCTTAGTACCCAGTTGATCCCCAGCTCTCCACGATCTCCAAAAGGAGGATGGTAGACTGCAGTGTCGAAGCAAAACAGTGTTCCCTGAAACAATGAATAATTTATATGTAGCATTCATTAATATTCCCCTATAGTATAAGCAGCAATTCTGTAGTTGAATAAAATAATCTAAAACTGGCAAATATAAACCAGTAAAATGTGTCACTGGACGCAAGAGCTTAAGATCCTTTCCCACTATTTAATATTTCAGAATTTGATAAGCTTGCTTGAGGCGCAGCATGAATAAAGTAATTAGTTTTCACATATATACAATGCTCACCAAGCCTATGTCAAGTTTTATTTCCATTCCTTAAAATGAATAAAACTGCTTGGGACAACAAGAAGAGTATGATTTTTTTTTTTTACTTGTTTCATACTGACCTCATCAGGCTTACCTCAAGTTCCATTTCCATTGCTTCAGTACGATGACATATTTTGTGTTCTTCAATCTTCCTGCCAGACCTCCATAACTTGATGATTTGAATTTGATTGAAACAGGAAAAGGGGAAAAAGAAGTGTGTGGTAATCATAGGGACATTTGTCTTCTTAGTATAATAGGAAAAGTGTATGGTAGGATACTTATTGACAGAGTTAGGGAAATAACAGAGGAATTAGTTGGAGAAGAACAGGGAAGCTTTTGGAAGGGAAGAGGTTGTGTAGATCAGATATTCATTCTTAGATCTTTAGTGGAAAAATTTCTAGAGAAGGGAAAGAAGTTGTATGCGACTTTCATGGATTTGGAGAAAGCATATGACAGGGTGGATAGACAAGGATTGCGGAAAGTATTAAGAATATATGGAGTAGATGGGAAGTTGTTGAATGCTGTGAAGAGTATGTATGGTGGTGCTAAGGCTGCAGTGTGTGTGGATGGTGAACTGAGTGAATTTTTCTCTTTGGAGGTTGGGTTGAAACAGGGATGTGTCATGTCTCCATGGTTGTTCAGTCTGTACATGGATGGGGTAATAAAAGAGGTACATGGTAGGGTAGCGGATGTTAGAGTGGCCCTGATGAGAGAGGGTAGTGTTTGGAAACTCCCTGTACTGTTGTTTACAGATGATACTGTGTTGTTGAGTGAAGACGAAGGGGAGCTGCAAGGCTTGGTGGATGAGTTTGGGAGAGTGTGTAAGAAACGGAATCTAAAGGTGAATGTAGGGATGAGTAAAGTGATGGTCTTTGAGAGAGGCGAAGTCAGTGAATGTAGAGCGAGGTTGGATGGTGAGGAATTGGAAAATGTGAGTTCGTTGAAGTACTTGGGGAGTGTGATGAGTAAGGATGGACGTTTGGAGGGTAAAGTGCTTGAAAGGGTACAACAGGGAAGAAAGGTTGCTGGTTCCTTGAAAGCAGTGATAAGAAACAGGGAAGTGAGCATGGAAGTGAAAAAGTTACTACATGACAGTATTGTGATACCAACTCTAACGTATGGAAGTGAAGCTTGGATGTTCTTGGAAGGGCACAAGTCAAGAGTGAGAGCAGTGGAAATGAGTTATTTAAGAGAAGCCTGTGGAGTCACATGGAGATACAGGCTGACAAATGAGGATATAAAGGAGCGTTGTGGTGTGGATGTGGATGTGATAGGAAGCGTTAGGAGCAATACACTGAGGTGGTTTGGCCATGTGGAGAGGATGGAGGGTGAAAGACTGAGGAAGAGAGTGTATGTGAGTGAGGTGGAGGGGGGGAGAGGGAGGGGGAGGCCGAGGATGAGATGGAGGGATGGGGTGGAGAGGTTTATGAGAGAGAGGTGTGTGAGTTGGGAGCAGGGCAGTGAAATGGCGGGGGATAGGGCGACGTGGAGACGATTTGTTTCTTGCCACCCCAAACGGGATTGAGGCGTCTGGCAATAGATAGACAGATAGATAGATAGACTAATCTCGTTTTTCATTTCCATAAATAACCCCACTCTAACCAGATATTACATTCTTTAATAAACCCAACATCAACTGTAATCTAATCATCCCTGGATTAATCTTGGAAAGATCATATTATCTCCCTTGTAAAATCTGCTTCCAAGAGATTATGGGTGCCAAGCCGACTCCAGGCCTTCTTTACCCCAGCACAGATATTGACGTCATGTAATCACCCCATGTGCAGAGTACAACTCTCATTTGTGGGGAGGTTCCCCTAAACAAGGTGGAGTCAAAGGCTTTTCATCTCATTAATTCTTCTCTTACCGGCTCCTTTCAACCTCTGCCTCTTCGCTACATTGTTGCATCTTCATCTCTTTTCTATCATTGCTTCAATGGTCATTGCTCCTCTGAACTGTCTGCATGCATCCCTCCACCACAACAGCGGGCGTGTAGCACCTGTGTAGCAGCAAACTCTCATCCCTTTTCTGTCCTGCTCTCTAAAACAAGAATTAACCTTACTCCCAGTCCTTCATATATGCAGCTGATCAACTCTACAACTGTCGTCCTCTTTCTGTGTTACCTACTACCTGTGAACTCCAGAGTTTTAAACACAGTGTGTCCAGGCGTCTCGAAATGAATGGATCTTGAATCTGGCTCTGTTATCTTGTATTTATTTTTTCTTGGAAGGAACAATCTTGCAGGCTTCTAGCCTCTGATTCCTTTTTCTTTGCATAAAAAAGAGGATTTTCTTTTCTTTAAACCTTGCATCAACCATAATCTACTCACGTACTCCACTTTCTATAAACCATACACCATTACTAATCCAATCCCTATTCCATTTTTTGTGTCCCCAATCTAGTCGCGAATTCCATTTTCTATAAACATCACATCAACCCCAGTTTAATCGCTGACTCTCGTTATGTGAAGTATACAATATCTTTTAGTAATTTCTGTCCTGTCTCATTGTAATCTTCCTCAAATGAATTCAGGTGGCGTCCTTTATAGCTTATTCCTGGTGCTACCAGTTGATTTTATTTAACTCCTGTCGGGCTTCTTATTATTATTATTATTATTATTATTATCATTATTATTATTATTATTATTATTATTATTATTATTATTTTTATTATCATTATTATCATTATTATAGTTGTTGTTGTTACCAATATTTTTATTTTCATTTATATTTATATTATCATTATTATTATTATTATTATTATTATTATTATTACACTGTGTAACAGACTTAAACCAATTTTTCGTTTATGCTGATTTTTAGGCTATTTCTGATCAATGTCAATGTGTAGATTCCGAGTATGTTATTTGTTTTTGTGTAAATCTAGAGTTACAAAGAATTATGCAACAACATATGTAACGTACAAGGAGAGTAACTGCAACTTGTTCCCTTTTTGAGATTTATTTATTTTTTTATAAATAACAGAACGGAGGAAGGAAAAACAAATGAGTTAAAAAAAAAAAATCCATACACCAGATTACTGGTGTCCTCTGTTCATAAAATATCTGTAACAGTTAGACTTGAACAGCTGTGGGTTGAAATTTGGAGGAAAACAACTCTGGGGAAGCGAGTTCCAGAGAGATGCAGTTCGAGGAATGAAAGAATTCTGGTAGGCAGAAGTTCGGCAATATGGCTGAGTGACATTCCAGTCATGAGCGCTACCAGATGCCCGTGTAGCAGGAGGGAAGGCATGGAGAGGTGGCACCATGGACGCAACTTCGTCTGAGCATTTGCCAAAAACATATCTGTAAAATAATGCAAGGGAGGCAACATTCCTTCTTACTTGCAGGGGAGATAGTTTATTTGTAATGGCGGGGTTGTTAATGATTCTAACAGCTTTGTTCTGAATTTTGTCTAGTTGTCTTAATGCAACCTCTCACCAACCATTCCACAAGGGTGAGCAATATTCAAGCTGAGAGTGCACATGACTCATAAATTATAGCTAACTGCTCATCGGCAAAGAAGTTACGGACTCTGTACAATAATCCAAGTTTCTTTGAGGCAGTTATAGCAAGTGATCTGACATGAGAGGTCCAGCTGAGGGCACTGTTAAGTGAGACGCCAAGAATTTCAATACTTTTGGAGATGGGAACATTAGTAGCACTGAAGGTAATGTACGAATCTGGCAATATCTGTCTATTAGTAAACTGTATATATTTAGTTTTACTAGCATTAAAAGAGACAAGGTTGTTTTGTCCCCATTCACTGATCACAGATAGATCTTGATTTATGTTGGGAATGTCAAAGAATTTATATATTTCCGGGTGTATGTTATGAATATAACTAGAAAATGAGCAAATAGTAACATCACAAGGAATGCAGGGCACATAGTGTCTAGAAATGGACTTCTGATCTTGACTTTCTTCTGAAGCTGTGATGACAATCGTGAAACAATCTCCAAACGTAATCGGCCATCATCGCCTCGTTCCACCTGCCCTGATATCTAGTTTCCATTAGCAGAATGTCCTGGTGGAACGGTTCGCCATGCTTCTCGCTGACTGTACCCAAGTTGCTTTTGAAGAAATCAAGGTGAGAATGCAGATAGTGAAGTTTGATTGACGTTCTTCATCCAATCGGGTGAAATGCGCCGATCAGGTCATCGACAAGCTGTGCGGAATCTGGTCTTCTCTGGTTGCCAAGAAAACCTTCCACAACCCCTCTTAAAGCATTCCCAGTGTGCTTTTCGTCATCAGTCATTTTATGCTGGAGTTTACGACGTGCAAGCATTCTTTGAATCTGCGGCCCAGTGAATATGCCAGCCGTCACCTTAGCCATGCACAACTTGGGAAACATTGGTTGCATATGCAGAATGCATCGACATTCTTGTTGATGGCTTTCACGAATTGTTTCACAAGACCAAGTTTTATGTGTGGCAGCGATGGCAATACCTTCTCTCTGGAGGTCAGTGGAGCTCTCAGAACATTGCATGAGCCTGGTGTGAGACTCTCTGAGAGGCCAGTCTTTCCTCACGAAATGTTCTGCATCATTCCAGCTGTCCCACAAACATAAAAAACATGAGTATTTCGCATAATCGCCTTGCATTCCAAGTAGGAACGAAATCAATTTGAAATCCCCACAAACCTCCCAATTGTGATCTGAGTACTTGATGTTTGTCAGACAAATCATCACAATCTCTTAGCCTCCTTTCATTTCCACAGAATGTGCAACTGGAATTGATGGGAGTTCGTTGCCGTTATGCACAAGTACAACTTTTAGGCTCATAATAGAACTGCCTATGAAGAGTCGCCATTCTGAGGCCTTGTAATCCACTCCCATGGCTCGGAACAAACCCTTAACATCATAACAATAATACAACGAGGTTTTTTCGCAAAATCGAAGAAGGAAGCAAACTTGCTGTGGCGATTCCTATAACTCAGCTTGGGATCCAACAAGTTCCATTCACTTAGACTTGATGCCAGCAGCTCAGCATTGGACTTGGTGAGTTCTAAATCTCTGACCAAGTCATCCAGTTCTTGCTGATTGGGAAAGTGTGGAGTGTCTCTGGAACATTCTCCAACATACGATTCATCATAACTTTCCCCTCCGTCATCAATGATGTCCTCATGGTCAGAGACAATTTCCGTGTCTGCACGAGGGGCAAGAATCGCCAGCCCATCATTGTGAGGCACCGGAGAGAACAAAGAAGGAATATTTGGATATACAATGTTCTTTCTGCCCTTAATGCTCTTCGCACCACTTACATCAACCATGCAAAAACAACACTCGTCTTTGTGATTTGGAGGGTCTTGCCACACTCGGAACTGCGAAAGGCATCATCTTTCTCACTCCTCACAGCCAAGCTTCGAGCGCAGAACGACAACTACCACAAGTGTTGTGTGGAGCCCAATCCTTATCCTGATCACCCATTGCCATGCCAAAATATGCTTTGTATGCAAAAGCAAATTTGGTATCAAGGTGGATTTCGTGTTTGATCATCTTCGGTCCAATATATTCTCCACATACATAACAAAATGTATCGGCTGGCAGCTTCCAAGAACGTCTACTGGTCATTATCATCAATAAAAACACCTTTAGGTACAGCTCAAAAACACGTCGACCAGCCAGACTAGCACTGTGAGACTAGCTCATCGAATGAACTGACTCGATATGCATTGCATGACGCAAAAATGGTCATATCAGCGACATCTGCATGGACGCAGATGGTGTGTGTGTGTGTGTGTGTGTGTGTGTGTGTGTGTGTGTGTGTGTGTGTGTGTGTGTGTGTGTGTGTGTGTGTGTGACGTGGTAAACGATACGTCAGCCATTACATCAGCGCACGGTAACAAGACAGGAAATAAACAATTGCCAATCGTTGACAAAAACCTAGAGATAGACAAACAAAACATACACCACTGGAACCAACGCGTAAAACTGAGTCTAATAAGACAAAAGGAACTGAATAAACCATTTCTTTGTTACAGTCTTATTATTATTTATTAACTTTGGAAGGCTGTTTATGGTTTATTCTCATTTATTTATTTTCTTGCTGCCTTCTAATGACTTTATTCAACTTCAGAAAGGCCTGCAATTAGTGAAAGGGTTGATGAAGGCCGTGTTCCATATCCTCATCGGGTAAGGAAGTACCCTAGGACCTCTTCTTTAGCGATTTATTTTTATTTTAGGATGTCTTATCAATATCCCTTTTTTACGGTATTTACGCAGAGTAGGCGACGTTAGTAGGATTTATGTAACACGGAATAGAACAGAAAGGTGTAATGAGGAAGATAATTCGCTTAGGAATAGGTGTTTGGGAGCTTCATTAACTTACGGGAATACGAGTCCATGTCCAACCCCTCCAGCCCCACGAGTGTCTCTCGAGCAGAATAAAATCGTCTGGCAGTAGCACGCGCGTATGCAAGTGACGTACTCGTGATAAAGTAATTTCGCGGTAGATGTGTGTGTGTGTGTGTGTGTGTGTGTGTGTGTGTGTGTGTGTGTGTGTGTGTGTGTGTGTGTGTGTGTGTGTGTGTGTGTGTGTGTGTGTGTGTGTTTACGGGTGGCCAAAAATTCTCATTACATAGGGAAAATGATCACTTATTTTTGTAACAATCTCCCTTTATTCACAAAACATAGTATACGTGGCTACCTAGTACTTTGATAACACATAGGGATGCGCCTTTCCCACTCATGGTGAACTAAACACATCTGGCATTCTAGATGGATACCTGAAAAGACAGACGATTTTTCCTATGTATGGAGAATTTGGGACCACCTTGTATATACCTCCTACCAACGGACGATTTTATTCAGATGACGCAGAACACCCTGATGGTGGAGGGATTTATGCAGCATATATGTAGCTACTGACGTTCGAAAAGTCTGTCCAATGTTAAATGAAAACCGTCTGAAGCAGCAACACTAAAATGAAAAACACGTCATGGAAGCGAGGTAGTTGAGAGAGAGAGAGAGAGAGAGAGAGAGAGAGAGAGAGAGAGAGAGAGAGAGAGAGAGAGAGAGAGAGAGAGAAGACCAAAATTTACTATGCATTTATGGGAAGAGTTTTGAATATTAAAACAGTTAAAAAGATAATAGGAAAGATATCGTTGCTTAGTTCAGAAAACTTACCCAGTGGTTCTGTAGTTAACTCACTCGCCTCACGAAGAGAGGGGAAGGTAGGGAGAGGAGGATGGAGGAAGAGAGAAGGAAGAGAAGAAAGTAGTTAGGATGAGTAGAGGAGGAGGAAGAAGAGGGAAACAGAGATGGCAGAGAATGTTGGAGGGACAGAAGTATCGAAGGAAGAGGAAGGGACGCGTGAGGAACAGGAGAAGGGGGAAAAGAAGGGGGAAGAGGAGGCGAATAGGGACGGAAGAGGAGTAAGAAGAGAAGGAAAGAAGAGAGGAGAGAGGAGAGATGGGAGGAGAAAGAGGGGAAAAGGGGAATGAGATAGATGGGAAAGAGGAAGGGAGATAAGGAGGGGAAATGAGGAACGAGATGGTGAAGAGGTGGACGAGAGGCAAGGACAAAGAGGAAGGAAGGAAAGGAGAGGGAAGGAGGGAGTAGGCAAGGGTGTGAAGAGGCGTGAGTAGGGAAGAATGGGAGGGTAATAGGAGGAAGAATGGAAGAAGAGAGGAAAAAAGAGAGGAGAGTAAGAAAGAATGGGGGAGAATTAGTTGGGAGCTGTCTCGTTTAGTGTGTGATACAGTAAGAGGCAGGGACTAAATCCAGCAAGTACATTCTATCATGGCCCGAGGTCCAAAAAAGACGGACATAACTCGCTCTCGTAAGTTGAACGCTTTTGCAGGAAATTGAAGGACAATGCTGCACTCTCGCGTCTTTGTCTCCCTCAAAAAAAAAAAAAATGATCACGATGATAATAATAATACCGCAGTAATAATAATGATGATGATGATGATGATAATAATAATAACAATAATAATAATAACAGTAGAAATAGTAGTAGTAACAGTATTATTATTATTATTAGCAGTAGTAGTAGTAGTAGTAGTAGTAGTAGTACGAGTTGTAGTAGGAGTAGCAGTAATAGTACGCAGCTGTATTAGTAAGTAGTAGTAGTAGCAGTAGTAGCAGGAGGAGGAGGAGAAGGAGGAGTAGTAATGTAAAGCAGTTGTATTAGTAAGAAGTACTAGCAGCAGCGGCAGTAGTAGTAGTAGTTGTTGTTGTAGCAGTACTAGTAGTAGCAGTAGTAGAAATCTCACAAGTCAGATTCGGTGTTGCATCAAGAACAAGCGAATGGGATGATCCTACGTCCATCAGTCCTTGCCCTTCCAGAAAACAAATCGTAGTTAGGACAAGAGACTGATCGCAGGTTAACTTCTGCACAATAACTGGTGAAATCTGACGCTTGACTGACGTCTTTGGTGTCAAAGGTCCCTTTAAAACTAAATATAATCGTCCAGGATTAGCAAGAAAAATAAAATTCTCATCTATATATTACAATTTTTTCCCTCAAGAAATTTTTGGGATTTTAATATCAGCATACAAGCAACATACATTGATTTTTTTTTTTATGCGATGAATAAGGAACCAAAGGCCATGAGCCCGCAATAACAGTTCCCTTCAAGAGAGAGAGAGAGAAAAAAAAGAGAGAGCCAAATTCAAGATCCGATCATTTCTTGATGCCTGGACACACTGCGTTTGAAAGACTGAAGATCATAGGAAGCAGGAAATACAGACAGAGGGAGACAGTTCCAGATTTGACCTGTTGCATAAATGAAGGACTGGGAGTAACGGTTAACATTTGCATTAGAGAGTTGGACAGAAAAGGGATGAGACTTTGCTGCTAGACGGGTGCTACGCGCCCGTTGTAGAGGTGGAGGAATGCATGCAGACAGTTCAGAAGAGCAGTGACCATTGAAGTAGCGATAGAAAAGAGATAAAGATGCAAAGTGCGGCGAAGAGACAGGTTGAGGAGAGTCAGTAAGAGGAGGAGAGGTATTGAGACAGAAAGCCTTTGACTCCATCCTATTGAGCAGAGCTGTATGTGGGGAGCCTCACCACACATGACAATTGTACTCCACACAGGGGCGGATAAAACCCGTGTATAGAGTCAACAATTGTGCAGGGGTAAAGAAGGAATGGAGTCGGCTTAGCACACCTGATCTCTTGGAAGCAGATTTTACAAGAGATGTAATATGATCTTTCCAAGATATGACGCTAGTAAATGAAACCCCAAGCATGTTCAAGGATGATGCAGGATTAAGTGGAATATTATTAAACATTAGTGGGTATACCTGTGGAAGATTTTGTCAGGTCGATAGGTGTAAAAACTAGTCTTTGATGCATTAAAAACAACCAGATTATTTTAACCCCAGTCAGAGATACGAGCCAAGTCAAACATTAGGTGTGCCATCGCCTCATCCCCTATTTGTTGAAGTAACTGCTGAGATGGGCGTTATGGGAACCGAATGGAAAGGTGAAGGGTGGAGTCATCAGCGTATGAGTGCATAGGGTTAGATGTACAGCTTAGAAGGTCATTGATGAATAATAGGAAGAGAGTTGATGATAGGACAGAGCCCTGAGGAACACCACTATTAATAGATCTAGGAGAAGAACGATGGCCGTCTACAACAGCAGCTATAGACCGAGCCGAAAGGAAGCTAGAGATGAAGGCACAGATAGAAGGATAGAAACCGTAAGAGGGCAGTTTCGAAATTAAAGATTTATGCCAGACTCGTTCGAAAGCCTTTGAGATGTCAAGTGCACTGGCAAAGCTTTCGCCAAAGTCCCGAAAGGAGGATGACCAGGAGTCTGAGAGGTAGGTGAGAAGATTGCCAGTGGAGCGTCCCTGATGGAACCCATACTGACGATCAGAAAGAAGGTTGTGATAGAAAAGATGCCTTAAAATTTTTCTAGTAAGAATTGACTCGAAAACTTTTGAGATACAGGATGTTAAAGCAATTGGACGATAGTTAGAGGGTTGGGAATGGTCACCCTTCTTTGGGACTGGCTGAATGAGAGCAAACTTCCAGCAAGAAGGAAAGGTACAAATTGACATACAAAGGCGAAAGAGTTTACTTCGGCAGGGTGTAAGCACAGAAGCACAGTTCTTGAGAACAACAGGAGGGACTCCATCAGGCCTATATGCCTTGTTAGTATTGAGGCCTGTGATGGCAGAAAACACATCAGCTGAAGAAATTTTAATGTCAGCCATGAGGAAGTCAGAGGGGGGGAAGTGAGGGAGGAACAGCACCAGAATCGTCTAAGGTGGAATTGGAGGAGAAGGTCTGAGCGAAGAGATCTGCTTTATCAGTAGAAGAAATAGCTACAGAACGATCAGGTTAGAAACGAGGAGGGAAGGATGATGAGGTAAAGTTGTTAGAAAAGTTTTTGGCAAGATGCCAGAAGGGGCAGGAAAAATTCGATTTGGCGAGTTGAGAGCATTTAGTAGGATGAAATCATTTTTAGCAGGGCAAAGAACAGACCTAGCACGATTCTGGGCAGAAACATAAAGATGATGTGATTCAAGGGTGGGTTGGCTCCGGTACATTTTGTAGGCCCTCTCCTTGTTGCGGACAGCATTAGAACAAGTGTGATTAAACCAAGGCTTTCTTTTATTAGACAAAGGATATGAGAAAGGAATGTATGCTTCCATGCCCGAAAGAATAACCTCCGTAATGCGTAAGGCACACTCAGATGGCCCCCGGCCATGGAAGAAATAATAATTCCAGGGAAAATCAAAGAAGTACTGCCAGAGGGCCTCCCAATCTGCAACTCCAAAGTGCCACAGACGACGTTTCTTTAGAGGGTCTACAGGCTGTATCGGAGTGATAGGACAGGTTAAGGTGACAAGGTTGTGATTGGAGAAGCCCAACGTAGAGAAAAGATTAACAGTGTAAGCAGAAGGATTAGTTGTAAAGAAGAGGTCATGTATGTTGGAGCTGTCTCGAAGGTGGTCAGAGATACGAGTCGGGTGCTGTACAAGCTGCTCTAGGTCATTAAGGGTAGAAAAGATGTAGGTTTGTTCACCAGGTGGATCAGTGAAAGGAGAGGAGAGCCAAAGGTGGTGATGAACATTGAAATCTCCTAAATTGGAGATTTCAGAGAAAGGAGAAATGGATAGAATGTGTTCCATCGTAGAAGTAAGCTAGTCGAAGAATTTTTGATGGTAGAATTAGGAGATAAGTAAACAGCACAGATATATTTAGTCAGAGAATGACAGGAAAGCCGAAGCCAGAGTGTAGAGAATTCAGAAGAATCGAGTTCTGGAACGCGAGGCAAGATAAGTCGTTGCGTATATATACACGACATCCACCTTTAGCTTTGAAAAGAGTTTAGAGAAAGTAGGATGATACAGAAAAGGGTTTGCTATCAGTTGCCTCAGACAGCTGAGTCTCAGTCAGAAAGAGAAGGTGGGGTTTTGAGGAGGATAGGTGGTGCTCAACAGTGCGAAAGTTAGAGGAAAGGCTGCGAATGTTGCAGAAATGAAGTCAGACATGGTTCCAGGCAGCTCAAGTCGTCACCGCGAGAGGGGCGGAAGATGGTGGCATTTATGGTGCCCTCTCCCCTGGGGACTCTGAGGCTGAGTGTTGAGTAACCATGATTTTTTTTTGAATTTTGGAAAAGGAAGTGTAGTGTGTACTGTGCATGTAGTTTGGTGTAGAGAAATTTGTATTGGAGAGCATGCTGGTCTACTCTCTGTGTTACTGAAACACTGAAAAAGTTCGGCAAAGGGGGATGGTCAGGAACTAGTCCTGAGGGCTGATGAAACGGGAGCTCTAGCTCTCCCTGTCATCAGCATTCCATCCACCTCGGGAGTACTGCCCTGCTCGACTGGTGCTACAGTCTACTCCTAACAACATGCTATGTAAAAAAAAAAAAAATGCAAAAAAAAAAAGGTGTTAAATGAGCCTCCTAGGGCAGTGAGAAGCGAGTATAGCCTAGAACTCTGCCCATTTTACTGCATCGTTCTCGCTTGCTAGTGAATTATTGCCATAGCTAAGTGTGTTCGAGTTCGTCCTTGTTTTTCTGTGTGTGTGTGTGTGTGTGTGTGTGTGTGTGTGTGTGTGTGTGTAGAAGAGAGAGAGAGAGAGAGAGAGAGAGAGAGAGAGAGAATGTGTAATGTTACTCTCGTTATATATAAGAGGCTACATGTGGATCACGACCTGGCCGCTATGTTGATTGCAGCTAGAAAGCTGTCACTGAGTATGCTTCGCCCACGACTATGCTATTTTGCGTTAATTTTTGTTGTTATAAATTGTCACGATGTTGTAGTTAGAAGGCTGCCATTATTCTGTCCACCATTTCACAAATCTACTACATTTTTGGCTTTTATTAGTTGTCACTGTGCTCTGATTGCTGTCACGTTTCTACTACTTTTTTTCGCAGTTAAAAAAGTGTTTCCTGGTTTTTCATTAACTCAATGGTCAGTGTCATTCTGATTTTCACAGATGATCTTTTGGTTCTGAAAATAATTTGCTCTCAATAATCATCAAATGTCTTCTCGTAATGTGACCAGCATTACACTTTCGATGAAGTGCAGCCTTAAGGTGAATACACTCAGTCACAGATCCAGTGGTTTGCTATGTTTGGTGGTGACCAAATAACCGAATGAGGCCTGGTGTTGGTGACCATATAACCAAATGATGCCTGGTGTTGTAGTGGGTTAAGGCCCTCCAATTGGATGGGGACTGTAAGGATTTATATCCTTGGGGGGTTGGGTTTTATAAATCATAAAGCCACGCGAGGGCGAGAGAGGCTAGTCACCCTCCTGGAACATATAGGGACTGAGTAGTTTGGCTCTGGGCCGCTGCACTCCTGATGGGGTAAAAAAAAGTTTGGATGTTAGACAGAACAGACAAAATCTTTACTTTTTTTTTTTTTTTTTTTCAGTTCGGTGTTCAAATGATACTTTTCGTTTTCAGAAAGAATCTTTTTGTTATAATGATTTAGAATCCTTTCATTTATGTAGTTGCTATAGTTTTTATATAATCTTTTTCCGTCCATTCAGTGTTTGTTATGGATATTTATATCTTTAGGAGGAATCATTTGGTTGGGTAATATATAAATCCTTCACTTGAATAATACTTTCGTTTATCTGCTCAATGCACGTGTTCTGAGTATTTTCATTTCTAGAGAAACGCCTTTGCTTTGATAATATGAAATACCACTACTTAATCATCACCAACATGTAAACTGCAGACGATAACTATATATGAGACAGTATTTCGCTATGTATCGAAACTACGAGCTCTTTTGTAGTTGGCACAGGCGGTTTCGTAGGACCTGTTCATGAGCAGTTTATTTAGTATATAGCACCATAATATTCTTTTGTATGCTATTTATTTCATTTTAATATCGACACTGTTTGCAGCAATAACATTCAAGAAGATATTGAAATACAATGTGCGATTTATTAGGTGTTTCGAAATAAACCAAAAAGACACTGAATACGACCCTATTATGCTAAAAACCTGTCGAGATCTTGGTTACACACACACACACACACACACACATATATATATATATATATATATATATATATATATATATATATATATATATGATAAAAAGAAAACTATGGAATAGTTAGGTGGAAATGGATTGAATTTGGGTCGGAAATGCGTAAAAAATTAGTGGAAATAAGTGATTTGTTAGCGAGTATTTTGGCCTTGGTCTGAAATTGGTCTGACTGGATCTGCAAATTGTCGACTTTGGTCTGGAAACGGTAGGTTTGGGTCTGAAATTGATTGCATTTGGTCCGGGATTGGTTGTGTTTGATCTGAAGAAGGTTGGGCTTTGTTGGGAATAGGTCGGTTTTAGTTGGGAATATATTGACTTTGGTCGAGGAAAGGTCGGAATTAGTCAGAAATTACTCGTGTTTTTTCGGTAATAGGTCAGAATGATCGAAATGAAGTGGGCGGGATTAGAAAGTGCATTCCGGGTAAACACAAAACGCAAACGTCATGCTGACTTTCGATGGTCTCTCCGCAACTCTCTCTCTCTCTCACACACACACACACACACACACACACACGCACACGTAGTCTATCTGTCTCTATATTAATGGTTCCTGTTGCGATTCAGTTATACTCTGTTCCATATAAAGTGGCGGAAGAAGCTACGCTCAAGTCCTAGTCGAAAACAGGTGCTCGTACAAAGGGATTAAAGTGACCTCACCTGACTCTTTCTCCAGCCCTACCTTTCTCCTTCCTCTCCTGAGAGAGAGGGAGAGAGAGAGAGAAAGAGAGATTTGAACTGTTTATTGTCTAATATTCAAATATAGCAATCATATTTTTTCTGACCTAATATTAGTTAATCTTACATCCAATCCAAACACGAATTTGTGTAATTTGAAGGCATTATTACGAGTTCTGTCCTGATTTGCAAACCTAAGAAAATCACACAATTCATCGCGGAATGGTGAACCGTTTTAAGTTTTAAAATATCAGTCATATGATTTGCTGAAAATAACTTCTATCAAGATAGAGTTTTATATAAAAAAATGGTGAAATACTCATTACCCTCTCTCCCTCTCTCCCTTCTTGTGTGTGTGTGTGTGTGTATGTGCGTGTGTGTGAGATGACCCTCTCTCTCTCTCTCTCTCTCTCTTGTATATCAAACAATGCATGTATATGGCTTATATTTATATTTACAACTCTTATTTACAATAAGTATACACAAGACATCTAACACAACACTTGTTTATTCATCTTCATCGCTGCTGGATTCGTTCGATATATTGATAACAAAATTTTCTACCATGTGGTTTAAAACAATGTCATTTCTCATAAATTCTTCTTCTATTTTTTTTTTTTTTTTTTTTTGTATGTGCCACACATTTCTGCCAGTTTTCTGCTGTTATTTTTTCTATCGTATTTCTCGTCAGCTCTTCGATCACTCGTAATTTTTTAGAAGAATTTGAGTTTCTCTTCCTCACATCATCCTTGACCTGAGCCCAAATCAGGTCTATGGGGTTGAGCTGGCAATGATAGGGAGGAAGCCGCAGCACCTGGTGACCAGGATTATTGGCGATTTCATCAATTTCAAACAATGGCTTTTTTTTTTTTCACTTGGTGTAGCAGCTCAGCCTTAGTGTGCAGAGGGTTATGAGGGAGGTTGTTATCAAGAAGCCACTTTATAATTTCTTGTTTTCGTAAGCTCTGTGTTGGTGCTTTATTTATGATTTTGCAGTGGTATAATGCGTTGTCCATTATTATAAGTGACCTGGGCGGGATGTTGGGAAGCATCAACAAGGGCGTTCTAGGAAATGCTGCATGTGACCTCAGGGCAAATGCTCCACCCATCTTGACCTGAGGCCAAACGCACACCTGAACCTGTACGGGTCAGCAGGTGCTCCATTCATGCATTCCCTCCTTCCTCTTCTTTGTTACCATTCATCACAAGCTATACTCACCCAAGAGTCCCAGCATGTTCCACATATTTTTATAAGAATTGTCGATAGAGAATATACTTTATATGCGCCTGCGTGGGAGCATCTGTGTGTGTGTGTGTGTGTGTGTGTGTGTGTGTGTGTGTGTGTGTGTGTGTGTGTGTGTGTGTGTGTCTATGGTGAATGGGAAATTCTGAAACCTGTCGTACATAGTTTTTTAAATATTAATACAACAGTCATGTAAGTTGCTAAAAGTCACACATAAGAACATACTGTAAGAAAAGAGGATAACTGCAGTAGACCTTTTGGTCCATGCTATAGTCTCACCAATCTTAAACCCAGGTTTGGGTGGAGTCTGGCGCTGGGTGCAGCCATGCCATACTTCCTAAACGAGCGATGAGTAGATTCTGTTATATATGTAATAGGCATCACAGATAGGTACACACATACTAATACAATATAAACGTAAGTATTCTAGCATATCAAAGGAAGGTAAACTTGTAATGCATATGGCTCTTGTACATCAGTAAAGAAACTTGGCATACATATTTTACAGTGGTGCTGAAAAAAATGTAGTTACTTTTACCGACTTTCACGGTAGTTCTAAGTTGGGTAAGTAATGTAACAATTACGTTTATAATATAATTTGAAGGAATCAGTAGAACATACGCTATTTTCTTAATAGAAATAAATAAGTTAAAACACTCACGAGCGGCAACACCAGGCCCATACTTGGAGTTAATCCATTGGAGGGAGATTTAAGCTTCTGTCAGGTGCTTCCACTATTCACTTTCTATGTTGATGCAGACACAATGGCAGCTACGCCAACTCGCTCGCATCTACATAGTCAAGCCAAAGAAATGGCCTTCAACGTAAGCCAGTATTTTCTGCAGGAGAAGCAGTACGGAGGAATTTTCGATGATGTGTCAAGGGCAATTCATCGAACAGCTGCAGCAACAGGACTTAGCAAGAGCAGGATTGAAGCAATACGCAGAGAAGCAAGAGATAATGAAGAAAACAAGTCTCCAGAGTTTACGTCTCCCAAGAAAATCACTCTCACCTCTTCTGATGAGGAGGATTCATGATAATTTCTTACATGCTGTAAGAGAAGAGGAATAGGCCTATCGGGGAAACCTCTTAAAAAAAAAAAACGCGCCGTGACTTTTACCTCTTGGGTGGTGTGGAAAGTCTAAGTTTTAATATGTAGAGTGTAATTTAAAGGCTATAACCAGGTAAAAAATCATAAATTATATGAGAGAGAGAGAATGCGACTTTTAAATTCATTATTTTGATTATATTTATAACTTAAACTAGTTTGTCTTTACACACACACACATACACAAACACACACACACACACACACACACACACACACAGAAGTGGGTGAAGTCATGTCAGGCCAGGTGGCGAGATGGGAGCGGACGAACTCTAACGGTGTCAGGTCAGCCACTAGCCAATGAGAGTATAGGAAACAAGGCAACGCTGTACGCCGGGAAATCCCCGGCTGGACTCCACCCAAACCTAGGTTTTAGATTGGTGAGACTATAGGCAGCTCCAACAGGATTAAGACTAATCTATGAGAATAACACAAGGATAGCACAGAAGAAGGCTCTCCACAGATAATAAAGACACACACACATGCACCTACACCTACATGCGCACGCACACGCACGCACACACACACACACACACACACACACACACACACACACACACACACACACACACACACACACACACACACACACACACACACATACACTCTCTCTCTCTCTCTCTCTCTCTCTCTCTCTCTCTCTCTCTCTCTCTCAGGAGAGGAGGGAGAAGGGAAGGGCTTGAGGAAAGAGGGGGATAATCCTTCAAAGGTCACCTGCGTTCTGCGTTTGACCCAGACTTGGGAAGGAAAAAATAAGAACATAAGAAGAGAGGATAACTGCAGTAGGCCGGTTGGCCCATGCTAGGCAGCTCCTAGAAGAGTAACTGAACTACTAGAATGAGATAAGGATAGCAAAGAAGAAGGCTCTCCCCCGCCCTCCAAACCCTCCAGCAGAAGCCGGCAGGAAAAGTCAAAAAGAACACCACGCCGTATAGAAAAACTGGCGTGGACATTTTACAGGAAAGTGTGAAAGGAGAATAGAGACTATCATAGTGTAACCTGAAAAGAAAAATTATGAATTAGTATTGGTTATAAGATTTTTTTTTTTTTTTTCTATATCCACCCCTTATTAGTCATATGCTTATCTAGCCTATGCTTGAAACTCTCAATGGAAGAGGCAGCAACTAATTTACTAGGTAGCTTATTCCATTCGTCTACTACTCTATTACCAAACCAATTTCTACCTATTTCCTTATTGAAACGGAATTTTTCTAGTTTAAAACCATTATTTCTAGTTCTATCCTGTATGCTCACTTTAAGTACCTTGCTGATATCTCCCTTATTTATACCATTCATCCACTTAAACACCTCAATTAAGTCTCCCCTTACTCTACGCCTCTCTAGCGAATGCAGACTTATAGTCTGACAGATCGAAACGTAGGGTTTTGGTGGAGTCACCCCCTCCCTGCACTGTTGCCACGTTTCCGAGCTGACCTCTCCATCAGCGATGACCTTGACACTGTTTCCCTCTTGTGATCTCCGTTTTTCTAATACCCCCTATACCCCTGCCACCAACACCCCCTATACCCCTACCCCCAACAACACCCCCATCAACAACACCCGCTATACCTCCACCACCAACACCTCCTATAAATATAGACCCCCACCATCAACACCTGTATAATAATTAGCCGTTGATAATTGCTATACTTTTATTGAGAGCATACATTCTACCCTATTGCTCAAACTCCCTAATCTTACAATCCCATCTGTCTTAATCCTTCCCACTGCCTTCGTTCCTAAATCCCTTAATTGATCTATTTTTAACCTAAGTGTCCCCACACCTTTTAAACCATTTACCTCTCTGTCACTATTCTCCACCATATGTATCAACTTGTATTATATTGTGTATAGAACTTTCATACTGTATGCTGTACTACTGTATAATGTATAAGAATACCCATTGTTTAGTGGAATTAAAGTTTTATTATTATTATTATTATTATTATTATCTCTCTCTCTCTCTCTCTCTCTCTCGCTAGATTTTGTTATGTGTCATCCATGGTTTTTTACTTCCATTTTTATGTATGGATTATAATTTTGACTTTATTTCCGCACCACCCTTGAGGTAAAAGTCACGGCGCGTTTTTTTTATAGAGGTTTCCCCAATAGGCCTAAATCCTGTAGGGGGTTGGTGACCTCCCACAGCGTACACACAAACACGTGTCGCGTGAGTGCTGCCACCCCAGAGCTGTTTGATATATTTATTTTAATTATGAAAGGATCGCCTCTTCCCACTTTTATCCCTTCAAATTTTCTTGCAATTATACTTGCTAAATTAATTAGCAATGTTAGAAGTGTTGGGGAAGTAAATAATAATTAGAATATTTTTAGAGCAACACTGCCAAATTTTTATGCCACGTTTCTCTATTATCGTATAATATAGTATGCAGAATAGTTTTATTCTTCCTTGATACATGTCAGCACTTTCATTACAGTTATATTAGTATGAGTTATGTTTATGTATCATTCCTACTACACAAACCACAGGCGTTATACATCGTAGGGTTAGGAAACATGGCAATAGTGTAGGGAGGGGGTGACTCCACCCAAACCCTATGTTACGAGGAGGAACACTATAGTCTTTTCAGTCTGTCTTCATATAACAGGTTCCGGACGTCATGTATCATTTTTGTCATTCTTCTCTGTACATTTTCTAAAGGATTGATATCCATTCTATAGTAATGACACCAAAATTGTACTGCATAGTCTAAATGTGGCCTTACTAATGCTAGATAAAGTTTCAGTATTACTTTAGATGATCTATTGCTCACGCTTCTCGAAATAAATCCTAGGGCCCTATTTGCTTTATTTCTCGCATTAATACACTGTTGCCTTGGTTTAAGGTCGTTACTAATCATAACTCCTAGATCTCTCTCGCATTCCAATTTGCTAATTTCTTTGTTATCTAAGCTGTATTTAGTATCTCCAATGGTCTTGCCTACGTTAAGTACTTTACATTTTTCATCGTTAAATTCCATTTGCCAAGTTTTAGACCATTTGGACAATGTATCGAGGTCTTTTTGTAAGTTATGGCAATCGTCAGTCGAGTTAATGATACGCCCTATTTTTGTATCGTCGGCAAATTTGCTGATGCTGCTACTGACTCCTAAGTCTAGATCATTTATATATATGATAAATAATAAGGGACCGAGTACTGAACCCTGTGGTACACCGCTAGTTACTAATCCCCAGTCCGACTTAGTTCCATTTATTAATACTCTCTGCTTTCGTCCTTTCAGCCAGGATTCTATCCATTTTAAGATATCGCCGTCTATAACGTGTGCTCGAACCTTTCTAACTAACCTTTCGTGTGGGACCCTATCAAAAGCTTTACTAAAGTCCAGATAAATAACATCGTAAGCTTTATCGCTATCTACTGCCTCATAGACCTCCGAGTAGAATGACAACAAGTTTGTGAGGCAGGATCGTCCTTGCCTGAATCCGTGCTGACTTTCGTTTATAAGATTAAATCTTTCTAAGTGTTCTTTAATCTTATTTACCAAAATTGACTCTAACATTTTTCCTACTATTGACGTTAGACTTATCGGATGATAATTCGACGCAGTTGATTTATCACCCTTTTTAAAGATGGGCACTATTCGTACGTTTGCGGTCTTCCACGCCTCGGGAACTTCTCCTGAACTTAAAGAGTCATTAAATAATGTTAAAAGTGGCTGACATAATTCTTCTTTGGTTTCTTTTATAATTTTTGCATATATATCGTCCGGACCTGGCGATTTTTGAGGTTTTAACTTATTAATTTCTTTCAATACGTCCTCCTTACTTATGGTTATTTTACTAAGAATGTTTTCCGTATTCTTATCGTAAATATTTGCTGCTTGAAGGACCAGGTCTAGATTTTCCATGGTGAATACTGATATGAAATAATTATTTAGGATGGAGCATATTTCTTTATCTTCACTGGTAATGTCACCTGACTCTGTTCTCAGTGGTCCTATCCTATCTTTATTTTTCGTTCGGTACATTTGATAAAAACCCTTGGGGTTTTCTTTTGATTCACTTGCAACCTTAATTTCATAACTTCTCTTTGCTTTTCTTATCCCCCTCTTTACTTCTCTATTTAAAATCGTGTATCGGTTACGTAAGTGTTCCTCTCCACGTTTTATTTTCCTATATATTCCTTTCCTTTGGCCTATGAGAGATTTTAATCTGTTGTTTAACCATCTTGGTTCTGAATTATTCGTTCTAAACGGTTTTGAAGAGATATATCTATCTTGGCCTCCGTGTATTATATTTATTAACTCGTTATACTTCTCACTGGTCGAACGTCTGTTTGGTACTGGAGCTGAGTTAATTCCCGTCACCTGGACTACATTCCTATCTACCACCTCCCCCCTCACAAACACCAGACGGACATTCCTACGTGTTTCCTGCCCCACACCTATGACCTGGGGTTCCCCACTGACATGGCATTCCCTCAAATAGCTAATCTCCCTGTGGAATACCGTTCGTAAATAAGCTCTTAAGCCTTCGAAATCTCCTAGACGAAAATTAGGAACGGTGAAGGTATTTTCAGTAGAACAGACATCCCTAATAAATTTGAACTTAATTTCTTCATGATCGCTATTACCAAGTCGTCCACCAACCTCTATATCACTAATGATATTTTCTTTATTAGCTAAAACCAAATCTAGTATATTATTAGCTCTGGTGGGCTCCCTGATATACTGATAAAGAAAATTATCTTGTACCACCCTTAGAAATTCCTCTGACTCTGCATCCCCTGTCTGATTTCTCCAATCTATCCTTGGTAGATTAAGGTCCCCTACAATTATTACTAAGCTGGACTCTGATGCTTTCCTAATTTCCTCCCAAAGGTATTTACTATCAGCTCTACTTAATTTAGGAGATCTGTAAATTGCTCCTAAGACTAATTTCTCCTTATTGTTACTAATTTCGACCCAGACACTTTCTGTGTCCCTATTTACTTTAATGTCTGATTTATTGTAACAGTTTAATGAATCCTTTACATAAATAGCTACCCCTCCCCCCTTTCTTCCCTGACGGTTTGACACAAAAATATTATAGCCTTTTATCTGATATTCTGCTAAAAATTCTCGTGTGTCCGTATTCATCCAAGTTTCACTAATAACGGCAATGTCTATTTTCTCTGTACAAATTAAAGCCCTCAGTTCATTCATTTTATTACGTAAACTCCGGCTGTTTGTGTAGTACACTTTCAGATTATTACTAGTAGTTATGCCTTTACCTTGGCATTTACTGTTATTTATTTTGTCACTAACTGGGAAACTCTTTACTTTACTAATATAACATTTTTTTTGTACTATCGCTTATCACCCTTCTATCATCGCTTGTTCTATCATCTATCATCGCCTGATCAATTTGAGGTGCCTGCGTGGATGTATCTACACTAATGGTTGAACTTTTTTTCTTAATTTTGCAAGTATTGATGCATCTGTCCAAACATGGTAATAATGATTTCTGAGTGTAGTTGCTGCAACTTCCTGTACACCTACTTCTCAACCTCGAAAAAATCCCTCCAACTTCCTATCTATCATTCCAGCTAAAACAGTAACTCCCTGCCTGCTAAGATGAGTCCCATCCCAGCTATACAAGGCACTCCGTCAATAAAACCGGTCCCAGCTGTCTATGAAAGGTATTGCATTATCTTTGCAATACCTTTCAAGGCGGCAATTAAACCCTATTGCCCTGCTCAACCACTCTCTTCCAACCCGCCACCTGGGTAAAATACCAAGCACTACAGGGGTTCCTCCCCTCTCCCTAACCTTTTCTAACATCACCTTGTACCTTTGCCACAGTACCTCACTCTTACGGCTACTAATATCATTGCCTCCTACACTGAGGCACACAGTGGGTTTGTCACCACTATCCTTTACGATATTTGAAAATTTTTCTATCACATTAGCCACCCTGGCCCCTGGAAGACACACATGTTTAGCAAGTGGAGTATACATGGCTCTGTTAAGATATCTCACCTGGGTGTCTCCAACAACAGCAACATTTTTCTTACCTTTCTTGTTCTGTTTATACTTACCTGTACTGGAAGTTCTCTCACCGTCCTTCTCCTCTACTTCCCTCTCTGCCTTCCCTTCACATTCATCCCGTAGTGCGTCGAAGGCATTAGTGGACTTAACTTCCGTTTGCTTCTTAAGAGTGAACTTCGTTGCTCCCTTGTTAACTACTGTCCAACCTTCAGCCTTTTTCTCTTTCTCCTCCAACATCTCCTCCAACATTTCCCTCATTTGTGCCTTCTCCTGCCTGAGAATTTGTACCTCCCGCTTCAGTTCGAGAAGTTCCTCCTTTAATTCAAGGTAGTCCTTTTCAATACCTGCAGTGGGGACACAGCTCTCTGCCGAGGAAGCCATTACGCACAAATTCACACAAGGTAGCACAGCACTATCATGGGTCACTACGGGTCACCACAACACACTAGCACAACACTTTCACGGATTACTAGCACAGCACTATCGCTGATCACTACAACACACTAACACAGATCACTAAAACACACTAGCACAACACTACCACAGGTCTTTGGCACGTCTGAGCAGACTGACCTCACGAGAGCCAGTTTTTAGAGTGTGCCTGTACCAGCCTTCCTGACGTGGGGTCAGTTATTCCCAGGATCCAGTATATAATAGGATACTATATCGTTTCATGTACTGTCACATCGAGGTTGCCTCGATGACATTAAGATTTTCACTCACAAACACAATCACTACAACACAGCTTCCACATGCACTTCTTAACTCTCCATAAAAGCCTTCTAAGCCTACACGTATGCATGAAGAGTTGGGTCACCTCTAAAAGTGTAGAAAGTGGTCATACTCGGTCCTATAATTTACTTGACCTTCAGGATCAGTAAAACATGGCATGAATGTGTATAATACTGTAGATCTAGGCACTCCTGTTTGGGGAGTGCAAGCCAGCCGCTAAAATACATCCATACTATATCTTCCATCTCTTTCTTCATGAAACTGAGCTGACTAGCAATGAGAAACTAGACAACAGTGTACTTTTGTAGAAGAAATAAAGCAATTAGGGTCATGGGATTTACTTCCAAAAGCCTTAATAATAAGATATCCATAGTAAAACCACAGCTTGATCTTGAAATAGTAAGGCCACACTTAGATTATGTCATGCAGCTTTGGTGCCCATACTACAAAACAGATATACATTGTTCAGAAATTTTCAGAGAAGAGTAGCTTAAGAAGGAACTGTAATATGGAGGCAGGCTGAAAAATTTGTTTGTACTCACTATAAGGATGTTGAGTAAGGGAATACTTAAATGGAGCGTGTAAGTGGAGTGGATTAAAGGAATAAAGACGGGAGATATTGACAAGTTAATAATTGTGAACAAAAAGAACGAAACTCGAGCAAATAGTTTCTTGACAGAAAATAATCCGGTTTAGTAAAGAGAAAGGTAGAACAGGTTTGGAAGTGGTAGTAGATACCCAATGGCATAGAAGCCTTCCACTGAAAGTGTTCAGAATAAGCTAGACGAACATAATGGAGTGAAAGGTTGGGGTAAAAACTTCTTTGTCTCTTTCTCCGAAATTATTTTTCCTTTCGTTCTTTGCTATAAAATATCAGCGTTAGTTTTTCTATATTACGTGTTTTATTTTGTCATTCCCGAAGCCAGCCAGCAGCCAGACTGTAAACGCCTCTATCACTGAGTTGCTGACTTATTGCCTTTTTGAGGAAATGATTTGAACTTAGCTCATCGCAGCCCTTCTAGAACATTCATACGGTATGACCCCTTAGAAGATACCCAAGGGCTTGAGTTGTATTCATTTTCATATTCAAGTTCAGAAATTATGTAATTACCTTACGATTATGATTATGAAGTCATTTATGAAGTGGCTTATCTATGGATTTTTTAGGTAATTTTAGGCCTTTTAGGGGCCAAGAGCCCACAAGGTATTGCAGTAATCAATATGGTAGTTCTAGTTTTTGCCTGGTAGTTTCAGCTTTTGGTGGGTGGGGAAAAGCCTTCTTTACAATCGGTATTCTAGCAGCTTAGTTACACTTAAAGGAGCTGCTTAATGTGGTCCAGCCTGCCTACTGCAGTTATACTGATTTCTTTGTTTCTCTCTCTCTCTCTCCCCTAATGTTATTCACTCTCATATCAATTTCCTCAAACTTTTCCACTTCAACGTTTATGTGTCTCGTAATGGCCGTAGTTTTGAAGATGCTATCAAATATCGACTGTGATTTATTGACTCCGCTTGATTCAGGGTATTTTTGCCCCCCCTCCTCTCTCTCTCTCTCTCTCTCTCTCTCTCTCTCACCCTTCGCCAGACCCCAAACGTCACTCTCTCCTTCCTTCTCTTCCCCTGCGCCCCATCTTCTGACACGATTGCTACCCCATGTTCCTGTTCAGCCAGCAGTGCAATTGAGAACGTGGGATAAACAGACACCAGCGGGTCCTGTTCTGGGGGGAAATTGGATTCACACATGGGGGTGAGTCCAAAGTGGATAATGGGTAGGTCAAGGGATTAGTTATAGGATTAATTTGGAGTATATGCTGAGAGGAAGAGGATTGACTTAGAGAATTTGATGACGAGAATCGGGCCAAAGGGATTAATTCAGAATATGGGGATTGAGTTCATCGTTAATGGTTCATAAATTTCCTTAGCGAGGCTGGGAGGCGTAATGGGTGTGTTTATTACCACATTTTACTACCTACAGAGAGAGAGAGAGAGAGAGAGAGAGAGAGAATTAAAGACTATGATAGAGGAATGGGATACTTAATGAAAAACAAAGAAATCAAACTGAAATGGGATATGAAAAGTAGGAAAGTGGAAATAGAAAAATTAGGACTGGAAGTGAGATTGAACTACATAATTAATAACTGAGGGAGGCAAAAAAAAAAAAAAAAATCATTGGAAAAATTGCGTGAACATATAAGCACCTACATCAAGCCCCACAGAATGCAATCCCTTCCTCACTCCCCTTCAGGATAACTGTAATAATATCCGGTGTCCTTAATGCAAAAGACCCCCATGCAAGTTATTGGTAATTTTCATCATACTTGCTATATTACTTTTGGCCATGCACAGAATGCAAGCAAGGATTGCTAACCTGGAATCAGTGTTTAAGAACTGTTCTGTACAAGTGAGACAAACCGAGTAAATATTGTAAATACTGTATATATATATATATATATATATATATATATATATATATATATATATATATATATATATATATATATATATATATATATATATATATATATATATATATATATATATATATATATATATATATATATCATCATCATTAGCCATTGAGGTCCACTGCAGGACCGGCCTATCCCTACCGAAGCAGGGACGATACAGCCAATGCATCTCTACCAAGTGGCTTAGGCTGTCTGGTAGAGACTGTATGTAGGGTGAGAAGTGCTTATAAGTGTAATTGTAGTGTTGCAGTGGCTTTGGATGTGTGTGTAGTCTGTGAACCAAGTGTAATCGACCCGCTTAAGCCGATTAGGTGCAAGCATACTAGTATGCGACAGTCATACTAGTTCAACCACAGCACCCCTTGTGTCCGCTTGTAGCAAGTGGCTTGGTGAACGCTTCCCAAAGTTTTTACAACTCTGGCGGGAGGCGAACCCGCGCTCACAAGCGTGCATTTATATATATATATATATATATATATATATATATATATATATATATATATATATATATATATATATATATATATATATATATATATATATATGGGTTATACATAACATAGGCTTACTTTAATTATACCGGCACAATTATGTCTCATTTATATATGAATATATACAGCAAGTCCTTCTCATACATAATGTATAATTAACTACAATGGACTTGCCATTGTATTATTTTAATATTACTATTTTATTTATATATCTATTATTCATGTACAATTTTATTATGTTACACTTATATTACTACAATGACTACAATTATAATCATTACATTATCACAATTATGTAAGTTTTACAATATAAGTATTTCACTTAATTAGCCTACAAGTTGACTGTAATGTGTATATAGAATACATTAACATATTATGACAATATTTACTGTTGTTGGTACGACCGAGCAATATGTAGGCATTATTTAGGCACTAGTATATATCTCATAACACAGTGTACAGGATGTAGTGTCTGCTAGAGATGTACACAGCTTCTCACTAGGAATGTCAGTCCACATAATGTATATCCACAATCTTGTCCCAGACCCTCAAGAATTCTTAACATATGTATCTCAAACGATCTCTTTATAGTCCAGACGACAAAGAATCTGATGACGTATTCAAACACGTCGAGTAACCAGCCCTAGTCGGTTAGTCCACATGAATGGCAATCTGCCAGACACTACATCACATCACACATCCTCTCCAAGCTGTAGATAATGTCGGAGAGATTCCCTTCAGATCAAAAGGGGTTGGAAGAGGGCTTGATAACACGAGGGTCGGCTAGGAGGCTTTGCCGTCATGTTATGTTATGCTGTAAATCACAATTCGATACAACTGTACAATAAACTCCGTAACTTAAGAGTGTTCTACATCTCCTTGCTGATACACAAAAAGGAGAAAGTGAGAAAAAAAACAGAAAGAAAGAGAGAGAGAGAGAGAGAGAGAGAGAGAGAGAAAGGGACCTCTCTATTCACTCTAGCCTACGACACACCGTGTAATAAGCAGCTACAATTTCGAGCCATACTATGTCTCACGACTTTATTCTGACAGTGCTCCAACGACCTACAACCGACCTTCCTATCTCCCTACAAGTACCTACGACCACGCTATCGAGAAAACCAGAGGCGGTGCCAAGGCACAGCAAACCTGTCCCCGGCAGTCATATCAGTGGTGATGTATAAACACAACAGGATATCTAGTCAAAGATGTCACATATCAAATTTGGAGTCAATCGGATGAAAACTATTTTGTGCCCATTTGAAATTTTAGGCCTGATATTGACCTCCCTATGACTAACTTGGGGGTAACCCCCCTGATGTAATGAGGCATGTTACCAGATGCAGATATGAAGATGCACCTTTAGATTTTGGTTTCATGTCAATTTGACAAAATTGGAAGGAGTTATGATGAAAAATTATATTTTTAAAAACATTGTTTGGGCCTACAGTGTAGGCCTTGGCCCAATTTGGCCCCATATTTAAGATGATCAGAAGGTCATAGCCCATGATCCCTGTAATTTTAGTCAAAATCGCATCAGTAGTATTCGCGTAAAGTGGTTAACAGACAGACAGACAAACAAACAAACATACAGACAGACAAACCGAGTGAAAACAATAGCCTTTCCAGAGCCCCTCTGGGGCGGGGACGGGTAATCTAGTAAAATTAGCAGTCAGAAAAACACAACAATTTTTATTTCCTTCGCTTAGTTATCAATAATATGCTCGCTACCACAGGTTCGTCACTTGCAACAAATGGCAACTCATGTTAGTGCAACCAACCGTCTGCATGACACAAAACAGAACACACCAAAACTTGCGTCTTTCAACAGATGGTTTCATTAAATATCAGGACACGACTTTTGTCTTTGACTGTATGTGTGTTCGCTGACATTAAATCCCAATTAATGAGATATCAGATTATTTTTACACTGTCCTATCGTCATTGTAGAGTCGTTGGATAAAAGTTCGAAGGCACTAAAAACAGCTGTCATGTTGGTATCATGACTTGTCACAGTCTACGGTGGACAGGCGACGGGTGTGCGGGTCTCACACAAGTCACTCTCAGTCTGCTTGTTACAGTAGGAGCGCTGCAAATATGACACGACATTTATATATCTCTCATCTAGGGGTAAGGTAAGTTACCTTTGTGTATCACAGACATGAATTAATGATTGTACATTACGTAGTTTAGTGTCCTGCGAAACGGAAACGATGAACGTTACACCAGCGATGCTTTCAGTCCAGCCAGACTTCTGTAACGCCTTGAAACCTTTACCTTTCACTGAGTGTTTTCTGAATCAAATCCCTTCATTCTCGCCACACTTTGAACCCTTTCACCCAATTTAATATAAATCTGATAAATGGTAAGCTCGTTTTCTCTCTCTCTCTCTCTCTCTCTCTCTCTCTCTCTCTCTCTCTCTCTCACACACACACACACACACACACACACACACACACACACACACACACACACACACAAAACATAATACCTGCTCCCACTTCGCAAGCTTGGGTATAACAGTCGCAGACTAAAAGAGAATATAGAGAATCAGTTTATCTACCTATACATCATTATCATAAAAGATAGCAAGTGCAAAATGACAATTATGTATAAAACTGAAGCAAAAGAATATACAACGCCTCCTGCTCATTGACATCGTATAATATTGCAAAGAAGACCAGGGACCGGATAATCGAGAGGAGATGCGTGCTCGTTTCTCCCAAGGGATCTCGTAAGTCGGGCGCCGAGGTCGTAATATTCGTTCGAGCGATACTTAAAAAAAATGAGTCACCATAATTGCTCGCAGTTGGAACCCGTAAGTTATGAGAGGGTCGAAGATTCTTTAGCGGGCGTCGTAACCCGTAAATAGCTCTCATGTTTATCTGTAATCTTTCATTTTTCTCTAAGGGATATATTTCCTTTTGTATATAGCATGTAATTTTATAGTGTATATAGTGAATGGTGTATTGTTTAGTGTATGGCGTATATTGTATAATGTGTATGGTATACGGTGCAAATTTATTGTGTAATGTATGGTGTAAGTGGAAATGGTGTATGGCGTATGAGTGTTGTATTTACTCGTATGGTGATGGGTATATATGGTGCATGGTCTGTATGGATGTGGTATGTGTAGTATATTATGCATATAGTGTGTGATATATATGGCGTACGTTATAGGCCTATGTTGCATAAAATGTTTGATGTACATGGTTTGTGATGCATGCTCTCTATTCCATACAGTGCATGGTGTGTATGGTATTTGATGTATAATGTGTATGGTGTACAATGTATCCCGTTTGGTGCATATAATATAAGGTGCGTATGGTGTATGATGCATATGTGTATGGCACATATGATATATGTCGCGCATGGCGTATAAGGTATAAAGTGTATGGCGCACTTGGTGTGTATGGTATATGGTGTGTAGGGAATACGGTGTGTATGGTGTATGATGCATAAGGTGTTTGGTGCGTATAGTGTATTATGCATTAGGTGTATATTGTTATACGTATGGTGCATATAGTGTATGGTGCACGGGACATATTGTACACTGTGTGTGATATATGTAGTGAATGGTGTGCATCGTGTATGGTGTATAATATGTATGATGTGCAGTGCATACAGCATGGTGAGCATCGTGAATAGTGTGTATTGTGCTGTGTATATGGTGTATGACGCATATAATGTGTATAGTGTGCACAGTATGGCTTTCATGGCATGTATATTATGCTTTTGATGTGTATAGAGTACGCATGTGTACACAGCACGTTTGGCATGTATATGTGTGTTTAACACATAATGTGGTTATAAAAATCGTGCATATAAAGCGTTTGTATGGGATTTATAAAGCGAGTGCATAGTGTCTAGTGTGTACGGCGTGTATACAGTATACAGTGTTTGTAGCATGTTTCGTGTGTATAATGTTCATTTGTATATGTACGATCAGGAAGACGTTGCTTTCAAAATGACCCAGCTGATGCCTACCACCTGTTTGATTGACTACAACTCTCTCTAAGCGGTTTGAATGAAGTCCAATGATTGGATGAGGAAAAACAAATAATTTTATGTGTGACACTTATCCAGTTTAAGATTATGAGGCTCAGGAGATACGATGTAAACAAACGCGTTACGATGTGGCTACGACCTCCCTCTAAGGGTTTTGGTTATGGTTCGGAACTAATCTCGTAGGAGTCTCATTCGTCCAGCCTCGTAAGGTCCGTTGAGAGCCCCAACGATCTTGCAGCTGCGAGGCGTTTCAGTTATCCGGCTTCTGGTCAGTAGTGGGCAATCGACCATGAAAAATCCATATATCAAATTCCTGGTGCATTAAGGCGACAAGTACACTGATATTTCTGATGATGCCGCACAGAGATGGACTTGAGACGCTCTTGCACCTGTATAGCACCATGGTGGGATCTAAGCTTGTCTATGGATGCAAGGTGTATTCCTCAGCTACTGTACTTCGGCATAGTGTTCTCAATCCTGTACACCATACTGGTCTGTGACTTGCTACTGGTGCTTTCACATCCTATGCCTAGCTTGCTGGAGGAGGCTGGTGTGCCCCCCTTGAATCTGCAGTGCAAGTAATTGCTCATTCATTGCTGGAATCGTGTGCGACGTCTGTTAGACTCACTTGCAGCCGTTTGTGTGTCTCAAGAGTAATTTTTTCATTATTATGATTCTCACCCTCCCACTCCGCATCCCTTTGAGTTCAGCATCAGGCAGATCATGGAGAAGTTCGGTCTCTCAGTTGCACCTGTCTGTGCTGTCTGGGTTCCAAGATTGGTCCTTGGTTTCTTCCAACAGTGCAGTTCTGCAGAGATTGTGCTGGAACTAAATCTTCAGCCTCCTCCCAGGAGATACATCAACTGTTGTCTTTAGAACACTCATCCATTCACGGGGATACGATCTCTGTTTATACAGACGGATCTAAGCCGGCCACTGGGGTCGGGTTTGGAGTGGTGTTCCCAGACTATGTGAAGGGAGGCGGTCTTCCTCTAGATGCATCTGTTTTTACTACGGAATTGTCGGCTATAATTTAGTTCCTCAACTTCAGACAGGAATTTGACGGTTTTTTGCGACGCCCAAAGCATTCTCTTGGCTCTTGAACGTCATAATTCTTCTCATTCTCTGGTCCTTGCCGATCTTGAATGGCTTTCCTTGAATGAGAGAGGGGGTAAATTGTTTTCTTCACTGAGAGAGAGGTTAAATTGGTTCAGATTTGTTAGGCAACGGCAAATGTTGGTATGGCGTGTAATGAGAGGGCAGATGCTTTAGAAAATCTATATCTGCTCGATGGCTCCCAGACAAGTACCTACTTCCCGAAACTGTTATGTCTCCTTAAAGTCGACGGTTCGTGCTTGTAGGTAGAGACAATGGGATGCTGTCACTAATATTAAATGAAGGGCATTTTTTCTAGAGGGTAATATTATCGATTCCCTTTCATGAGTCGGCAGTCGGAGGTGGCTGTTGCCTGGCTTTGCGTTGGGCACTCAATGGCTTACGCATGGGTTCCTGATGTATGGTGGGACTCAGCCCTATTGTGACAACCGCCTGGTTCCCCTTACTGTCTGTCACTTGGTGGACAAGTGTCCAAACCTGGGTGAGCTTCGCCGGAATTTTCGCCATAGACATAGGGCGCCGGATAGTTCTTATTATCTTCCATGCTTGGGGAGTCCTCTGGCTGTCCAGTCGATATTTTTACTTTTCTTGAGGCAGGCCTCCTCCACCTTTTATAATTTATTGATGTTTTTGGAGTTTTAGCTTTTTATGTCTCTGCATGATGTTTTTCATTTTATTTCATTTTCGTGTTCTTATTCAATTACTTATCTTGTTATACGGCGCCATATGACCACGTCGTTGCGGCTCCATGATTATTTTCAATAATTTAGTTTAATTCCTTCTTCCTTCCTCCTCCTCCTCCTCCTCCTCCTCCTCTTCCTCCTCCTCCTCCTCCTCCTCCTCCTCCTCTTCCTCCTCCTCCTCCTCCTCCTCCTCCTCCTCCTCCTCCTTCTTCTTCTTCATTTTATCTTTTGTCCTATTTTTTTATATATTTTTTCTTTTTTCTTTTCCCTTTACTTCTCCTTCTTCAGTCTTTTCTTTTTCTTTTTCCCTTTCTCTTTATTTCTTTTTTTCTCGTCCATTTTCTTTTCTTTATCTTTTCCTCCTCCTCCTCCTCCTCCTCCTCCTCCTTTGTCTTCCCCAGTTTGTTACTGACAAGGAGTTGAAGTGAGTTTTGATTGATTCTGTTGTGGACTGCTAATTCATTATCACCCGCCTTTAGCGAGGCGAAGCAATAAAGTTTGTGTGTGTGTGTGTGTGTGTGTGTGTGTGTGTGTGTGTGTGTGTGTGTGTGTGTGTTCCCAAAACATCTCGAAAAGTTGTTGACGAATGTTCACCAAACCTTCAGGAAATAACAACTATGTCGATGTGCAGAAGCCTATTGCCTTTGGTGAAGATTTGATCAAAGACGACCGAATGCCAGTCGCCATATGTTTCTTAATACGGATTGGCTTTTTGTGAGACGCGGTTACTGAATTCCTCAGAGTTTTGCGAATTTTCTTCAAATTTGGTCTGCAGGTAGCTTTTACCTTTGCCAACACCATGTTTTGGTGGGCGATTAGCATTTGTTTTTCATTTTCCCTCTCGTGACAGTATGCAGAGTAAATGAGGATAGTGCATGTTTACTTTTCTTCTTCTTCTTTTTCTTCATCATCATCGTCTTCTCCTTGTTCCTGCCCTACCATCCTCTAGTTTTCATTTCTTTCACTTCCAAAACTACCTGCCGTCCTCATAGCAAAGAAGTAAAATCTATGTATAAAAAATATATGCCGTTTTGTGTGCGTGCGTGTGTGTGTGTGTGTGTGTGTGTGTGTGTGTGTGTGTGTGTGTGTGTGTGTTCTTACCTAATTGTTCTTACCTAATTGTATCTTTACAGGAATGAGTCAAGCTTGTACTGTCCCGTGTCTTAACCCGTGCCGTCCCGGTGACGTGAATTAACGCGGCAACATTGCAAGGTCCCTAATTTGCACAATTTTCAATTTTCGCGAGTGATTTCGCGAGTGATTTTTGGCACGTATACACGGGACACCTTCCTCTATTCCTCTACAAGATGCCAAGCAGGAACAATGCCTTACACTGCATAACCTCTCCCCCCCCTGCACGCCATTGTCTCGGCAATTCACCTGTTACCAGTGACCTGGCCAATAAAGACATTCAGGGCCAGAGTGATTCCCCAATCGATGACAATGTGGAGGACAAAGTTTACGTAGCATTAGAGGAAGAAACAGTCAGAAATGATGATCAGGTAATGTGGGAAAAAAAAGGTCATGAATGGTGATGAGTTAGTGAGTGAAACAATGCTTATAATGCCTATATTAATTGTTTGAAAACCAATATACTCTTGTACTACATATAAATTCGTAACAAGTAAATAAATAAATACTGTTTATGAGTGGATAAAATAGTTACCCTAGCATTGAACTCGTTTTCTTTGGTGCCAGACTATTAGAAAACCCAGTCAGGTAAGGAAGTACTCGCACCTAAATCCGGTATTTTAAACCTCAGGTGAGCGATTTCTCTATGAATTTTCGATGTTTCTCACCAAAAGTGGATGTTTGAGCCAAAAAAAAAAAAGGTCCAAAAACGTCCGGATGGGGTGGGTTAAACCATATTTATCGTACATATCCTTAAATTTGTGAATTGTTTTGGCACACACTATTTCATTTGGTAGTGCATTCCATTGATCAATTGCTCTGTTTGGGAAACTGAATTTCCTTACGTCTTTATCACCTCTCTTCTTATGCATTTTTTTGCAGTGTCCTCTTGCTGATGCTTCTCCATATGTTAAGTAATCATTTATGTCTATTTTCTCCTTCCCTGATATGCACTTATATAGCATTATCATGTCACCTCTTTTCCTTCTCTCCTGTAGTGTTGGTAGACTCAGTTTATTTAGTCTTTCTTCGTAGCTTAGGTCCCTTAACCCTTACACCGCGGGCATGTTTCCCAATGTTTTGCGTCTCCAGCGGGGTTATTCGGGCTCCGACAGACTCTCAAAAAATATTTGCCAAAAATCAGTTATTAGTCCTAGAATATTAAAATTACATATGCCTATGGCACATACCTTCAGTTTTCTCCTGGGATGTTTGTTGAGACTTCATCGATTACCGTAGGACTTGTGGAGACCTCTGAAGTTGGGTAACGAAGTCTCCACTTTACACTTCCCGACAACCCGTAATATGATTACCACAGCCAGATATTAACACTATAAACACTACTCTATGATTATCAAGTAGTTTGGGATCCATACTCCAAATAAAAACCACTGTGAAAGCAATGAAAATTACGAGCGCATATGACCTTCCCACTTGCGCTAGTTCGCTGTTGGTATTCTGTCATTTATTATTCATAAAACCCCTCACACTTTATATTTCTATTACTATATAACACTTATATATATCTACAGTCTTTATCCATAAGTTTCCTTCAGTAGTATTAGTTTATTGTCTCTGTGGGGATTCAATTTCTATCAGTAAAATACGTAGCATTCACTTTCTCGTCCTGTATACTAGCATTGAGAGTGAATGTCACTTTCACCTTCACTCTCATAACTCATAGTATTCAGACATGCTAGAGTGAAACTTTCACTTTCATTACTCCTAGGGTATATACTCGTATTCTTATAATACTACTCATTTACATTTCTATTTACGTTCTCTATTTTATTTAGGTTATTTACATTTCTATTTTATTTACACTGTGTTATGCACTGTCACTTGAAGTAACTTATAAAACTATTTTCCACTGTTCACGTATATTTACATTCATTACTTTCACTTGTTGTTTACACATTATTTACACATTATTTACAATTCCACTTGCACTGTTTTACTCAATAGAAAGATCGTAGTCACTCTTTTATCAATTGTCAGCCCTTTACCTCTTTCCACACGAGGTTTAGTAGGGGGTAAAGGTCACAGGGCCCTTTGCATGGGGGTGAAAAGTCCCTGAAGTCAGCAAGAGCGAACAGACGTACTTCCACATTGGAAGATGAGAGTGAACTGATAAGGGTGGGCCGGGGTGGTGGCCTACCTAGGGAAATACATTACTACCAATGTTAGCCTCTTGACAGCAGTTAATATATAGCAGTGAAATGATTGGCAGGAAATCTAGACAATACATTATAAATTAGGTAGTTCCAGGTGAATGTAAATATCACTTAGCCTTCTCCCTTCCCTCCTTATATGTATATTATTACAAAAATAGATAATACGGCATATTTCAAGGGGAAATAAACAGCGAAAATTAGCGAACGAGTGCACGTGAGGTGTTGTCAGGTGATAATTAGCCAATTCCAGGTGTATGGCACTCTCACTTACCTTATTTCTTTCTTGTATATATTATTTGGTATAAGAATAGGGCATAGGGCTTATTTCAATGGATGAAATCAGTGAAAAATTCCAGGGAAGATTTACTTAGCGTAGCACGGCCGGGCAGGCGAGAGGATAGGGTAATGGAGGGGGGGTAGGGAGGGGAGTCAAGAACGGGGAGAAATGGCTAAATTGTCAACAATGGATGGGAGTACAGATGAGATTAGGAGTGCTGACTAGTGTTGGACATTGGCAGTACTGATAGATGATACAAGCCACCACTTGGAAGCCCGGGTGAATTCAAAATAACACAGAATCACAAAAGCGACGCCCCACGGTATGATCCCTTGCTCCCAAGTGTCACGAAAGTGATGCCCCGCGGTTAAGGGGTTAAGCTTGGTATCCATCTTGTAGCGGCCCTTTGAACTTTTTCAATCTTGTCTATGTGCTTTTTGAGATGAGGACTCCAGACTACTGATGCATATTCCAGGGTTGGTCTAATGAATGATGTTATTATCCTTCTTAGCATGTCTTCATTTATGTATGTGAATGCTATTCTCATATTTGCAAGCAGTGTATACATGTTCCGTACCTTCTCGCTGATGTGGTCAGCCGGAGATAGTCTGTTATTGATAATCACACCTAGGTCTTTCTCTCTTTCTGATGTGTATAGGGTTTTATTTTCTAACTTATAATCCCAATCAGGTCTTTTTCCACTTTTACCAAACTTGATTATATGACACTTGTCCACATTGAATTCCATTTGTCATGTACTACTCCATTCATGAAGTTTATTTAATTCTTCTTGTAGCTCTTTACAAGAGTCTGTGTTAGTAATTCTCCTTTGTATTTTTGCATCATCTGCAAACATATTCAGATAGCTCTCATTTCCAGTGTTACTGTTTATATCATTTATATACACTAAAAACACGATTGGTGCCAGCACTGAACCCTGTGGTACTCCACTAGTCACTTCTTTCCATGATGAGTAGTTTCCTCTTAGTACTGTTCTCATTTCTCATTTTATGAGAAAGTCTTGCATCCAACAAAACAGTTTGCCTCGAATTCCTCCTTGATGATAGAGTTTCCATAAAAGTCTTTGGTGTGGTACTGTGTCAAAAGCATTCTTGAAATCTAAACAGATACTGTCCACCCATCCTTCCCTTTCCTGTATTGTGTTTGTTACTCTGTCATAGTAGCTCAACAGATTAGTAACACATGATTTTCCTTTTCTGAAACCAAACTGTCTTTCTGTTATCATACTGTGTTCTTCTAGATGATTTACCCAAGCTTTTCTTATAAATTTTTCTAATACCTTGCTTACAACACTGGTCAGTGATACTGGTCGGTAGTTGAGTGGGTTTTGTCTATTTCCTTTCTTGAATAAGGGGACAATATTTGCTTTTTTCCAAATATCAGGTAGTTTACCTTGACTCAAGGATTTCTTGAAAATTAAAAATAATGGTTTACTTAACTCCTTTGCACATTCTTGTAGTACCCAACATGAAATTTCATCAGGACCACTTGCTTTTCCTCTGTCTAATCTACTTAACTCCTCCTGTATTACTTTTTCTGCTATCTGTATATCTGGTAGCATGTGTGGACATGCATGTTCCACACAGTCCCTCTCAAAATTTTTTTCTTCTGTAAAAACTAATTGGAAATTCTTATTTAGTGCTTCACAGATATCTTTCTCTTGTGTATAAGTGATTCCCTCGTCCATAATGGATTGTATTATATCTTTTACTTTGGTTTTGCTTCTGATATAGCCGTAAAACAGCTTTGGTTGGTCACTACTTTTATTTATTATATCCTCCTCAAACTGTTTTTGGGCTTCCCTCCTTATTCTTGTATAATCGTTTCTTGCCTGTTTGTAATTATTATACGCCCTTTCACTATTGTGTCTTCTGTATCTATTCCACAACAAATCTCTTCTTTCTTTTGATTTTTTACATTCTGTATTGAACTATTTCTGTATTTTCTTATCTGCTCCTTTGTGCTGTGGGATGTACTTCTGGACTCCTATTTCATAAAATTCACAGAATTTTTTATATACAGCATTTATATCTTATCCTCTAAGCTCATTTTTCCAATCAACTTCTAAGAAATACTTCTTTAGGTCTTGATAATTTCCCTTTTTATAGTTTAGGCTCTTTTTGTAACTGTCATTGCTGTTTACTATGTCATATGCTATCCTGAAGTTATAATTTAGTACTGCATGATCGCTTTTGCCGAGTGGAGGGTGATATATTAAACTGTCAATATCATTTTCTTGCCTAGTAAATATTAGATCTAGCACTGAAGGTACATCAAGTCCTCTTTTTCTGGTGGTTTCCCTCACATGTTGCGTTAGGAAAAACTCTTGCACGAGATCCAGGAGCTTTTGGTCCCAACAGCTTTCTTGGCTAATTATATCTAGAGTATTCCAATTTATATTTGTATTAAAATCCCCAGTTAGTATAATTCTTTCCGATTTCTCTTCCATTTTATGTAGTAATGATCTTAAACTCTGAATTGTACTCTGTGCCAGGTCCTCATATTCATCTCTTTCCCATGTGTTTGATCTGGGTGGCATGTACAAATTGGCTACAATTACTTTACCTTCAGATGTGTTGATCTCTACTGCAATCAGTTCTACTTGCGATGGTATATCTAGTTTTATTTCATTGACTTTTAGATTTTTCTTAGTTAATATTATAATTCCTCCTCCTTTTTTTAAATTTCTGTCTCTTCTCCATATATTGTATTCCTCTAGGTTTAGCATGTCATTGGACATCCTTGGTGTTAATTTTGTTTCAGTTTGTGTGTGTGTGTGTGTGTGTGTGTGTGTGTGTGTAAACTTGGATCGTAATGAAGTGTAACTGTGGCTGAATTTCGTCGCGATGAGTGGATATATTTGTATACCAAGTTAACAGGCTTGCTGCCATGTTAACTCTCATGCCAAACTAAACTACTAACGAAGAAAACACCTATGCATCCCTCTTATGTCCGACACCCAAAATCCCTGTGCAGTGAAGTTCTGTGTTTCATTATCGATACGAAGAGGCTATATTAAAAAATAGGTCCTACCCAAAGGCCCAAGGGTCGCCCAGGAAATCAAGTGCAGAAGCCCTCTCAACTGTGGACTGAGTATGCTTTTAATTATACCGTCATCATTCCTGTACTACAAAAGTTGTTAAGTGGCAATCTATTCTCCCTGTTAGGACACCATACCATCATCTGGGTCTCAGTTTGATGTTTACTCAGGGTACTCGGGCGGCCACTCAGGTCCTCTGTTTATCTGTTACTAAGATTCTCTTGAAGTGGACAGAGCCACCCGCCCATACCATTTTCATCCATATAACTCTTCCAATTGTTTTTTTTTCTTTTTATTCAGCGTGGGAGATATGTTTTTCGAAATGGAAGTTACATATAGGCTTCACTAACTCCTTTTACTACCTTGTGCCTCTTTGTTGTGTTATTGCAGGGTCTTTTGTAAGTGAAAGAGCCTCTTACTCATAACACTTTCCTACTTACATTCCTTTTAAGTACTGTACATATGTGTTCTATACCTTGTACGTGCTCTATCAAGACCTCAGACACTGTTCTTCTGCTTAAGGGAGACTTTCAGGCTGGAGGGGTCAGATATGCCCTTCACTATTATGGGCTACTTTTCCGGCTGGAGGGGTCAGATACATCCTTGGCTACTATGGGGCTATTGTAATCTAAGCAAAGTAGTCTTACAGCAGCAATATCAAAATACAATTGGCTCCTGTGGTTCAGTCCAATGACATATTCTTTATTTCATGCTCAATATCTCCAGACGGTTTTTTAAAATTTTGCCAGTACCCGAGTAGTGGAGAGGTTCATGCAAGCTAAACGAGTATATAACCCTTGCGCCTCGAAAAGTCCATTCCAAGCCAAATAAATCCATCTTGAGATAGGAAAAAATAACCATAAAATGTACCATTTAATTTCCTGGGTTACATCTTTGCAGAGAGGACCCCTTTCAGATGACTTCACAAACACTCTGGGTAAGGGTGGTTCTGCTCTCACCGCCTGCATCCTCACCTTTCCTACGTCTCGTTAGTGCCGAGAGCTGGACCAATATTAATAACTGATCCTTATGAGTTTTTACCACGACCAGGCTTCCATAGCAAAGAATGATTATTAAATAGAATAACTTTGTTTGGTCATATTCCTTTTTTTACTCTATCATTCTCGATGCTTTGGTCTTACAATGTTTGGCAACTGTAAGTGTGAAGATGAAGATATATACCTGCAGCTGTATATAGCTCAGGAAACTTTATGTATACTGTTCTCCTGGTGGTCTCGCTTCCCTGTATTTCCGGGAACATTCAGGGGGGACACACCCGAATATCATGATTGCTGCCTAGGGTCGTTTGCATCTCATCCTTGAAAAGATTATGCGGTTTTACGCCATTCATACACCTCTGAGGAGCTAAGACGTTCCCTCCATTAACGATATGGCTCCTTTGCATTCTCAGCCAAATGAACTGCGTTAGCAGGAAGAGAATATTTGATTTATTCGGACGATTAGTTACTTCATGGTACCTGTAACAACACCTAGGCTTCTGTGACACTCGTAGTTTATTAAAATACTCTGCTGGAACAGAATACTCAAGTCATTCGACCATAATTATGAGACCCAAGATGACTTTTGTGGGAGCGGTAGCACTTAGGCACTGCACGCCTTTCCTAACATCAGTCAAAGGCCCAGGGGTGTGATCAAAAGCTGGGCCCCTCGGTCGATAGCGTGCACTTTACTCCATTACACCGCGGCTGGGGTGGGAAATATGTTTGGTAGTAATTCTCAGCTTAAGAGCAGAGCATTCGTTGTTCGAACGGCAGCCACACAGAGATTATTCTTGTTGGTAAAAAAATGCTGAAACTTTAAAGGATATTGCTTGACCCATTTCGCAGTTTTCGGCCTGAATGGATTTCAGGGAAAGCTGGACTTCGCTCTGCTACCTTCATCGTAGATTAAACTCTTTTAGTCTAAATTTTCTCTTGATCATTCGTGGTCGACTATAAACATCATACAAGATTTGGTTATCTTATGAAGCTGAAATTTTGTTGGTGGTCCTAAAAATGACGTGATGGTGAACTGGATAGAGCTGCGGGCTGGGGATTAGGTAGTCGCGGATTCGATGCTGGTTGTTGCCTGCATCAGTTTGTAGAGTTTGTGGATCTGAATTCAAGATCGCTGTGACGGTATACATGCTGAGGAGTTATAGAGTCTTCGTACTTTCTGAATGTTTGACCCCTTCACTCTGATGACATCTTTTGTATTATACACAGCCTGGTATCCGGGACGCTTATGCCGTTTAGAACAGACTTTTTGAACCGGATGTGTTAGAGGAAGCCTTCACCCCCTTCGATGCGTTAAAGCTCTTCCTAAATCAAATAAAATCGTCTGGTGTTAATAAGAACAAGGATAAAAATAGTCCATCGAACTGAGTATATAATTATACTTATTTTGGAGTCGTCTTCCTCCTGGTTCTAAAGCTGTTTCGTCTACTTTTCTCACGAAATACTTGTCCGTTTGTTCTTTGTCATCTGTTTCATCCATCTGCTGTAAGTGTTGATTCTGACATAATAAATCAAATTACGCAACCCCTTCTCTCACAGCTACATGGTTTGACCATTTCCTTATGTCACTCTATCCCTGTCTTTTCTGATATCATGTTGTATGGCTTCTCATCGTTCTCCGTTCACTTCATATATTTGCTCTGTTTAGCGAAGTTGCATTGTGCAGTGAAAATAACTTCCTTTGCAGTGTGTGTGTGTGTGTGTGTGTGTGTGTGTGTGTGTGTGTGTGTGTGTGTGTGTGTGTGTGTGCTTAAATGCTCCCTCGTTTATATTCCTGTTTCCTGTTAATCGTTTCATTCCGATGACGTATTTTCCGCTTTAACCTCCCCAGCCCCAGTCAATTTCGTTCAGCTCGGGAGAGACCCCTCGTAGTGGAAGGGTTAATGAAAGCCATTTCCAACCCCTCCTGTTCGAAAACTCTTTTCTAGAAACAGTAAAATAGTCAAAAGATAGCGAGGATATAGCACACAATATGTTTCCTGGTTCAAGGAATTAATTAGATTTTGTTTTTTATTGGCGTCTCCGGTCGTGTTCATATACATATCAGTCTTTTAACTCTTCTGCTACGATGATGTCTTATTTAATTTTACTCTTTTGTACCACTAGACGGTTTTACTGAGACAAAGGAGTCATTTGGGCTGCGGCCAGTAATCGCAATACGCTTCTGCGGATTTCAATAAATGACCTGAAATTCAACCCTTCCAACAACCCTCCTCATTAATGTAGGTCTAATGACTGGAATGCTCCAGTTGGAGTGACGTCCTTGTATATGTTCGATCCCCAGGAAGTGACAGGAGGTTTACTGATCTTGTAATGCCATCAGGGGAGGTAGGCTGGTCGTCCATCCTTAATGTACTGGACCATGGTAGCCTAACCTTGGGCCCCTAAACCTCGAAGTAAGTTATATGGGATTGGCCGTAATTTAGCGAGATCTACAGTATAAGGGTTTCGACAAGTTTCGAAACACTGAACAGGAAATACTTACCTCAGCTGTACAGTGTTATGTAGCCAGAATATTAACCCAATGAACACGGCAACGCTTTTTACTGGTATACTTTTAAAGGTGCTCGAGAGGGACACCTTCATGTGGTGGCACCATTATAACCAGGCGGCTTATCTACCTGCTTATACAAACGTGTCTCAGCTACTTCATATCCCTCGAAAGGAAGATGGTGGACTGCAGAACAGCAGTTTAAGCCTATAATTCCCCGGGTTTGTTTCATATGAGCATAAGGCCACAACAGCAGCAACAACTACAGTACTCTTGCTGCCTCCAGACGATTTTACGAGTAATAAACTTAGGGAAAACCTCTTGTAATGTAGGGGGAAGAGGTGGCTGTATCTAATTCTTCCAATTTGAAAATTCCCTCCTCAGCAAAATAAAACTGTGTGGTGACATCAGAAATAATTTATGAATAAGCCATGGGAGTGAAGGCGCTAATTCTACAACAGCCTTGACTGAAACTCTGAGCTCTTTCTTACTTCGTTTCACCAGATGGTCGCCAGATGAACTGCTTAGATATAATGCTGGTCAGAGATTTCCTTAACCCCTTCATCACTAGGACCTGATTGTAATTGTATTCCTGTTACTTTCGACGATTTTATGCAGCTGAGGAGAGAAATTATGAACCTGAGGAACTGGATATAGCTTTCATTAGCCTTTTCGCTCCTTGGGTACTCTCTTAAACCGAATAAAATCACCTGGTCGAGGCAAGAATTAAACATAAATGAGGTACAGGTACTAGGTAGTAGGACTAAATGGATTACTGGATCAAGGACCTGTCAGAGAATAGTGATTTCAGTGCATTAATGATATTCAGTGACGCTCCTTTCTGCTCCACAAGAACTGGACATACCTGCCATCTTCCAAGAGCCTTTGCGTGTTAAAGTATCTGAGATTGTCTTGTGGGCATTGCATTTGCTATATTTAGGGGGAAGTGCATTTGCTATATTTAGTGGGAAGTGGTGTTGCACATGACTGTTGAGTGAAGGATTTCATGATGTGCGTGCATATTAGGTATGTGAGGTAGTCATTCGTGAGCAACAATTACGTTTAGATAATTGTGTGAGGCGTACTGGTTATGCTCCTCCAATTTTAGTATTTTTCCTTCTAATTTCTGAATCCAACGTCCCCTCATCATTACCAGGGAAAAAATGTCAATGATTGAGTGTGTGTGTGTGTGTGTGTGTGTGTGTGTGTGTGTGTGTGTGTGTGTGTGCGTGCGTGCGTGCGTGCGTGTGTGCGTGTGCGTGTGCGTGTGCGTGCGTGTGTGTGTGTGAGTGTGTGTGTGTGTGTGTGTGTGTGTGTGTGTGTGTGTGTGTGTGTGTGTGTGTGTGTGTGTGTGTGTGTGTGTTTATTTGTACAGGCGCCTTCTCACGAGTGCATATATGAGTGCTAGACGCTGCATTGATCAGTCAAGCCGATAACAAGAAAAACCATTGTCGTACCAGAGATGAATGTGTTCCAGGAAAAGGAAGCAATGCAAGGCAACGTGAGTGATTCAGAGAAACTGGTGTGATGTGGTGCCGTGTGATTGTGGCGTGGTGTGGTATGATGTGGCTTACTGTGGGACTGTGGTGTATTTGTAATGTGTTGTGGTGTAGTGTGATATGGTGTGACGTAGTGTGTGACTGTGCAGTGTTTTGGTTCAGTGTGGTATGATGTGCGTGAAGGTGACATAATTTTCTGTGGTGAGGTGTGGTGTGGTGTATTATGTTTTGTGATTGTTGGAGTGTGATATGATGTGATATGTGGTGCGGTGTGGTTTGGGATAGTGTAATGCGACAGTGAGTGGTGTGCTGTGGTGTAGTGGGAAAGTGAATATTATTGTGTGGTGTGTTGCGTGGCGGGCAAGTCCACTGCTGATAAAGGCTTGCCCCCCCCCCCACCTTCTCCACGAATTTCTTAACCGAACCAATCGCAGCCAGTTTTTACCTACAAACTCCTCTGTCTCATCCGTCCACCTCCTGTCTGGTCTTTTTCTGCTACACCTGCAATCGCTTGGAGTCTAGTTAGTCAGTCTCTTGCCTCATCGGTTATCCCTTGTTCTTGTTATATGACTTGCTCACCTTCATTTCTGTTCTTTTATTTTTTCTATCCTGTTCTTGACTTTAGCCTGCTCTCTCACCCAAGCTGATCTCCTCCAGTCTCTCAAAGATATTCCCAACACATATGTCCATTGCTCTTTGAGAAGGGATTAGGTTATTTGTAAGCGGGCGGATGTTTGTTGCTTATCCATCATGAGTCAAACGACATGAATCAGCAGAGGCCATTTGCCTTCTTGCCAAGTCTGCTGAGGAGACTGTTCTTTGTGTACACAGTGTAGTCATGGGATTGGGCAACACACACAAAGGAAACTTTCTATCTTTACCTTGAAAGATTGTACAAGCGTTAGAGATAACTAGACTCCGTGGGTGTAACATCTTAGCTTCCAATAAAGCATCCAGTATCAATACGGAGCCTTTAAGAATAGCCTGAAATCCTGGTGGTAAAATTACACGCCCACATCTCACATTTTGGTGGGCGCGAGGTCAGGAGCATGGCTTGTTTCCAGTCTGTCTACCGTCAAATCCAGTAGCCTGCAAACCGACTGTCTGCCATCTGTCGCCATCCCTGGCTGTCATCAAGCCTGTCTGTCACTGAGCCCGTCTGTCACTGAGCTTGTCTGTCATCTAGCCCGTCAGTCACCGAGCCTGTCCATCACCAAGCCTGCTTGTCACCAAGCCTGCCAGCCTCCAAGCCTGCCCATCACCAAGCCTGTTTACCGCCAAGCCTGTCTGTCACCACGACCACGATTCTGCTGAGTGTCAAACCTCCAGTGACCAGGTGACCTGCAAGTCGCCCTCTTCACCTCCTACCAGCTATTAATACCAGCTCATAGCACGCCCAACGCCATGTGCTATATAAATAGGTGGTGAGTTAGAACAGTTCAGTAAAAAGTTCCTACTATTATCTCCGGGCCAATATTAATGTATTATTATATTTTGTCTTCTCTTACACAATTAGATTACTGTGCTTAAAACATCTTCCCCAGATAATTGTTCATACTCTCCTATTTCCTTTTACTATTTTCATCCAAATGAACATTTCATTTGTAAATATTATATACATATATAAAGACCCTCCTTTGTTAACTGTTACTGTACACAATGTTTTCTTTTAGTTAAAAAAGAAAAAAAATAGCTTCATTGTATTCACTTATTATTTTCTTTGTACTTACTTTTTTCCATTTTATTTCTTAATTACATTTCCTAACTTTAAGAATTATGATACACATTATTCCGGATATGAAAGAAAACCGACCAAGATTGAAGCCTCACACGACAATTACTTGTCTGAGAAACGGAAAGACTTATTTGCGAGTAATAGTTCAGTCAGTGGAGTTCCATGCACATCATACCCCAAATACATCACACATTTCTCAGTTACCTTCTCCTACTTCTACTTTTAAAAAAATAATATCTACCCCTGGCCCCCAAACAATTATTTTGGAAGATGCATCGCGTCCCAAACTTACTGGAATGAACTGTGCAAGTAGCGTTTGTGATTTCATTAGTGATATCCGTCCAGTCTGTATGACAAACAAAGAACTTACGGTACGACAGACAACGCTAAAATCGCCATTCTTCGGAGCCGATTAGATGATAGTTCCTCCCAAGTGGTATCTCTCATACGGTGTGGATATTGGGAGAAGTTTATCGTACTTCCTTGGATGAATGCTGTAACAAATTCGTTGACTTTTTTGTTTTTTTTATAACCACATGAAAACAGGATGACTGTAGAGCTTTCACAGATTACCGCAAGTTGTGAGACAGGATAAGTTCATCCCTTCCGAACATAATACGTCGTTAGAAGCGGCAGCGGTGTCAGCAGCAACAGGAACGGATATCTCAAAGGCATTACGAAACAGTCCGTGGGCGGAAATTGATTGTAAGGGAAAAGCCGCTTTAATACAAAATAATGTAGTCTTAGTAATCACCTTAGTAAAGATGAATTAGATGCAGCGTTAGAGATGTAGTTTCTCCAAGGGATGACATAACATGTTAGCTGTGCAGATAGAAAGGAAACACGGTATCATACCTTCTCAAACAGTGTGTACAGTTCAACCAACTACTAGTTTAGCACCACAGTCCTTGCAGTCACAAGGTTAAGGACATGTCTCACCTCCACTCAGCAGACAAAACGTCACACCACGTTCACCACCCCTGTCACTTGCAAGACCTGCGTTACAAAGTAGTTTCTCTTTGACCGTGTCAGAACTACAAGCAGAACTAAGGCAGATCGTTGGTACTGTAAACGAACAAGTCTTCACGTAGCCCACTGTAAATAGGTGACTAGGAGATGAATAGGGACAGAGGCGAGATAGTAGATTCACGATCATTCAGGAATAAGTACTGTACTTACCATAAAAGCCATTACCATTCCATTTGCCTCACTTCGGTGGGGTTATCTTAGGTAATTGTGAAGGAGTCCCATCATTTTTCATGGACTCTGGGTCTATTGTGAACTTAATATCAGAGTCCTCCCTAAACAGTATCAAAAGAAGGATCAAACGCTTCTGGATCCTTTAGACGCCTGATATTCGTCTCTGTGTTGTTGGCTTAGAATTTAATGTGAAGGGCAAGGTAACTGTTGAAATGCATCTCGATGGATTAAAGGCAAGGGCATTAGCTCAACTTCGAATGGAACCTGGAAAAAAAATTAAAAAGCTCATTTTTTCAGGAAAGCTACTTGGAAGTATGCTAAGTCGAAATCCACATACATTCTAAACATTCCACATGAGCAAACTGTGTGGGACGAAAATCTAAGATGACTGCCAACAACATGGGACATTTAGGCTACATAGCTTTGGAACCGGAAGTCACGGATGGTCATGTAATACCTCTTTTTAAGGGTTTTGGGGTATAAGAAAACCATTTTTACCATTGTTTCAATGATTATTTGACGTATGTTCAAGATATGATCGAAGTAATATACTAAACAAAATGGTTAATGCAACACATTTGAAGTCAAGAACCAGCACTAACTTTTGCCAGCAGCAGTTATTGAACTACTTCTAAATATATATATATATATTTTTTATTATCACATTAGTTATGGTTACATTTATAGCATGGGGACTCAGTATCTTCTCCATCAGGTGGGCATGAACTAGCACAAGATTGGCCAGTACGCGAGGAACACATAGGTGTAGTGTGGAGTCCTGTTTTATGACATTTGCATCTCTTGCCACACATTTGTTTGCACCCACATGACACACTGAGAAGAACATGCTCTGTTGTTACTGGTCTGTCAGTCAAAATGGGATTGAACATTTCGCCTTGAAGCTCCCAACCCCACTCAGTAGGATTTAGGTCCTCAACATTGCCCAACCACTCCACAACTGCGAAATAGGCTCGATATGAATGGTACTTCGCGGCTGAGGATGTGGGAGGTAGGCTCTGAAGTCGGAAGCTGATGGATGCTTTGCTTATCCTCTGCATGTACTGCACAAATCTCACCTTATCAAGTGTTGAACATGTCGAATTGGCATTATATAACTTCAGTAAGAATATTTCCCCCACTCTGACTACATCATGGCTGGCATCGCTCTTCTTAAACACATCCAACGTCCTCCAATCCTCACTTTCCAAAACTGTCACCCCCTTCTTTTTGCCAGTGCCATATAAGGCAGAGGCTGTGTCACATCCGGTGACAGCGTGTGCTACCAATATGTGATGTCGGGTGCGTGGATGCATTGCCTGCTGGATGCTGTGTATGCAATAAACAAAGTCTCTTGCATGCTGCATGTAGATACTGTCTGTTGTGGCCCTATCAACCAACATGACAAGCAGATCTGTATCTTTTGCCACAAGTACCACAGGTCGTGCTATGCTCCCAGCAAATGACAATGCTGAGGTACTTATTAAGTAGTCAGCATCAGCCTGACCTTGACAGCAAGCAACACCTTCGGATGTATGCCGGTCCTTCGGCTTACTGATTAACCGTGACTTGTTGTTACGATTTGCTAAAATGGAACGTTGGTTGTCCGTGACGGACGTGTTGAAATCACACACTATATCTGCAGACATTTGGATCAGTGCGACGGTTCTGTTCAGCTACCTTGGTTGACAGGGTATGATTTGTGTAGCCATCAAAGCAGACAGTGCATTCTTTCCCATAGCTATTGATAACATGATTCACATAGCTGTCACACACATCACTATACGTGCAGTCCACAGGCCATGTCACATTTTGCAGCAAATGTCCTCCATCGACCACATAGTATGGGTTCCTAAGAGCTTCAGCGGATATTGGGACTACTGGAGCTTTCAGCACCTTGACAAGACCACTTTTGTTGTTTTTGCGCATTGTACCCTTGTCAAATAGTGCTGGTGGCTGTTTGCTAAACTCATGTTTAAGATGATTCTCCATATCTGATCGGTTCTTTATCACACATGTGATCCGCCTGAATGGTAGTGTAGGGTCGACCTCAACGTCATTGCCACGGACAGTGGCAGTACATGTTGCAGCACGAAGAGATATAACCTTGTCACTCCTTTTGAGCTTAACATCATCGTAGTTCAGGCCAGTGGTAAGTGCAGCTGCCTCCTTATGATTTGACTGAACAGTCTGCATTAGCACAGATAGATGTCACGACTCCAGTGTCAATGCATACCAGTTTCTCGCAGTATTCACCTGCATAGACAAATGGCGTATTGTGTGACAGGTAATCCCGAAAGGTAACTGTGGATTCCCGGAAGTCTGTGTGTTGGTCAACTGTCTGAGAATATAGACCACAGAAAGCCTCTAGAGTCTAGTGACTCACAAACAGGAACTGTTTGTGGCACGACATGGGCCATCGTGGATTGTGAACTGCCAGTAATTCCACGACCATGTGCTAAACCTCCATGTGTCTTCGGCATTCGCATCCTGTGATGGAGAACTGATGGTCATTACTCTTATATATGTGCCCACTGAATTTCAGGAACGCATGTTGTTTTCTGGTGTTGACTGACCCTGAAGGCCTCCCTCTTGGTTTCCTCTGAAGTCCTCACCCATCATGAAAACGGATTTGACAATCATGGTGGTACTTGGCCTCAGCTGCCACAAGATCATCATTTTGAATGTGTGTATTTACAGACTCTCCCCAACTATCAGCTCGCTCCATCGTCTTGGCTGCAACAGATGATGATAGTCCAGTTGTTGTTGCTTCATGAGTCACCTCACGTTGGTCCTTTGGTTGTTTGGCGATCTTACTGTAGTGCACATATTTCCCACAGTACAGTTTTATTTTATCTTGAAGATAGTGGCATGTGAACGGCAGGTGATTTTCATATGCACTTGTCACTCCGATTCTTCTGACTCCCCCTTTCACTTTTCTTATGTGTGATGGCATGATGTAATGTTCTTTGCACCATTTATGAGCTGGAACTGGCAACACTTTAGATAATAGCTTTTCATCAAGTCCATCCCTCAGATCCGCACTAATGTTCAATATGCTACGTAAGCCTCTTTCTGTGACAGTACTTTGGTCATAGGTGATTGGCTTATCACAAAAATCACAAATATCACACTGTTCCTGTGCTGCCATCTCGGTCCATTTACACTGTCTTTTATCAATCTATGTTCTTCTGCCTCTACACTTCAATCTGCATCCAGCTTGAAAAATAAAACAACTGATGAAATATACTCAAGTTTATGAAATCATAGCAAAAATATCAATACACATTGCCGAATTTTTGCATTTGGCGCATGTTCTCTGTGTATATTAGTTACATGGAACTCATAGAAAAATAGCGGAAATGGATTTATCACTCCTTAAAACCCATACAAAATGAAATTACATGACCGAGTGTGACTTTTAGTAACTAAGCTATAAATGCGCCCCACGCCGATAGTGGCCATCTTGAATTTTCGTCCCACACGGTTAGCTTACGTGGAATGTTTATTTTTTTTTTTATTATTATTATTTTTTTTTTGACTTAGGAGGCTTCAATGTAGCTTTCCTGAAAAAATCAGCTTTCCCGAATTTTTTCCAGGTGAATCCTTAATACTCCTGGACTTTCTATAAAACCTCTCACAGCTGAATTTTGTCACAAACAATTTCGGTATCCTCCAGATGTTTTGGTTGGTATTGACATCCTGACTGAACATTTTATTGAACTAATATCTGCTGGTGGTAGTATTACAGTAAGAGGACTTTATGTATCAGGCATGACTTGCACACACTCCGTCCTTTCAGAGGTAAATTCAGGGGGGTCATTTCAATTTTCCCTGGGGGGGGGGGACATAGGCTATTTAGTAGGGCCCTCTACTCCCATCTCCCCACATGGGTGGGGTGGAGAGCGAACATTTTTGAAGCCACATGCAAAGTTGTATTTAGAGAAAGCAGTAAACAAATATATATACTGTATATAATTATTTGTAAACCAATTACTTCCCGTAAGACACACTAATGGATATTCTAGCATTGGCAGTATATCTATGTGAAGCTGAATATGTCATTTAAAGTGCATGGTAAACTACATATTACTGCATTATATGCTAATGACCTTGGATAATAGACCAAATAGCAATTATAATATTTGTACTGTGAAAGCTTAAACTGACTTCGTTCTTACAGCCTAATGAAAAGATAATTAATATAAAACTGAGAATGAAAAGATGTAAACTTGTAAATGAATTAAAAATGGAAAATTTTTAGCTTACTAGCCCCCAAACTACTATGAACCATATAAAATAATGTGAAAAGTAAGCTGTGCAGTAAGAGGTGGGAGAAATAAAATTATGTTTTTTTTTTTTAATTTTGGGAGAGGCTCACGTAAGAAGAGTATATTATTTTAAGAATTCATCAGAGGAAACTGAAAATTAAACTACGTATCTTTATTGCTTTGAAAAATGAATAAACTACTGCAACAGTGGATATCTCCGTGATCTCTTCTTCGCAAAGTTATCAACCAGGGTGTTTAAGATTTTTAATAAGTTCCTTTTCTGAGGCCATAAGTGCAAGTTACATAAGCGATCATTTCTCATTCAGGTTCTTAGATGTCTTGACTATGCTAAATACTGAAAAAAGTCGTTCATTGCCTGCAGTAGTTACTGGAAGGATGAGAAGAATTTTGATAATTTTCTCTATTTCTGAATATGCACAATCTAATTGTTTGAGTTCATATAATTAAAACAGATTCTTTGGCTGCTCACTCTTACTTAGAAAATGTCTTTTTGCAACAGATATTTGGGAAACTAGAAGAATTTCATCCATGTATATATCTTTGTAAGAGTGTACTATAACAGAGAGTTTCTCATATTCTAGAATAGGCTGGTCCAACCTTTTCGAAACCGAGGGCCACATCGTATGAAATCTTTGATGCCATGGGCCACAAAAGAAACTGAATGCTCAAAATATAATTCCTGGTACAGTAACTTAAGACCTTAAGATAAAATAAATAAAAAAAATAGCAGCTTACGTAGGCCCATTTTTTTTCCTGAAATGAGTCGACACAAGGATTGAACTTTAACATATAATTAAAGAATGTATACAGAAAATGACATTTTAATAACACTTTTAGTTAACATTATTCATTCATACCTTCTAGTGAGATGTTTGGAGGCAAGGCTTCTCCTTCACCAGTTTCTCCAGATCAGTATCAATGCTGGTGGCAGCAAGTCGAAGACAAGCATCCAGTGTGGCATTTCCCATTTGCTTTCGGGTCTTGCATTTTACTTGATTCATGGTAGGAAAGAGCATTCACATACATAGGTACTCCCTAACATTGAATATAATTTTAATGCAAAGTCTCTCAGTTTGGGAAATCTTTCCTTGCTAACCAACTTCCAGAAATTCTCTTGGTTTTCAGTTTTCTTTGCAAGTAACAGTGGGTCAGACTGAAGTTCTCACAGTTCAAGTTGAAGTTCAGGTAACTGTGCTTCCACACAAGCTTCCATGGGGTTATTGAACAAAAGGAGAATGGGCTTTAATTTTTCAAAGTCTCTAAACCTCGTCTCAAACTCACAAGACAATGTTTCAAGTTTTCCCACAGAAGTTGAGAAGTCTGTTCCATTATCTTCATTCAATTCACGACAAGCAGGGAAGTGTGTCAAATCATTCTTCTTTAAGCACTCATTGAAGAATTGCAGCTTTTTGCGGAAAGCATCAACATATCCTACTAGCTGGGAAACATTTTGTTCTTTTCCTTGTAAGTTCATGTTCAGTACGTTCAGGTGGGTAGTCACGTCAGTCAGGAATGCTAGGGAGCAAAGAAAGCCTTTCTCTTGCAGCTGAGTTTGGTACTCTTCTGAGTTACTAATTTCTTCATTTTGTAGAAATGAAAGAATATCTTCCCTCAAAGCAATGTTGGAGTGTTTTCCCAGCACTCAGCCACCTAATACTTGAATATAGTGGCAGGTCATCTTGACAAGTTCTTCATGTACCACAAAATCCTCATCAACGGTGCGGGCAAATATGAGCAACTGGCTTATGTCACTTATATCAGTACTTTCATCCAAAGCCAATGAAAAGTACTTGCAATGTTGCATTATACTTTTCAGTTTCAATGAAATATGCTGATTAAGTTCATCACTCTTCTTGCAACTGTTTGGTGAGATAATGACACACTTTCGAATTTCTTTGCTACTTTTTCTTCCCCAAACACTTGTGCCATTTTCACAGCACATTGCTTTATTAATTCTCCATCCCTAAATGATTTCCTGTTTCTTACAAGCATCAAAGTAACTTCATATGATGCAGTAACACTAGCTGCTTGAGGTTTTCCAAAGTTACATAGCACGTCCTTCATTTCAATCAATATATCACTTAGTGATTTTCCCACATATTGAGTGTACTGTGCTTTATGCGATGTCTCATAATGCCGTCTAGTATTATATTCCTTAACAATAGAAACTGTTTGCCGGCACACAAGACACAGTGGTTTACAACTATTTTCAGTAAAAAGATATTCTTCTTCCCATTTCGTATTAAATACTCTGTTCACATCAAAACATTTTTTCTTGCTTAAACTCATCATGGAAAGTCGTAATAATGACGTGCGTGAGAGCAAAACAGGCAAACTGAGTGAGCCTTCAGCGTTCCCAGCCTGGATCTGCTGACAGGGTTGTCATTATTTCTTTATTATTATCATTATTCTTTTTAATGTCAAAAGTAAACTTAAGTTGGGATTGCTAAGAAATGAGTGGTATTTATAGATTTCTCCATAATTATGGAATATTCAGAATCGAGAATATTATCAGAAATCTAGCGGAATAATAGCGAAATTGACAACTCTTGTTGAACGCTTCAGGAAGGAGAACGAGAAAATGAACGGGAACTAGACAAATGAGTTAATCACGTTTGGTGCGAGTCGACCGTTACAGAGAGAGAGAGAGAGAGAGAGAGAGAATTGTACGCAAATGAATGACACTTATTTAGTTTAAGACTTTAAGTTAAAACGTTAAGTATTAAGGATAGGTCATTTTTGGTCCATTAAGTCCGTATATATATAATTAGTTCAGTGCTCGAGGGTGCGGCCTGCAGTTGGACCACCCTGTTCTAGAAAGTCTCTGGAACTGGAATCAAGTGCATTCTTTGCTCCTATTGGGGCATGTTTTATGTGAAGCGAATATCAAGCTCTGAGAGAAATCTATCAAAATAGGTTCTTTTGATTTCAGTCTTTGGAGCAATACAAGTATTCACCTCATTTCTCCATAGAGCTGAATCATTTAAGAAGCCTGATGATACCTTCTGAATTCTCTTAGGCTTAGGTCTGCTTAACTGATTTGAATTTTCCAAGTTGGTATCTGCCTCATAAGTTGAAGCAAAATCTTTAGCTTTGTCAAAAATATCAGAGAAAGCCTCGTCCGTTCTCAAGACCTGCAATTCCTTAATAGTTGACTGTATGAGAGAGCAGGCTTCTGATGGTAAGGCTTCCTTTGCTTGAAGCTGATCTGACAAACTATTTGTAACTCTAAGGACTTGTTAAGTATTATGTAGATCCATTACGAACCTGAAAGACTAACTTTTTGTACAGTCCATTTGCTTCTGCTTCAGCTTCTGAATCAGAACCCTCTGAAACTGTATGAAGCACTGATCGCAAACTTCCAAAGCGAAGCTTAACCTTTGATATTGACCTATAATACCCGGTAGTAAGACCATCTATTTACAGTAGGTCTTTCTAGTGTCAAAAACTGAAGATCTGCTTTCTGTGCCTGTGTGAAAAGTTGGTTCCGTGTGTTACTGTTTAATAAATGTGTAAAGTGTGTTAATAATTGAAAAAAATGAAGAGAGGCCACTGGTACTCTTTATGCAGTCGCCCAGTACTAAAATCAACCTGTTTGCATTGCAATGTATGTATACTGCTTGGGGAATTTTATCCCGTAGTCTTGCTTGAATCCCGCTAAAGCACCCACTCATTACACTAGCACCATCATAACACTGAGCCACACACTTATACCAAATTAAACATGATTGTTCTATCTCCATATATATAAAATCAGCTAAACTTGCAGCATCAACCTTTTCCATGTGATAGGTTCCAGTGGCACGTTCCTTCACAATACCCTCACTAAAGTACCGCACGAGAATAGCCATGTGTTCCTTTTTTGACAAGTCTTTCCTTTCATCAACCATAACTGAAAAGTACTTGGCTTCTTGTGCTTCAGCACAAACTGTGTCCTTGATATGTCTTCCAACAACTGATATTATTCTGGTCGATCTAACTTTTGATTTAGAGAGGGATTTGATTCAGCAATTAGGTGAAGAATTTCTACAAAATTTCCTGAATTTCATGTATCACCACCCTCATTAAGTCCACGAAAAGACAGGCCTCGCCTTCCCAGTAATGCAGTTACTTTTAAAAGTAACTTTACATGTTTCCTGTTGTCTCAATTTCTTGTTGCCTAGCTGAAGATAGAGAAGATGCTACAGAATGAGTGGACCCTGACTGAATATCCTTGACAACAGACCAAGCGATCATACTATTAATGTGTCTTTCACTTGCCTGATGTTGTTTGAGAAGGGTACTGGTATCTTTCCATTTCCTTGTTCCAACATCAATAAATGGTGTCCTACCTAATCCTTCCTCCTTACGAACAATTGCTCCAGCAAAGTGCCTACATGGAGAGCAGTAACACGCATCTTGTGAGACCGAGTATTCTAACCAAGAAAATATATCAAAATAGGGACTTCTAAATTTCCTATTATTCTGTTTGCTTGGGTAGCTTGGCAATTTGGGTTGACTGGGTTTATCGTAGGGGCACTTAGATATATCAACTGCTTGAGTCGCTGGAGTTTATGATGTAGATAGACTGTCTTTTGTATCTTTTTGATCCTGGTTCAGTGCAACAGTATGTGCTAATGTGACTTCTGCTTCATCAACAGAAATAAAATCTGAGTCTTGACTAGGGGATGATGTAGTGGCTAAGTCAGTATTGTTAGTTGCTTTATTGGTTATATATATATATATATATATATATATATATATATATATATATATATATATATATATATATATATATATATATATATATATATATATTCTGTATATGTTTCCACTATATAGGATGATGATGCCTGTAGAGCTTCAAGTTCTTCAACCAGTAAAGCAAGGTCCACTGTGGGAACCAATGATCTAAATGAACTCTTAAGGCTCCTACCTACAGGTAGATACTTCCTAAGATGAATAAAAACTATTATTGATAGCCAGAATACAATAAAAAAGTTAACTGAACAGCGGGCTAGGAACATATTTACAATGACATCCTTTAATATGCCTAGTAAATTATTGTGATTATTGCACACACACACACACACACACACACACACACACACACACACACACACACACACACACACACACACACACAAAGATATATTTCACTCAAAACGTATTGAGGCTAAAACAAAATATTTTTAATTTCACGGTGTTAACCTTGTATTTTTTCCAGTAATTGTAGTTGATCTGGAGGCCCCTTCAGAAAGCTAGGGGAGGGGGGCGAGCGCCCCTCGCTGTCTCCCCCCCCCAAATGACGCCCCTGGGTAAATTCGTTCAAACAATCCAACGTAACTCCCCAGCCACCAGTAGAGAGCAGTGAGGATAAATTAGTACCAGTATTTCATGACACCCCCTCTAACAATGACACTACGATTGACTCATCTACGTCTCATTTAACTACCTCAGAGAGTCTCAGTGACATTTTGCAACACGTGGAGATGAAACGAGCAGGGACAAAATGGTGTACAGTTTTATTGCTGCACGAATTTATGAACGTCTCTGTGTTGTAGGTGCAAAAGAAGGAGTGAATGCATTAACCTTACCTGAGACGTGTTGTGTGAATGGTTTAACATATGAGTCAGCATTGTGTTCCATGCTGGAGGAAAACTTGTTATCTTTACTTACTAAATATTACCAATGCTCTACTAAAACTTAAAAGTGGTACAAAGACTGGCGATTTCCTGGTGTATCCATTGGCCATAAAGGTGTGCCAGGCTATACCATTCTCTGTAATTGCTAAGGATGATGATGAAGCTTTACCTGGTGTATATACCACTGAAACCTCCACAGGTTCTGCTAAAACTCCTTCAGCTGATTTCACCTTTCAAGTAAATCTGGGCAACTTCCCTCAGTATAAAGAACAACTAATTAGTCTTTTGCATGTCGTGGCCTTACATGGTGAACCTGTGTTGAAGACTAGGAAGACGAAGCACACTATTGAACTGATTGCCGATAGTCAACCAGTTTATGTTTCAGCATATAGATTATCCCATAGCTTACAAAAAGACAAAGGGAAACTGACGAGATATGCTATGACGAGATATGTATGAGATATACAGGATATGCTATATCAGGACATCATTGAACACTCCGTCAGTCAGTGCAATAGTCCGCTTTTCCTAGTACCCAAGAAAGAAGGTGAGTTTAGATTCGTAGTTGACTTCCACAAAGTAAACTCTGTCATTGTACCTGATTAATTCCCATTACCAGTCTTAACAGATGTACCGGAATCACTTGGCGTGAGTTACGTTGTTTTCACTTTCCTAGACTTACTTAGTGTCTACTGGCAAGCAGAAATGGAAGAGTCATCTCGCCCTAGAACTGCATTCAGCAATCCTTCTGGCCATTATCATGAGGCTTATCCATTCTGTATTCAGTTGTATGATCGGTCATTCTCTTTTTGCTTATCTAGATGACATCACTGTATAAGTAAATCAATCTCTGAACATTTTTCCAAGCTGCAGCAAGTTTTGTTGGCCCCCAAATGGCAGGTCTAAAGGTTAAGCTCAATAAATGCAACATTTTAAGTAAGAGAAATATATATATATTTTTGGACATGTGGTTAACGCTGAAGGAGTTCATCCCTCAGACGAGAAAGTTAAGACAGTTTCTAACTTCCCAGAACCTACCACTAGTGATGATGTAAGGGATTTCCCTGAACTGAGTGGCTCATATCGGCGATTTATTCAAGGTAATGCTCAGATTGCTATCCCTCATACTAAATTACTCAAGTAAAAATAACCTTTAGTTTGGACTGATGGCCAGTCTCCTGCCTCTGAATCACTGATGACAGCAATTATTAATGCTCCTGTCCTGGCATTCCCTGGTTATAAGAAACCTTTTCTCCCTTGCAGAGACGTGTCAGGGGTAGATCTACTGTAGGCGCAGTATTCATGCAAATTGATCATGCAAAGAGGAATCGTGTTATGGCGTAAGCTAGTCGTGCCCTTCATGCCGCTGAATGTAACTGCAGTGTTGCTGACTGGGAGGCTTCAGCAGCTGATTTATCTCTCAAACATTTCAGAGACATAATCTATATATGTCCAGTACATATTCAAATAGATCATATCCCGCTTTGTGATTTATTCAAAGGAAGAAACATTACCGGACGTCTAGCACGCAGGGCAGTTATTATCCAAGTCAACCCAACCATTGAGTACGTACCTGGTAAATGAAATGTAATCGCAGGTGTCCTTTCATGCCATGTAACGGTGGCAGTCTCACCATGTCAGCCAACTGAAGTTCCTTACATCATTTTAGTCTCTTTTTTATTTATTTATTTATTTTTTTTGTCAGTGAAGAGACCCTCTGTGGTTTAAGGCTATTATTTCCTCGAGTCAGGAGATATTCTGTCGATGTCAGTAGATGATTAGACATTGATATTTTGTGTAGGAAGACATCCCTTACCGGCAGGAACAAAACTAATAGTGAGGTACGTCACCTTGTTGTTCCCACTGATTTAGTATCTGCAGTACTCCACATCATCCATAACACATCTCATGCATCCCATCCGGGAAAAGGTCGGTGTTTGAGACAAGCACGTCATTCATTTTATTGACCTACTATGCATCAGGACATCTATGTTCACTGACTCCTGTGTTTCCTGTAATCGTCACAAAGGGTCACCCGGATTACCTGCTCCACTTCTATAATGTCCAGTTCCATCACGTCTATGGGAAACTGTTTCTATTGGCCTCCTTAAACTGTCTCTTACGGAGTCTTATGCGGTGTGTTTGCGGCAGTTGATTATTACTCACGTTACTGTGTTCTCGTAGCCCTCCAAAGGAAAACTGAAAAGAATGTTGCATGCTCCTTCACTGATCATGTTATTTGTTCATTAACTGTGCCATCCACTGTTATTACCGATAGTGGCTCGGAGTTTAACAATAGTTTACTCGTTGAGATTTTTAAGCAGCATAGTATCAATAAGTATAATGTCATACCTAACCGTCCGGCTTCCAATGGCCTTGTTGAAAGGCAAAATCATAAGGCGCTGAAGTGCTTGAGGTATTTAGGTTCTCAAAGCATCTGTTGGGATGAGTGGATACGCCAGCCTGTGGCCTCATTCAATAGTTCCATTAATAAAGCCATCGGCGAAACTGCATTCTTTGTCTTATTTGGATTCGTAAAAATTATCCCTATTCAGTGCCATTATCGAAACCTAGCCCACTCTATAATTGGATGGTTATGTGAAAGTGAAAATTACACTTACAGAAAATACACTAGTAAATGAAGTGTAATCTGGCCTTATCTAAGAAGGATATGATACATCACCAGCATATGTCTGCATCGCCTGTCAACACTAACGTTGAGGACTTAGTATTTGCTCGATCATATACACTTAGTGCTATATAAGATGACAAATTTACAG